>NW_027469141.1:312758-625517 GCF_051020765.1 Lasioglossum baleicum | reverse complement strand
ACCTGCGCATGCGCATCCCAAAAAACCTGCGCATGCGCATCCCACAAAACCTGCGCATGCGCATCCCACAAAACCTCGCACGTGTTTTTACTCGACTAGCCTGCGGGATGCATCCTCTCGCACGTGTTTTTACTCGACTAGCCTGCGGGATGCATCCTCTCGCACGTGTTTTTACTCGACTAGCCTGCGGGATGCATCCTCTCGCACGAGTTTTTACTCGACTAGCCTGCGGGATGCATCCTCTCGCACGTGTTTTTACTCGACTAGCCTGCGGGATGCATCGTCTCGCACGTGTTTTTACTCGACTAGCCTGCGGGATGCATCCTCTCGCACGTGTTTTTGCTCGACTAGCCATGCGCATCCCAAAAAACCTGCGCATGCGCATCCCAAAAAATCTGCGCATGCGCATCCCACAAAACCTGCGCATGCGCATCCCACAAAACCTCGCACGTGTTTGTGCTCGACTAGCTTGCGGGATGCATCCTTTCGCACGTGTTTTTACTCGACTAGCCAGCGGGATGCATCCTCTCGCACGTGTTTTTGCTCGACTAGCCATGCGCATCCCAAAAAACCTGCGCATGCGCATCCCACAAAACCTCGCACGTGTTTGTGCTCGACTAGACTGCGGGATGCATCCTTTCGCACGTGTTTTTACTCGACTAGCCTGCGGGATGCATCCTCTCGCACGTGTTTTTGCTCGACTAGCCTGCGGGATGCATCCTCTCGCAAGTGTTTGTGCTCGACTAGCCTGCGGGATGCATCCTCTCGCACGTGTTTTTACTCGACTAGCCTGCGGGATGCATCCTCTCGCACGTGTTTTTGCTCGACTAGCCTGCGGGATGCATCCTCTCGCACGTGTTTTTACTCGACTAGCCTGCGGGATGCATCGTCTCGCACGTGTTTTTGCTCGACTAGCCTGCGGGATGCATCCTCTCGCACGTGTTTTTACTCGACTACCCTGCGGGATGCATCCTCTCGCACGTGTTTTTGCTCGACTAGCCATGCGCATCCCAAAAAACCTGCGCATGCGCATCCCAAAAAACCTGCGCATACGCATCCCAAGAAACCTGCGCATGCGCATCCCACAAAACCTGCGCATGCGTATCCCACAAAACCTCGCACGTGTTTTTACTCGACTAGCCTGCGGGATGCATCCTCTCGCACGTGTTTTTACTCGACTAGCCTGCGGGATGCATCCTCTCGCACGTGTTTTTGCTCGACTAGCCATGCGCATCCCTAAAAACCTGCACATGCGCATCCCAAAAAACCTGCGCATGCGCATCCCACAAAACCTGCGCATGCGCATCCCACAAAACCTGCGCATGCGCATCCCACAAAACCTCGCACGTGTTTTTACTCGACTAGCCTGCGGGATTCATCCTCTCGCACGTGTTTTTACTCGACTAGCCTGCGGGATGCATCCTCTCGCACGTGTTTTTACTCGACTAGCCTGCGGGATGCATCCTCCCGCACGTGTTTTTACTCGACTAGCCTGCGGGATACATCCTCTCGCACGTGTTTTTGCTCGACTAGCCTGCGGGAAGCATCCTCTCGCACGTGTTTTTACTCGACTAGCCTGCGGGATGCATCCTCTCGCACGTGTTTTTACTCGACTAGCCTGCGGGAAGCATCCTCTTGCACGTGTTTTTACTCGACTAGCCTGCGGGATGCATCCTCTCGCACGTGTTTTTACTCGACTAGCCTGCGCATCCCAAAAAACCTGCGCATGCGCATCCCAAAAAATCTGCGCATGCGCATCCAACAAAACCTGCGCATGCGCATCCCACAAAACCTCGCACGTGTTTGTGCTCGACTAGACTGCGGGATGCATCCTTTCGCACGTGTTTTTACTCGACTAGCCTGCGGGATGCATCCTCTCGCACGTGTTTTTGCTCGACTAGCCTGCGGGATGCATCCTCTCGCAAGTGTTTGTGCTCGACTAGCCTGCGGGATGCATCCTCTCGCACGTGTTTTTACTCGACTAGCCTGCGGGATGCATCCTCTCGCACGTGTTTTTGCTCGACTAGCCTGCGGGATGCATCCTCTCGCACGTGTTTTTGCTCGACTAGCCTGCGGGATGCATCCTCTCGCACGTGTTTTTACTCGACTAGCCTGCGGGATGCATCCTCTCGCACGTGTTTTTACTCGACTACCCTGCGGGATGCATCCTCTCGCACGTGTTTTTGCTCGACTAGCCATGCGCATCCCAAAAAACCTGCGCATGCGCATCCCAAAAAACCTGCGCATGCGCATCCCAAAAAACCTGCGCATGCGCATCCCACAAAACCTCGCACGTGTTTTTACTCGACTAGCCTGCGGGATGCATCCTCTCGCACGTGTTTTTACTCGACTAGCCTGCGGGATGCATCCTCTCGCACGTGTTTTTACTCGACTAGCCTGCGGGATGCATCCTCTCGCACGTGTTTTTACTCGACTAGCCTGCGGGATGCATCGTCTCGCACGTGTTTTTGCTCGACTAGCCTGCGGGATGCATCCTCTCGCACGTGTTTTTACTCGACTACCCTGCGGGATGCATCCTCTCGCACGTGTTTTTGCTCGACTAGCCATGCGCATCCCAAAAAACCTGCGCATGCGCATCCCACAAAACCTGCGCATGCGCATCCCACAAAACCTCGCACGTGTTTTTGCTCGACTAGCCTGCGGGATGCATCCTCTCGCACGTGTTTTTACTCGACTAGCCTGCGGGATGCATCGTCTCGCACGTGTTTTTGCTCGACTAGCCTGCGGGATGCATCCTCTCGCACGTGTTTTTACTCGACTACCCTGCGGGATGCATCCTCTCGCACGTGTTTTTGCTCGACTAGCCATGCGCATCCCAAAAAACCTGCGCATGCGCATCCCAAAAAACCTGCGCATACGCATCCCAAGAAACCTGCGCATGCGCATCCCACAAAACCTGCGCATGCGTATCCCACAAAACCTCGCACGTGTTTTTACTCGACTAGCCTGCGGGATGCATCCTCTCGCACGTGTTTTTACTCGACTAGCCTGCGGGATGCATCCTCTCGCACGTGTTTTTGCTCGACTAGCCATGCGCATCCCTAAAAACCTGCACATGCGCATCCCAAAAAACCTGCGCATGCGCATCCCACAAAACCTGCGCATGCGCATCCCACAAAACCTGCGCATGCGCATCCCACAAAACCTCGCACGTGTTTTTACTCGACTAGCCTGCGGGATTCATCCTCTCGCACGTGTTTTTACTCGACTAGCCTGCGGGATGCATCCTCTCGCACGTGTTTTTACTCGACTAGCCTGCGGGATGCATCCTCCCGCACGTGTTTTTACTCGACTAGCCTGCGGGATACATCCTCTCGCACGTGTTTTTGCTCGACTAGCCTGCGGGAAGCATCCTCTCGCACGTGTTTTTACTCGACTAGCCTGCGGGATGCATCCTCTCGCACGTGTTTTTACTCGACTAGCCTGCGGGAAGCATCCTCTTGCACGTGTTTTTACTCGACTAGCCTGCGGGATGCATCCTCTCGCACGTGTTTTTACTCGACTAGCCTGCGCATCCCAAAAAACCTGCGCATGCGCATCCCAAAAAATCTGCGCATGCGCATCCAACAAAACCTGCGCATGCGCATCCCACAAAACCTCGCACGTGTTTGTGCTCGACTAGACTGCGGGATGCATCCTTTCGCACGTGTTTTTACTCGACTAGCCTGCGGGATGCATCCTCTCGCACGTGTTTTTGCTCGACTAGCCTGCGGGATGCATCCTCTCGCAAGTGTTTGTGCTCGACTAGCCTGCGGGATGCATCCTCTCGCACGTGTTTTTACTCGACTAGCCTGCGGGATGCATCCTCCCGCACGTGTTTTTACTCGACTAGCCTGCGGGATACATCCTCTCGCACGTGTTTTTGCTCGACTAGCCTGCGGGAAGCATCCTCTCGCACGTGTTTTTACTCGACTAGCCTGCGGGATGCATCCTCTCGCACGTGTTTTTACTCGACTAGCCTGCGGGAAGCATCCTCTTGCACGTGTTTTTACTCGACTAGCCTGCGGGATGCATCCTCTCGCACGTGTTTTTACTCGACTAGCCTGCGCATCCCAAAAAACCTGCGCATGCGCATCCCAAAAAATCTGCGCATGCGCATCCAACAAAACCTGCGCATGCGCATCCCACAAAACCTCGCACGTGTTTGTGCTCGACTAGACTGCGGGATGCATCCTTTCGCACGTGTTTTTACTCGACTAGCCTGCGGGATGCATCCTCTCGCACGTGTTTTTGCTCGACTAGCCTGCGGGATGCATCCTCTCGCAAGTGTTTGTGCTCGACTAGCCTGCGGGATGCATCCTCTCGCACGTGTTTTTACTCAACTAGCCTGCGGGATGCATCCTCTCGCACGTGTTTTTGCTCGACTAGCCTGCGGGATGCATCCTCTCGCACGTGTTTTTGCTCGACTAGCCTGCGGGATGCATCCTCTCGCACGTGTTTTTACTCGACTAGCCTGCGGGATGCATCCTCTCGCACGTGTTTTTACTCGACTACCCTGCGGGATGCATCCTCTCGCACGTGTTTTTGCTCGACTAGCCATGCGCATCCCAAAAAACCTGCGCATGCGCATCCCAAAAAACCTGCGCATGCGCATCCCAAAAAACCTGCGCATGCGCATCCCACAAAACCTCGCACGTGTTTTTACTCGACTAGCCTGCGGGATGCATCCTCTCGCACGTGTTTTTACTCGACTAGCCTGCGGGATGCATCCTCTCGCACGTGTTTTTACTCGACTAGCCTGCGGGATGCATCCTCTCGCACGTGTTTTTACTCGACTAGCCTGCGGGATGCATCGTCTCGCACGTGTTTTTGCTCGACTAGCCTGCGGGATGCATCCTCTCGCACGTGTTTTTACTCGACTACCCTGCGGGATGCATCCTCTCGCACGTGTTTTTTGCTCGACTAGCCATGCGCATCCCAAAAAACCTGCGCATGCGCATCCCACAAAACCTGCGCATGCGCATCCCACAAAACCTCGCACGTGTTTTTACTCGACTAGCCTGCGGGATGCATCCTCTCGCACGTGTTTTTGCTCGACTAGCCATGCGCATCCCAAAAAACCTGCACATGCGCATCCCAAAAAACCTGCGCATGCGCATCCCACAAAACCTGCGCATGCGCATCCCACAAAACCTCGCACGTGTTTTTACTCGACCAGCCTGCGGGATGCATCCTCTCGCACGTGTTTTTGCTCGGCTAGCCTGCGGGATGCATCCTCTCGCACGTGTTTTTGCTCGACTAGCCATGCGCATCCCAAAAAACCTGCGCATGCGCATCCCAAAAAACCTGCGCATGCGCATCCCACAAAACCTCGCACGTGTTTTTACTCGACTAGCCTGCGGGATGCATCCTCTCGCACGTGTTTTTACTCGACTAGCCTGCGGGATGCATCCTCTCGCACGTGTTTTTACTCGACTAGCCTGCGGGATGCATCGTCTCGCACGTGTTTTTACTCGACTAGCCTGCGGGATGCATCCTCTCGCACGTGTTTTTGCTCGACTAGCCATGCGCATGCCAAAAAACCTGCGCATGCGCATCCCAAAAAATCTGCGCATGCGCATCCCACAAAACCTGCGCATGCGCATCCCACAAAACCTCGCACGTGTTTGTGCTCGACTAGCCTGCGGATGCATCCTTTCGCACGTGTTTTTACTCGACTAGCCTGCGGGATGCATCCTCTCGCACGTGTTTTTGCTCGACTAGCCTGCGGGATGCATCCTCTCGCACGTGTTTTTGCTCGACTAGCCATGCGCATCCCAAAAAAACCTGCGCATGCGCATCCCACAAAACCTCGCACGTGTTTGTGCTCGACTAGACTGCGGGATGCATCCTTTCGCACGTGTTTTTACTCGACTAGCCTGCGGGATGCATCCTCTCGCACGTGTTTTTGCTCGACTAGCCTGCGGGATGCATCCTCTCGCACGTGTTTGTGCTCGACTAGCCTGCGGGATTCATCCTCTCGCACGTGTTTTTACTCGACTACCCTGCGGGATGCATCCTCTCGCACGTGTTTTTGCTCGACTAGCCATGCGCATCCCAAAAAACCTGCGCATGCGCATCCCAAAAAACCTGCGCATGCGCATCCCAAAAAACCTGCGCATGCGCATCCCAAAAAACCTGCGCATGCGCATCCCAAAAAACCTGCGCATGCGCATCCCACAAAACCTGCGCATGCGCATCCCACAAAACCTCGCACGTGTTTTTACTCGACTAGCCTGCGGGATGCATCCTCTCGCACGTGTTTTTACTCGACTAGCCTGCGGGATGCATCCTCTCGCACGTGTTTTTACTCGACTAGCCTGCGGGATGCATCCTCTCGCACGTGTTTTTACTCGACTAGCCTGCGGGATGCATCGTCTCGCACGTGTTTTTGCTCGACTAGCCTGCGGGATGCATCCTCTCGCACGTGTTTTTACTCGACTACCCTGCGGGATGCATCCTCTCGCACGTGTTTTTGCTCGACTAGCCATGCGCATCCCAAAAAACCTGCGCATGCGCATCCCAAAAAACCTGCGCATGCGCATCCAAGAAACCTGCGCATGCGCATCCCACAAAACCTGCGCATGCGTATCCCACAAAACCTCGCACGTGTTTTTACTCGACTAGCCTGCGGGATGCATCCTCTCGCACGTGTTTTTACTCGACTAGCCTGCGGGATGCATCCTCTCGCACGTGTTTTTGCTCGACTAGCCATGCGCATCCCTAAAAACCTGCACATGCGCATCCCAAACAACCTGCGCATGCGCATCCCACAAAACCTGCGCATGCGCATCCCACAAAACCTGCGCATGCGCATCCCACAAAACCTCGCACGTGTTTTTACTCGACTAGCCTGCGGGATTCATCCTCTCGCACGTGTTTTTACTCGACTAGCCTGCGGGATGCATCCTCTCGCACGTGTTTTTACTCGACTAGCCTGCGGGATGCATCCTCTCGCACGTGTTTTTACTCGACTGGCCTGCGCATCCCAAAAAACCTGCGCATGCGCATCCCAAAAAATCTGCGCATGCGCATCCAACAAAACCTGCGCATGCGCATCCCACAAAACCTCGCACGTGTTTGTGCTCGACTAGACTGCGGGATGCATCCTTTCGCACGTGTTTTTACTCGACTAGCCTGCGGGATGCATCCTCTCGCACGTGTTTTTGCTCGACTAGCCTGCGGGATGCATCCTCTCGCAAGTGTTTGTGCTCGACTAGCCTGCGGGATGCATCCTCTCGCACGTGTTTTTACTCGACTAGCCTGCGGGATGCATCCTCTCGCACGTGTTTTTGCTCGACTAGCCTGCGGGATGCATCCTCTCGCACGTGTTTTTGCTCGACTAGCCTGCGGGATGCATCCTCTCGCACGTGTTTTTACTCGACTAGCCTGCGGGATGCATCCTCTCGCACGTGTTTTTACTCGACTACCCTGCGGGATGCATCCTCTCGCACGTGTTTTTGCTCGACTAGCCATGCGCATCCCAAAAAACCTGCGCATGCGCATCCCAAAAAACCTGCGCATGCGCATCCCAACAAACCTGCGCATGCGCATCCCACAAAACCTCGCACGTGTTTTTACTCGACTAGCCTGCGGGATGCATCCTCTCGCACGTGTTTTTACTCGACTAGCCTGCGGGATGCATCCTCTCGCACGTGTTTTTACTCGACTAGCCTGCGGGATGCATCCTCTCGCACGTGTTTTTACTCGACTAGCCTGCGGGATGCATCGTCTCGCACGTGTTTTTGCTCGACTAGCCTGCGGGATGCATCCTCTCGCACGTGTTTTTACTCGACTACCCTGCGGGATGCATCCTCTCGCACGTGTTTTTGCTCGACTAGCCATGCGCATCCCAAAAAACCTGCGCATGCGCATCCCACAAAACCTGCGCATGCGCATCCCACAAAACCTCGCACGTGTTTTTACTCGACTAGCCTACGGGATGCATCCTCTCGCACGTGTTTTTACTCGACTAGCCTGCGGGATGCATCCTCTCGCACGTGTTTTTGCTCGACTAGCCATGCGCATCCCTAAAAACCTGCACATGCGCATGCCAAAAAACCTGCGCATGCGCATCCCACAAAACCTCGCACGTGTTTTTACTCGACTAGCCTGCGGGATTCATCCTCTCGCACGTGTTTTTACTCGACTAGCCTGCGGGATGCATCCTCTCGCACGTGTTTTTACTCGACTAGCCTGCGGGATGCATCCTCCCGCACGTGTTTTTACTCGACTAGCCTGCGGGATACATCCTCTCGCACGTGTTTTTGCTCGACTAGCCTGCGGGAAGCATCCTCTCGCACGTGTTTTTACTCGACTAGCCTGCGGGATGCATCCTCTCGCACGTGTTTTTACTCGACTAGCCTGCGGGAAGCATCCTCTTGCACGTGTTTTTACTCGACTAGCCTGCGGGATACATCCTCTCGCACGTGTTTTTGCTCGACTAGCCTGCGGGAAGCATCCTCTCGCACGTGTTTTTACTCGACTAGCCTGCGGGATGCATCCTCTCGCACGTGTTTTTACTCGACTAGCCTGCGGGAAGCATCCTCTTGCACGTGTTTTTACTCGACTAGCCTGCGGGATGCATCCTCTCGCACGTGTTTTTACTCGACTAGCCTGCGGGATGCATCCTCTCGCACGTGTTTTTGCTCGACTAGGCATGCGCATCCCAAAAAACCTGCGCATGCGCATCCCACAAAACCTGCGCATGCGCATCCCACAAAACCTCGCACGTGTTTTTACTCGACTAGCCTGCGGGATGCATCCTCTCGCACGTGTTTTTACTCGACTAGCCTGCGGGATGCATCCTCTCGCACGTGTTTCTACTCGACTAGCCTGCGGGATGCATCCTCTCGCACGTGTTTTTACTCGACTAGCCTGCGGGATGCATCGTCTCGCACGTGTTTTTACTCGACTAGCCTGCGGGATGCATCCTCTCGCACGTGTTTTTGTTCGACTAGCCATGCGCATCCCAAAAAACCTGCGCATGCGCATCCCAAAAAATCTGCGCATGCGCATCCCACAAAACCTGCGCATGCGCATCCCACAAAACCTCGCACGTGTTTGTGCTCGACTAGCCTGCGGGATGCATCCTTTCGCACGTGTTTTTACTCGACTAGCCTGCGGGATGCATCCTCTCGCACGTGTTTTTACTCGACTACCCTGCGGGATGCATCCTCTCGCACGTGTTTTTGCTCGACTAGCCATGCGCATCCCAAAAAACCTGCGCATGCGCATCCCAAAAAACCTGCGCATGCGCATCCCAAAAAACCTGCGCATGCGCATCCCACAAAACCTGCGTATGCGCATCCCACAAAACCTCGCACGTGTTTTTACTCGACTAGCCTGCGGGATGCATCCTCTCGCACGTGTTTTTACTCGACTAGCCTGCGGGATGCATCCTCTCGCACGTGTTTTTGCTCGACTAGCCTGCGGGATGCATCCTCTCGCACGTGTTTTTGCTCGACTAGCCTGCGGGATGCATCCTCTCGCACGTGTTTTTACTCGACTAGCCTGCGGGATGCATCCTCTCGCACGTGTTTTTACTCGACTACCCTGCGGGATGCATCCTCTCGCACGTGTTTTTGCTCGACTAGCCATGCGCATCCCAAAAAACCTGCGCATGCGCATCCCAAAAAACCTGCGCATGCGCATCCCACAAAACCTCGCACGTGTTTTTTCTCGACTAGCCTGCGGGATGCATCCTCTCGCACGTGTTTTTACTCGACTAGCCTGCGGGATGCATCCTCTCGCACGTGTTTTTACTCGACTAGCCTGCGGGATGCATCATCTCGCACGTGTTTTTACTCGACTAGCCTGCGGGATGCATCGTCTCGCACGTGTTTTTGCTCGACTAGCCTGCGGGATGCATCCTCCCGCACGTGTTTTTACTCGACTACCCTGCGGGATGCATTCTCTCGCACGTGTTTTTGCTCGACTAGCCATGCGCATCCCAAAAAACCTGCGCATGCGCATCCCACAAAACCTGCGCATGCGCATCCCACAAAACCTCGCACGTGTTTTTACTCGACTAGCCTGCGGGATGCATCCTCTCGCACGTGTTTTTACTCGACTAGCCTGCGGGATGCATCCTCTCGCACGTGTTTTTGCTCGACTAGCCATGCGCATCCCTAAAAACCTGCACATGCGCTTCCCAAAAAACCTGCGCATGCGCATCCCACAAAACCTGCGCATGCGCATCCCACAAAACCTCGCACGTGTTTTTACTCGACTAGCCTGCGGGATTCATCCTCTCGCACGTGTTTTTACTCGACTAGCCTGCGGGATGCATCCTCTCGCACGTGTTTTTACTCGACTAGCCTGCGGGATGCATCCTCCCGCACGTGTTTTTACTCGACTAGCCTGCGGGATGCATCCTCTCGCACGTGTTTTTGCTCGACTAGCCATGCGCATCCCAAAAAACCTGCACATGCGCATCCCAAAAAACCTGCGCATGCGCATCCCACAAAACCTGCGCATGCGCATCCCACAAAACCTCGCACGTGTTTTTACTCGACTAGCCTGCGGGATGCATCCTCTCGCACGTGTTTTTGCTCGACTAGCCATGCGCATCCCAAAAAACCTGCGCATGCGCATCCCAAAAAACCTGCGCATGCGCATCCCACAAAACCTCGCACGTGTTTTTACTCGACTAGCCTGCGGGATGCATCCTCTCGCACGTGTTTTTACTCGACTAGCCTGCGGGATGCATCCTCTCGCACGTGTTTTTACTCGACTAGCCTGCGGGATGCATCCTCTCTCACGTGTTTTTACTCGACTAGCCTGCGGGATGCATCGTCTCGCACGTGTTTTTGCTCGACTAGCCTGCGGGATGCATCCTCTCGCACGTGTTTTTACTCGACTAGACTGCGGGATTCATCCTCTCGCACGTGTTTTTACTCGACTAGCCTGCGGGATGCATCCTCTCGCACGTGTTTTTACTCGACTAGCCTGCGGGATGCATCCTCCCGCACGTGTTTTTACTCGACTAGCCTGAGGGATACATCCTCTCGCACGTGTTTTTGCTCGACTAGCCTGCGGGATGCATCCTCTCGCACGTGTTTTTGCTCGACTAGCCTGCGGGATGCATCCTTTCGCACGTGTTTTTACTCGACTAGCCTGCGGGATGCATCCTCTCGCACGTGTTTTTGCTCGACTAGCCATGCGCATCCCAAAAAACCTGCGCATGCGCATCCCACAAAACCTGCGCATGCGCATCCCACAAAACCTCGCACGTGTTTTTACTCGACTAGCCTGCGGGATGCATCCTCTCGCACGTGTTTTTACTCGACTAGCCTGCGGGATGCATCCTCTCGCACGTGTTTTTACTCGACTAGCCTGCGGGATGCATCCTCTCGCACGAGTTTTTACTCGACTAGCCTGCGGGATGCATCCTCTCGCACGTGTTTTTACTCGACTAGCCTGCGGGATGCATCGTCTCGCACGTGTTTTTACTCGACTAGCCTGCGGGATGCATCCTCTCGCACGTGTTTTTGCTCGACTAGCCATGCGCATCCCAAAAAACCTGCGCATGCGCATCCCAAAAAATCTGCGCATGCGCATCCCACAAAACCTGCGCATGCGCATCCCACAAAACCTCGCACGTGTTTGTGCTCGACTAGCTTGCGGGATGCATCCTTTCGCACGTGTTTTTACTCGACTAGCCAGCGGGATGCATCCTCTCGCACGTGTTTTTGCTCGACTAGCCATGCGCATCCCAAAAAACCTGCGCATGCGCATCCCACAAAACCTCGCACGTGTTTGTGCTCGACTAGACTGCGGGATGCATCCTTTCGCACGTGTTTTTACTCGACTAGCCTGCGGGATGCATCCTCTCGCAAGTGTTTGTGCTCGACTAGCCTGCGGGATGCATCCTCTCGCACGTGTTTTTACTCGACTAGCCTGCGGGATGCATCCTCTCGCACGTGTTTTTGCTCGACTAGCCTGCGGGATGCATCCTCTCGCACGTGTTTTTACTCGACTAGCCTGCGGGATGCATCGTCTCGCACGTGTTTTTGCTCGACTAGCCTGCGGGATGCATCCTCTCGCACGTGTTTTTACTCGACTACCCTGCGGGATGCATCCTCTCGCACGTGTTTTTGCTCGACTAGCCATGCGCATCCCAAAAAACCTGCGCATGCGCATCCCAAAAAACCTGCGCATGCGCATCCCAAGAAACCTGCGCATGCGCATCCCACAAAACCTGCGCATGCATATCCCACAAAACCTCGCACGTGTTTTTACTCGACTAGCCTGCGGGATGCATCCTCTCGCACGTGTTTTTACTCGACTAGCCTGCGGGATGCATCCTCTCGCACGTGTTTTTGCTCGACTAGCCATGCGCATCCCTAAAAACCTGCACATGCGCATCCCAAAAAACCTGCGCATGCGCATCCCACAAAACCTGCGCATGCGCATCCCACAAAACCTCGCACGTGTTTTTACTCGACTAGCCTGCGGGATTCATCCTCTCGCACGTGTTTTTACTCGACTAGCCTGCGGGATGCATCCTCTCGCACGTGTTTTTACTCGACTAGCCTGCGGGATACATCCTCTCGCACGTGTTTTTGCTCGACTAGCCTGCGGGAAGCATCCTCTCGCACGTGTTTTTACTCGACTAGCCTGCGGGATGCATCCTCTCGCACGTGTTTTTACTCGACTAGCCTGCGGGAAGCATCCTCTTGCACGTGTTTTTACTCGACTAGCCTGCGGGATACATCCTCTCGCACGTGTTTTTGCTCGACTAGCCTGCGGGAAGCATCCTCTCGCACGTGTTTTTACTCGACTAGCCTGCGGGATGCATCCTCTCGCACGTGTTTTTACTCGACTAGCCTGCGGGATGCATCCTCTCGCACGTGTTTTTGCTCGACTAGGCATGCGCATCCCAAAAAACCTGCGCATGCGCATCCCACAAAACCTGCGCATGCGCATCCCACAAAACCTCGCACGTGTTTTTACTCGACTAGCCTGCGGGATGCATCCTCTCGCACGTGTTTTTACTCGACTAGCCTGCGGGATGCATCCTCTCGCACGTGTTTTTGCTCGACTAGCCATGCGCATCCCTAAAAACCTGCACATGCGCTTCCCAAAAAACCTGCGCATGCGCATCCCACAAAACCTGCGCATGCGCATCCCACAAAACCTCGCACGTGTTTTTACTCGACTAGCCTGCGGGATTCATCCTCTCGCACGTGTTTTTACTCGACTAGCCTGCGGGATGCATCCTCTCGCACGTGTTTTTACTCGACTAGCCTGCGGGATGCATCCTCCCGCACGTGTTTTTACTCGACTAGCCTGCGGGATGCATCCTCTCGCACGTGTTTTTGCTCGACTAGCCATGCGCATCCCAAAAAACCTGCACATGCGCATCCCAAAAAACCTGCGCATGCGCATCCCACAAAACCTGCGCATGCGCATCCCACAAAACCTCGCACGTGTTTTTACTCGACTAGCCTGCGGGATGCATCCTCTCGCACGTGTTTTTGCTCGACTAGCCATGCGCATCCCAAAAAACCTGCGCATGCGCATCCCAAAAAACCTGCGCATGCGCATCCCACAAAACCTCGCACGTGTTTTTACTCGACTAGCCTGCGGGATGCATCCTCTCGCACGTGTTTTTACTCGACTAGCCTGCGGGATGCATCCTCTCGCACGTGTTTTTACTCGACTAGCCTGCGGGATGCATCCTCTCTCACGTGTTTTTACTCGACTAGCCTGCGGGATGCATCGTCTCGCACGTGTTTTTGCTCGACTAGCCTGCGGGATGCATCCTCTCGCACGTGTTTTTACTCGACTAGACTGCGGGATTCATCCTCTCGCACGTGTTTTTACTCGACTAGCCTGCGGGATGCATCCTCTCGCACGTGTTTTTACTCGACTAGCCTGCGGGATGCATCCTCCCGCACGTGTTTTTACTCGACTAGCCTGAGGGATACATCCTCTCGCACGTGTTTTTGCTCGACTAGCCTGCGGGATGCATCCTCTCGCACGTGTTTTTGCTCGACTAGCCTGCGGGATGCATCCTTTCGCACGTGTTTTTACTCGACTAGCCTGCGGGATGCATCCTCTCGCACGTGTTTTTGCTCGACTAGCCATGCGCATCCCAAAAAACCTGCGCATGCGCATCCCACAAAACCTGCGCATGCGCATCCCACAAAACCTCGCACGTGTTTTTACTCGACTAGCCTGCGGGATGCATCCTCTCGCACGTGTTTTTACTCGACTAGCCTGCGGGATGCATCCTCTCGCACGTGTTTTTACTCGACTAGCCTGCGGGATGCATCCTCTCGCACGAGTTTTTACTCGACTAGCCTGCGGGATGCATCCTCTCGCACGTGTTTTTACTCGACTAGCCTGCGGGATGCATCGTCTCGCACGTGTTTTTACTCGACTAGCCTGCGGGATGCATCCTCTCGCACGTGTTTTTGCTCGACTAGCCATGCGCATCCCAAAAAACCTGCGCATGCGCATCCCAAAAAATCTGCGCATGCGCATCCCACAAAACCTGCGCATGCGCATCCCACAAAACCTCGCACGTGTTTGTGCTCGACTAGCTTGCGGGATGCATCCTTTCGCACGTGTTTTTACTCGACTAGCCAGCGGGATGCATCCTCTCGCACGTGTTTTTGCTCGACTAGCCATGCGCATCCCAAAAAACCTGCGCATGCGCATCCCACAAAACCTCGCACGTGTTTGTGCTCGACTAGACTGCGGGATGCATCCTTTCGCACGTGTTTTTACTCGACTAGCCTGCGGGATGCATCCTCTCGCAAGTGTTTGTGCTCGACTAGCCTGCGGGATGCATCCTCTCGCACGTGTTTTTACTCGACTAGCCTGCGGGATGCATCCTCTCGCACGTGTTTTTGCTCGACTAGCCTGCGGGATGCATCCTCTCGCACGTGTTTTTACTCGACTAGCCTGCGGGATGCATCGTCTCGCACGTGTTTTTGCTCGACTAGCCTGCGGGATGCATCCTCTCGCACGTGTTTTTACTCGACTACCCTGCGGGATGCATCCTCTCGCACGTGTTTTTGCTCGACTAGCCATGCGCATCCCAAAAAACCTGCGCATGCGCATCCCAAAAAACCTGCGCATGCGCATCCCAAGAAACCTGCGCATGCGCATCCCACAAAACCTGCGCATGCATATCCCACAAAACCTCGCACGTGTTTTTACTCGACTAGCCTGCGGGATGCATCCTCTCGCACGTGTTTTTACTCGACTAGCCTGCGGGATGCATCCTCTCGCACGTGTTTTTGCTCGACTAGCCATGCGCATCCCTAAAAACCTGCACATGCGCATCCCAAAAAACCTGCGCATGCGCATCCCACAAAACCTGCGCATGCGCATCCCACAAAACCTCGCACGTGTTTTTACTCGACTAGCCTGCGGGATTCATCCTCTCGCACGTGTTTTTACTCGACTAGCCTGCGGGATGCATCCTCTCGCACGTGTTTTTACTCGACTAGCCTGCGGGATACATCCTCTCGCACGTGTTTTTGCTCGACTAGCCTGCGGGAAGCATCCTCTCGCACGTGTTTTTACTCGACTAGCCTGCGGGATGCATCCTCTCGCACGTGTTTTTACTCGACTAGCCTGCGGGAAGCATCCTCTTGCACGTGTTTTTACTCGACTAGCCTGCGGGATACATCCTCTCGCACGTGTTTTTGCTCGACTAGCCTGCGGGAAGCATCCTCTCGCACGTGTTTTTACTCGACTAGCCTGCGGGATGCATCCTCTCGCACGTGTTTTTACTCGACTAGCCTGCGGGATGCATCCTCTCGCACGTGTTTTTGCTCGACTAGGCATGCGCATCCCAAAAAACCTGCGCATGCGCATCCCACAAAACCTGCGCATGCGCATCCCACAAAACCTCGCACGTGTTTTTACTCGACTAGCCTGCGGGATGCATCCTCTCGCACGTGTTTTTACTCGACTAGCCTGCGGGATGCATCCTCTCGCACGTGTTTCTACTCGACTAGCCTGCGGGATGCATCCTCTCGCACGTGTTTTTACTCGACTAGCCTGCGGGATGCATCGTCTCGCACGTGTTTTTACTCGACTAGCCTGCGGGATGCATCCTCTCGCACGTGTTTTTGTTCGACTAGCCATGCGCATCCCAAAAAACCTGCGCATGCGCATCCCAAAAAATCTGCGCATGCGCATCCCACAAAACCTGCGCATGCGCATCCCACAAAACCTCGCACGTGTTTGTGCTCGACTAGCCTGCGGGATGCATCCTTTCGCACGTGTTTTTACTCGACTAGCCTGCGGGATGCATCCTCTCGCACGTGTTTTTACTCGACTACCCTGCGGGATGCATCCTCTCGCACGTGTTTTTGCTCGACTAGCCATGCGCATCCCAAAAAACCTGCGCATGCGCATCCCAAAAAACCTGCGCATGCGCATCCCAAAAAACCTGCGCATGCGCATCCCACAAAACCTGCGTATGCGCATCCCACAAAACCTCGCACGTGTTTTTACTCGACTAGCCTGCGGGATGCATCCTCTCGCACGTGTTTTTACTCGACTAGCCTGCGGGATGCATCCTCTCGCACGTGTTTTTGCTCGACTAGCCATGCGCATCCCAAAAAACCTGCACATGCGCATCCCAAAAAACCTGCGCATGCGCATCCCACAAAACCTGCGCATGCGCATCCCACAAAACCTCGCACGTGTTTTTACTCGACCAGCCTGCGGGATGCATCCTCTCGCACGTGTTTTTGCTCGGCTAGCCTGCGGGATGCATCCTCTCGCACGTGTTTTTGCTCGACTAGCCATGCGCATCCCATAAAACCTGCGCATGCGCATCCCAAAAAACCTGCGCATGCGCATCCCACAAAACCTCGCACGTGTTTTTACTCGACTAGCCTGCGGGATGCATCCTCTCGCACGTGTTTTTACTCGACTAGCCTGCGGGATGCATCCTCTCGCACGTGTTTTTACTCGACTAGCCTGCGGGATGCATCGTCTCGCACGTGTTTTTACACGACTAGCCTGCGGGATGCATCCTCTCGCACGTGTTTTTGCTCGACTAGCCATGCGCATCCCAAAAAACCTGCGCATGCGCATCCCAAAAAATCTGCGCATGCGCATCCCACAAAACCTGCGCATGCGCATCCCACAAAACCTCGCACGTGTTTGTGCTCGACTAGACTGCGGGATGCATCCTTTCGCACGTGTTTTTACTCGACTAGCCTGCGGGATGCATCCTCTCGCACGTGTTTTTGCTCGACTAGCCTGCGGGATGCATCCTCTCGCAAGTGTTTGTGCTCGACTAGCCTGCGGGATGCATCCTCTCGCACGTGTTTTTACTCGACTAGCCTGCGGGATGCATCCTCTCGCACGTGTTTTTGCTCGACTAGCCTGCGGGATGCATCCTCTCGCACGTGTTTTTGCTCGACTAGCCTGCGGGATGCATCCTCTCGCACGTGTTTTTACTCGACTAGCCTGCGGGATGCATCCTCTCGCACGTGTTTTTACTCGACTACCCTGCGGGATGCATCCTCTCGCACGTGTTTTTGCTCGACTAGCCATGCGCATCCCAAAAAACCTGCGCATGCGCATGCCAAAAAACCTGCGCATGCGCATCCCACAAAACCTCGCACGTGTTTTTACTCGACTAGCCTGCGGGATGCATCCTCTCGCACGTGTTTTTACTCGACTAGCCTGCGGGATGCATCCTCTCGCACGTGTTTTTACTCGACTAGCCTGCGGGATGCATCCTCTCGCACGTGTTTTTACTCGACTAGCCTGCGGGATGCATCGTCTCGCACGTGTTTTTGCTCGACTAGCCTGCGGGATGCATCCTCTCGCACGTGTTTTTACTCGACTACCCTGCGGGATGCATCCTCTCGCACGTGTTTTTGCTCGACTAGCCATGCGCATCCCAAAAAACCTGCTCATGCGCATCCCACAAAACCTGCGCATGCGCATCCCACAAAACCTCGCACGTGTTTTTACTCGACTAGCCTACGGGATGCATCCTCTCGCACGTGTTTTTACTCGACTAGCCTGCGGGATGCATCCTCTCGCACGTGTTTTTGCTCGACTAGCCATGCGCATCCCTAAAAACCTGCACATGCGCATGCCAAAAAACCTGCGCATGCGCATCCCACAGAACCTCGCACGTGTTTTTACTCGACTAGCCTGCGGGATTCATCCTCTCGCACGTGTTTTTACTCGACTAGCCTGCGGGATGCATCCTCTCGCACGTGTTTTTACTCGACTAGCCTGCGGGATGCATCCTCCCGCACGTGTTTTTACTCGACTAGCCTGCGGGATACATCCTCTCGCACGTGTTTTTGCTCGACTAGCCTGCGGGAAGCATCCTCTCGCACGTGTTTTTACTCGACTAGCCTGCGGGATGCATCCTCTCGCACGTGTTTTTACTCGACTAGCCTGCGGGAAGCATCCTCTTGCACGTGTTTTTACTCGACTAGCCTGCGGGATGCATCCTCTCGCACGTGTTTTTACTCGACTAGCCTGCGGGATGCATCCTCTCGCACGTGTTTTTGCTCGACTAGGCATGCGCATCCCAAAAAACCTGCGCATGCGCATCCCACAAAACCTCGCACGTGTTTTTACTCGACTAGCCTGCGGGATGCATCCTCTCGCACGTGTTTTTACTCGACTAGCCTGCGGGATGCATCCTCTCGCACGTGTTTCTACTCGACTAGCCTGCGGGATGCATCCTCTCGCACGTGTTTTTGTTCGACTAGCCATGCGCATCCCAAAAAACCTGCGCATGCGCATCCCAAAAAATCTGCGTATGCGCATCCCACAAAACCTGCGCATGCGCATCCCACAAAACCTCGCACGTGTTTGTGCTCGACTAGCCTGCGGGATGCATCCTTTCGCACGTGTTTTTACTCGACTAGCCTGCGGGATGCATCCTCTCGCACGTGTTTTTGCTCGACTAGCCTGCGGGATGCATCCTCTCGCACGTGTTTTTGCTCGACTAGCCATGCGCATCCCAAAAAACCTGCGCATGCGCATCCCAAAAAACCTGCGCATGCGCATCCCAAAAAATCTGCGCATGCGCATCCCACAAAACCTGCGCATGCGCATCCCACAAAACCTCGCACGTGTTTGTGCTCGACTAGCCTGCGGGATGCATCCTTTCGCACGTGTTTTTACTCGACTAGCCTGCGGGATGCATCCTCTCGCACGTGTTTTTACTCGACTACCCTGCGGGATGCATCCTCTCGCACGTGTTTTTGCTCGACTAGCCATGCGCATCCCAAAAAACCTGCGCATGCGCATCCCAAAAAACCTGCGCATGCGCATCCCAAAAAACCTGCGCATGCGCATCCCACAAAACCTGCGTATGCGCATCCCACAAAACCTCGCACGTGTTTTTACTCGACTAGCCTGCGGGATGCATCCTCTCGCACGTGTTTTTGCTCGACTAGCCATGCGCATCCCAAAAAACCTGCACATGCGCATCCCAAAAAACCTGCGCATGCGCATCCCACAAAACCTGCGCATGCGCATCCCACAAAACCTCGCACGTGTTTTTACTCGACTAGACTGCGGGATGCATCCTTTCGCACGTGTTTTTACTCGACTAGCCTGCGGGATGCATCCTCTCGCACGTGTTTTTGCTCGACTAGCCTGCGGGATGCATCCTCTCGCAAGTGTTTGTGCTCGACTAGCCTGCGGGATGCATCCTCTCGCACGTGTTTTTACTCGACTAGCCTGCGGGATGCATCCTCTCGCACGTGTTTTTGCTCGACTAGCCTGCGGGATGCATCCTCTCGCACGTGTTTTTGCTCGACTAGCCTGCGGGATGCATCCTCTCGCACGTGTTTTTACTCGACTAGCCTGCGGGATGCATCCTCTCGCACGTGTTTTTACTCGACTACCCTGCGGGATGCATCCTCTCGCACGTGTTTTTGCTCGACTAGCCATGCGCATCCCAAAAAACCTGCGCATGCGCATCCCAAAAAACCTGCGCATGCGCATCACAAAAAACCTGCGCATGCGCATCCCACAAAACCTCGCACGTGTTTTTACTCGACTAGCCTGCGGGATGCATCCTCTCGCACGTGTTTTTACTCGACTAGCCTGCGGGATGCATCCTCTCGCACGTGTTTTTACTCGACTAGCCTGCGGGATGCATCCTCTCGCACGTGTTTTTACTCGACTAGCCTGCGGGATGCATCGTCTCGCACGTGTTTTTGCTCGACTAGCCTGCGGGATGCATCCTCTCGCACGTGTTTTTGCTCGACTAGCCATGCGCATCCCTAAAAACCTGCACATGCGCATGCCAAAAAACCTGCGCATGCGCATCCCACAAAACCTCGCACGTGTTTTTACTCGACTAGCCTGCGGGATTCATCCTCTCGCACGTGTTTTTACTCGACTAGCCTGCAGGATGCATCCTCTCGCACGTGTTTTTACTCGACTAGCCTGCGGGATGCATCCTCCCGCACGTGTTTTTACTCGACTAGCCTGCGGGATACATCCTCTCGCACGTGTTTTTGCTCGACTAGCCTGCGGGAAGCATCCTCTCGCACGTGATTTTACTCGACTAGCCTGCGGGATGCATCCTCTCGCACGTGTTTTTACTCGACTAGCCTGCGGGAAGCATCCTCTTGCACGTGTTTTTACTCGACTAGCCTGCGGGATGCATCCTCTCGCACGTGTTTTTACTCGACTAGCCTGCGGGATGCATCCTCTCGCACGTGTTTTTGCTCGACTAGGCATGCGCATCCCAAAAAACCTGCGCATGCGCATCCCACAAAACCTCGCACGTGTTTTTACTCGACTAGCCTGCGGGATGCATCCTCTCGCACGTGTTTTTACTCGACTAGCCTGCGGGATGCATCCTCTCGCACGTGTTTCTACTCGACTAGCCTGCGGGATGCATCCTCTCGCACGTGTTTTTACTCGACTAGCCTGCGGGATGCATCCTCTCGCACGTGTTTTTGCTCGACTAGCCATGCGCATCCCTAAAAACCTGCACATGCGCATCCCAAAAAACCTGCGCATGCGCATCCCAAAAAACCTGCGCATGCGCATCCCACAAAACCTGCGCATGCGCATCCCACAAAACCTCGCACGTGTTTTTACTCGACTAGCCTGCGGGATGCATCCTCTCGCACGTGTTTTTACTCGACTAGCCTGCGGGATGCATCCTCTCGCACGTGTTTTTACTCGACTAGCCTGCGGGATGCATCCTCTCGCACGTGTTTTTACTCGACTAGCCTGCGGGATGCATCGTCTCGCACGTGTTTTTGCTCGACTAGCCTGCGGGATGCATCCTCTCGCACGTGTTTTTACTCGACTACCCTGCGGGATGCATCCTCTCGCACGTGTTTTTGCTCGACTAGCCATGCGCATCCCAAAAAACCTGCGCATGCGCATCCCAAGAAACCTGCGCATGCGCATCCCACAAAACCTGCGCATGCGTATCCCACAAAACCTCGCACGTGTTTTTACTCGACTAGCCTGCGGGATGCATCCTCTCGCACGTGTTTTTACTCGACTAGCCTGCGGGATGCATCCTCTCGCACGTGTTTTTACTCGACTAAACTGCGGGATGCATCCTCTCGCACGTGTTTTTACTCGACTAGCCTGCGGGATGCATCGTCTCGCACGTGTTTTTGCTCGACTAGCCTGCGGGATGCATCCTCTCGCACGTGTTTTTACTCGACTACCCTGCGGGATGCATCCTCTCGCACGTGTTTTTGCTCGACTAGCCATGCGCATCCCAAAAAACCTGCGCATGCGCATCCCAAAAAACCTGCGCATGCGCATCCCAAGAAACCTGCGCATGCGCATCCCACAAAACCTGCGCATGCGCATCCCACAAAACCTCGCACGTGTTTTTACTCGACTAGCCTGCGGGATGCATCCTCTCGCACGTGTTTTTACTCGACTAGCCTGCGGGATGCATCCTCTCGCACGTGTTTCTACTCGACTAGCCTGCGGGATGCATCCTCTCGCACGTGTTTTTACTCGACTAGCCTGCGGGATGCATCCTCTCGCACGTGTTTTTGCTCGACTAGCCATGCGCATCCCTAAAAACCTGCACATGCGCATCCCAAAAAACCTGCGCATGCGCATCCCAAAAAACCTGCGCATGCGCATCCCACAAAACCTGCGCATGCGCATCCCACAAAACCTCGCACGTGTTTTTACTCGACTAGCCTGCGGGATGCATCCTCTCGCACGTGTTTTTACTCGACTAGCCTGCGGGATGCATCCTCCCGCACGTGTTTTTACTCGACTAGCCTGCGGGATACATCCTCTCGCACGTGTTTTTGCTCGACTAGCCTGCGGGAAGCATCCTCTCGCACGTGATTTTACTCGACTAGCCTGCGGGATGCATCCTCTCGCACGTGTTTTTACTCGACTAGCCTGCGGGAAGCATCCTCTTGCACGTGTTTTTACTCGACTAGCCTGCGGGATGCATCCTCTCGCACGTGTTTTTACTCGACTAGCCTGCGGGATGCATCCTCTCGCACGTGTTTTTGCTCGACTAGGCATGCGCATCCCAAAAAACCTGCGCATGCGCATCCCACAAAACCTCGCACGTGTTTTTACTCGACTAGCCTGCGGGATGCATCCTCTCGCACGTGTTTTTACTCGACTAGCCTGCGGGATGCATCCTCTCGCACGTGTTTCTACTCGACTAGCCTGCGGGATGCATCCTCTCGCACGTGTTTTTACTCGACTAGCCTGCGGGATGCATCCTCTCGCACGTGTTTTTGCTCGACTAGCCATGCGCATCCCTAAAAACCTGCACATGCGCATCCCAAAAAACCTGCGCATGCGCATCCCAAAAAACCTGCGCATGCGCATCCCACAAAACCTGCGCATGCGCATCCCACAAAACCTCGCACGTGTTTTTACTCGACTAGCCTGCGGGATGCATCCTCTCGCACGTGTTTTTACTCGACTAGCCTGCGGGATGCATCCTCTCGCACGTGTTTTTACTCGACTAGCCTGCGGGATGCATCCTCTCGCACGTGTTTTTACTCGACTAGCCTGCGGGATGCATCGTCTCGCACGTGTTTTTGCTCGACTAGCCTGCGGGATGCATCCTCTCGCACGTGTTTTTACTCGACTACCCTGCGGGATGCATCCTCTCGCACGTGTTTTTGCTCGACTAGCCATGCGCATCCCAAAAAACCTGCGCATGCGCATCCCAAGAAACCTGCGCATGCGCATCCCACAAAACCTGCGCATGCGTATCCCACAAAACCTCGCACGTGTTTTTACTCGACTAGCCTGCGGGATGCATCCTCTCGCACGTGTTTTTACTCGACTAGCCTGCGGGATGCATCCTCTCGCACGTGTTTTTACTCGACTAAACTGCGGGATGCATCCTCTCGCACGTGTTTTTACTCGACTAGCCTGCGGGATGCATCGTCTCGCACGTGTTTTTGCTCGACTAGCCTGCGGGATGCATCCTCTCGCACGTGTTTTTACTCGACTACCCTGCGGGATGCATCCTCTCGCACGTGTTTTTGCTCGACTAGCCATGCGCATCCCAAAAAACCTGCGCATGCGCATCCCAAAAAACCTGCGCATGCGCATCCCAAGAAACCTGCGCATGCGCATCCCACAAAACCTGCGCATGCGCATCCCACAAAACCTCGCACGTGTTTTTACTCGACTAGCCTGCGGGATGCATCCTCTCGCACGTGTTTTTACTCGACTAGCCTGCGGGATGCATCCTCTCGCACGTGTTTCTACTCGACTAGCCTGCGGGATGCATCCTCTCGCACGTGTTTTTACTCGACTAGCCTGCGGGATGCATCCTCTCGCACGTGTTTTTGCTCGACTAGCCATGCGCATCCCTAAAAACCTGCACATGCGCATCCCAAAAAACCTGCGCATGCGCATCCCAAAAAACCTGCGCATGCGCATCCCA
The DNA here is from genome assembly GCF_051020765.1 of Lasioglossum baleicum. Classification (NCBI taxonomy): domain Eukaryota; kingdom Metazoa; phylum Arthropoda; class Insecta; order Hymenoptera; family Halictidae; genus Lasioglossum; species Lasioglossum baleicum. Next base: position 601,633 of record NW_027469141.1, on the reverse strand, counting down.
CAAAACCTGCGCATGCGCATCCCACAAAACCTCGCACGTGTTTTTACTCGACTAGCCTGCGGGATGCATCCTCTCGCACGTGTTTTTACTCGACTAGCCTGCGGGATGCATCCTCTCGCACGTGTTTTTACTCGACTAGCCTGCGGGATGCATCCTCTCGCACGTGTTTTTACTCGACTAGCCTGCGGGATGCATCGTCTCGCACGTGTTTTTGCTCGACTAGCCTGCGGGATGCATCCTCTCGCACGTGTTTTTACTCGACTACCCTGCGGGATGCATCCTCTCGCACGTGTTTTTGCTCGACTAGCCATGCGCATCCCAAAAAACCTGCGCATGCGCATCCCAAGAAACCTGCGCATGCGCATCCCACAAAACCTGCGCATGCGTATCCCACAAAACCTCGCACGTGTTTTTACTCGACTAGCCTGCGGGATGCATCCTCTCGCACGTGTTTTTACTCGACTAGCCTGCGGGATGCATCCTCTCGCACGTGTTTTTACTCGACTAAACTGCGGGATGCATCCTCTCGCACGTGTTTTTACTCGACTAGCCTGCGGGATGCATCGTCTCGCACGTGTTTTTACTCGACTAGCCTGCGGGATGCATCCTCTCGCACGTGTTTTTACTCGACTAGCCTGCGGGATGCATCGTCTCGCACGTGTTTTTACTCGACTAGCCTGCGGGATGCATCCTCTCGCACGTGTTTTTGCTCGACTAGCCTGCGGGATGCATCCTCTCGCACGTGTTTTTGCTCGACTAGCCATGCGCATCCCAAAAAAACCTGCGCATGCGCATCCCACAAAACCTCGCACGTGTTTGTGCTCGACTAGACTCTGGGATGCATCCTTTCGCACGTGTTTTTACTCGACTAGCCTGCGGGATGCATCCTCTCGCACGTGTTTTTGCTCGACTAGCCTGCGGGATGCATCCTCTCGCACGTGTTTGTGCTCGACTAGCCTGCGGGATTCATCCTCTCGCACGTGTTTTTACTCGACTACCCTGCGGGATGCATCCTCTCGCACGTGTTTTTGCTCGACTAGCCATGCGCATCCCAAAAAACCTGCGCATGCGCATCCCAAAAAACCTGCGCATGCGCATCCCAAAAAACCTGCGCATGCGCATCCCACAAACCTGCGCATGCGCATCCCACAAAACCTCGCACGTGTTTTTACTCGACTAGCCTGCGGGATGCATCCTCTCGCACGTGTTTTTACTCGACTAGCCTGCGGGATGCATCCTCTCGCACGTGTTTTTACTCGACTAGCCTGCGGGATGCATCCTCTCGCACGTGTTTTTACTCGACTAGCCTGCGGGATGCATCGTCTCGCACGTGTTTTTGCTCGACTAGCCTGCGGGATGCATCCTCTCGCACGTGTTTTTACTCGACTACCCTGCGGGATGCATCCTCTCGCACGTGTTTTTGCTCGACTAGCCATGCGCATCCCAAAAAACCTGCGCATGCGCATCCCAAAAAACCTGCGCATGCGCATCCCAAGAAACCTGCGCATGCGCATCCCACAAAACCTGCGCATGCGTATCCCACAAAACCTCGCACGTGTTTTTACTCGACTAGCCTGCGGGATGCATCCTCTCGCACGTGTTTTTACTCGACTAGCCTGCGGGATGCATCCTCTCGCACGTGTTTTTGCTCGACTAGCCATGCGCATCCCTAAAAACCTGCACATGCGCATCCCAAACAACCTGCGCATGCGCATCCCACAAAACCTGCGCATGCGCATCCCACAAAACCTGCGCATGCGCATCCCACAAAACCTCGCACGTGTTTTTACTCGACTAGCCTGCGGGATTCATCCTCTCGCACGTGTTTTTACTCGACTAGCCTGCGGGATGCATCCTCTCGCACGTGTTTTTACTCGACTAGCCTGCGGGATGCATCCTCCCGCACGTGTTTTTACTCGACTAGCCTGCGGGATGCATCCTCTCGCACGTGTTTTTACTCGACTAGCCTGCGGGAAGCATCCTCTTGCACGTGTTTTTACTCGACTAGCCTGCGGGATGCATCCTCTCGCACGTGTTTTTACTCGACTAGCCTGCGCATCCCAAAAAACCTGCGCATGCGCATCCCAAAAAATCTGCGCATGCGCATCCAACAAAACCTGCGCATGCGCATCCCACAAAACCTCGCACGTGTTTGTGCTCGACTAGACTGCGGGATGCATCCTTTCGCACGTGTTTTTACTCGACTAGCCTGCGGGATGCATCCTCTCGCACGTGTTTTTGCTCGACTAGCCTGCGGGATGCATCCTCTCGCAAGTGTTTGTGCTCGACTAGCCTGCGGGATGCATCCTCTCGCACGTGTTTTTACTCGACTAGCCTGCGGGATGCATCCTCTCGCACGTGTTTTTGCTCGACTAGCCTGCGGGATGCATCCTCTCGCACGTGTTTTTGCTCGACTAGCCTGCGGGATGCATCCTCTCGCACGTGTTTTTACTCGACTAGCCTGCGGGATGCATCCTCTCGCACGTGTTTTTACTCGACTACCCTGCGGGATGCATCCTCTCGCACGTGTTTTTGCTCGACTAGCCATGCGCATCCCAAAAAACCTGCGCATGCGCATCCCAAAAAACCTGCGCATGCGCATCCCAAAAAACCTGCGCATGCGCATCCCACAAAACCTCGCACGTGTTTTTACTCGACTAGCCTGCGGGATGCATCCTCTCGCACGTGTTTTTACTCGACTAGCCTGCGGGATGCATCCTCTCGCACGTGTTTTTACTCGACTAGCCTGCGGGATGCATCCTCTCGCACGTGTTTTTACTCGACTAGCCTGCGGGATGCATCGTCTCGCACGTGTTTTTGCTCGACTAGCCTGCGGGATGCATCCTCTCGCACGTGTTTTTACTCGACTACCCTGCGGGATGCATCCTCTCGCACGTGTTTTTGCTCGACTAGCCATGCGCATCCCAAAAAACCTGCGCATGCGCATCCCACAAAACCTGCGCATGCGCATCCCGCAAAACCTCGCACGTGTTTTTACTCGACTAGCCTACGGGATGCATCCTCTCGCACGTGTTTTTACTCGACTAGCCTGCGGGATGCATCCTCTCGCACGTGTTTTTGCTCGACTAGCCATGCGCATCCCTAAAAACCTGCACATGCGCATGCCAAAAAACCTGCGCATGCGCATCCCACAAAACCTCGCACGTGTTTTTACTCGACTAGCCTGCGGGATTCATCCTCTCGCACGTGTTTTTACTCGACTAGCCTGCGGGATGCATCCTCTCGCACGTGTTTTTACTCGACTAGCCTGCGGGATGCATCCTCCCGCACGTGTTTTTACTCGACTAGCCTGCGGGATACATCCTCTCGCACGTGTTTTTGCTCGACTAGCCTGCGGGAAGCATCCTCTCGCACGTGTTTTTACTCGACTAGCCTGCGGGATGCATCCTCTCGCACGTGTTTTTACTCGACTAGCCTGCGGGAAGCATCCTCTTGCACGTGTTTTTACTCGACTAGCCTGCGGGATACATCCTCTCGCACGTGTTTTTGCTCGACTAGCCTGCGGGAAGCATCCTCTCGCACGTGTTTTTACTCGACTAGCCTGCGGGATGCATCCTCTCGCACGTGTTTTTACTCGACTAGCCTGCGGGAAGCATCCTCTTGCACGTGTTTTTACTCGACTAGCCTGCGGGATGCATCCTCTCGCACGTGTTTTTACTCGACTAGCCTGCGGGATGCATCCTCTCGCACGTGTTTTTGCTCGACTAGGCATGCGCATCCCAAAAAACCTGCGCATGCGCATCCCACAAAACCTGCGCATGCGCATCCCACAAAACCTCGCACGTGTTTTTACTCGACTAGCCTGCGGGATGCATCCTCTCGCACGTGTTTTTACTCGACTAGCCTGCGGGATGCATCCTCTCGCACGTGTTTCTACTCGACTAGCCTGCGGGATGCATCCTCTCGCACGTGTTTTTACTCGACTAGCCTGCGGGATGCATCGTCTCGCACGTGTTTTTACTCGACTAGCCTGCGGGATGCATCCTCTCGCACGTGTTTTTGTTCGACTAGCCATGCGCATCCCAAAAAACCTGCGCATGCGCATCCCAAAAAATCTGCGCATGCGCATCCCACAAAACCTGCGCATGCGCATCCCACAAAACCTCGCACGTGTTTGTGCTCGACTAGCCTGCGGGATGCATCCTTTCGCACGTGTTTTTACTCGACTAGCCTGCGGGATGCATCCTATCGCACGTGTTTTTACTCGACTACCCTGCGGGATGCATCCTCTCGCACGTGTTTTTGCTCGACTAGCCATGCGCATCCCAAAAAACCTGCGCATGCGCATCCCAAAAAACCTGCGCATGCGCATCCCAAAAAACCTGCGCATGCGCATCCCAAAAAACCTGCGCATGCGCATCCCACAAAACCTGCGTATGCGCATCCCACAAAACCTCGCACGTGTTTTTACTCGACTAGCCTGCGGGATGCATCCTCTCGCACGTGTTTTTACTCGACTAGCCTGCGGGATGCATCCTCTCGCACGTGTTTTTGCTCGACTAGCCTGCGGGATGCATCCTCTCGCACGTGTTTTTGCTCGACTAGCCTGCGGGATGCATCCTCTCGCACGTGTTTTTACTCGACTAGCCTGCGGGATGCATCCTCTCGCACGTGTTTTTACTCGACTACCCTGCGGGATGCATCCTCTCGCACGTGTTTTTGCTCGACTAGCCATGCGCATCCCAAAAAACCTGCGCATGCGCATCCCAAAAAACCTGCGCATGCGCATCCCACAAAACCTCGCACGTGTTTTTTCTCGACTAGCCTGCGGGATGCATCCTCTCGCACGTGTTTTTACTCGACTAGCCTGCGGGATGCATCCTCTCGCACGTGTTTTTACTCGACTAGCCTGCGGGATGCATCATCTCGCACGTGTTTTTACTCGACTAGCCTGCGGGATGCATCGTCTCGCACGTGTTTTTGCTCGACTAGCCTGCGGGATGCATCCTCCCGCACGTGTTTTTACTCGACTACCCTGCGGGATGCATTCTCTCGCACGTGTTTTTGCTCGACTAGCCATGCGCATCCCAAAAAACCTGCGCATGCGCATCCCACAAAACCTGCGCATGCGCATCCCACAAAACCTCGCACGTGTTTTTACTCGACTAGCCTGCGGGATGCATCCTCTCGCACGTGTTTTTACTCGACTAGCCTGCGGGATGCATCCTCTCGCACGTGTTTTTGCTCGACTAGCCATGCGCATCCCTAAAAACCTGCACATGCGCTTCCCAAAAAACCTGCGCATGCGCATCCCACAAAACCTGCGCATGCGCATCCCACAAAACCTCGCACGTGTTTTTACTCGACTAGCCTGCGGGATTCATCCTCTCGCACGTGTTTTTACTCGACTAGCCTGCGGGATGCATCCTCTCGCACGTGTTTTTACTCGACTAGCCTGCGGGATGCATCCTCCCGCACGTGTTTTTACTCGACTAGCCTGCGGGATGCATCCTCTCGCACGTGTTTTTGCTCGACTAGCCATGCGCATCCCAAAAAACCTGCACATGCGCATCCCAAAAAACCTGCGCATGCGCATCCCACAAAACCTGCGCATGCGCATCCCACAAAACCTCGCACGTGTTTTTACTCGACTAGCCTGCGGGATGCATCCTCTCGCACGTGTTTTTGCTCGACTAGCCATGCGCATCCCAAAAAACCTGCGCATGCGCATCCCAAAAAACCTGCGCATGCGCATCCCAAAAAACCTGCGCATTCGCATCCCACAAAACCTCGCACGTGTTTTTACTCGACTAGCCTGCGGGATGCATCCTCTCGCACGTGTTTTTACTCGACTAGCCTGCGGGATGCATCCTCTCGCACGTGTTTTTACTCGACTAGCCTGCGGGATGCATCGTCTCGCACGTGTTTTTGCTCGACTAGCCTGCGGGATGCATCCTCTCGCACGTGTTTTTACTCGACTAGACTGCGGGATTCATCCTCTCGCACGTGTTTTTACTCGACTAGCCTGCGGGATGCATCCTCTCGCACGTGTTTTTACTCGACTAGCCTGCGGGATGCATCCTCCCGCACGTGTTTTTACTCGACTAGCCTGAGGGATACATCCTCTCGCACGTGTTTTTGCTCGACTAGCCTGCGGGATGCATCCTCTCGCACGTGTTTTTGCTCGACTAGCCTGCGGGATGCATCCTTTCGCACGTGTTTTTACTCGACTAGCCTGCGGGATGCATCCTCTCGCACGTGTTTTTGCTCGACTAGCCATGCGCATCCCAAAAAACCTGCGCATGCGCATCCCAAAAAACCTGCGCATGCGCATCCCACAAAACCTGCGCATGCGCATCCCACAAAACCTCGCACGTGTTTTTACTCGACTAGCCTGCGGGATGCATCCTCTCGCACGTGTTTTTACTCGACTAGCCTGCGGGATGCATCCTCTCGCACGTGTTTTTACTCGACTAGCCTGCGGGATGCATCCTCTCGCACGTGTTTTTACTCGACTAGCCTGCGGGATGCATCGTCTCGCACGTGTTTTTACTCGACTAGCCTGCGGGATGCATCCTCTCGCACGTGTTTTTGCTCGACTAGCCATGCGCATCCCAAAAAACCTGCGCATGCGCATCCCAAAAAATCTGCGCATGCGCATCCCACAAAACCTGCGCATGCGCATCCCACAAAACCTCGCACGTGTTTGTGCTCGACTAGCTTGCGGGATGCATCCTTTCGCACGTGTTTTTACTCGACTAGCCAGCGGGATGCATCCTCTCGCACGTGTTTTTGCTCGACTAGCCATGCGCATCCCAAAAAACCTGCGCATGCGCATCCCACAAAACCTCGCACGTGTTTGTGCTCGACTAGACTGCGGGATGCATCCTTTCGCACGTGTTTTTACTCGACTAGCCTGCGGGATGCATCCTCTCGCACGTGTTTTTGCTCGACTAGCCTGCGGGATGCATCCTCTCGCAAGTGTTTGTGCTCGACTAGCCTGCGGGATGCATCCTCTCGCACGTGTTTTTACTCGACTAGCCTGCGGGATGCATCCTCTCGCACGTGTTTTTGCTCGACTAGCCTGCGGGATGCATCCTCTCGCACGTGTTTTTACTCGACTAGCCTGCGGGATGCATCGTCTCGCACGTGTTTTTGCTCGACTAGCCTGCGGGATGCATCCTCTCGCACGTGTTTTTACTCGACTACCCTGCGGGATGCATCCTCTCGCACGTGTTTTTGCTCGACTAGCCATGCGCATCCCAAAAAACCTGCGCATGCGCATCCCAAAAAACCTGCGCATGCGCATCCCAAGAAACCTGCGCATGCGCATCCCACAAAACCTGCGCCTGCGTATCCCACAAAACCTCGCACGTGTTTTTACTCGACTAGCCTGCGGGATGCATCCTCTCGCACGTGTTTTTACTCGACTAGCCTGCGGGATGCATCCTCTCGCACGTGTTTTTGCTCGACTAGCCATGCGCATCCCTAAAAACCTGCACATGCGCATCCCAAAAAACCTGCGCATGCGCATCCCACAAAACCTGCGCATGCGCATCCCACAAAACCTGCGCATGCGCATCCCACAAAACCTCGCACGTGTTTTTACTCGACTAGCCTGCGGGATTCATCCTCTCGCACGTGTTTTTACTCGACTAGCCTGCGGGATGCATCCTCTCGCACGTGTTTTTACTCGACTAGCCTGCGGGATGCATCCTCCCGCACGTGTTTTTACTCGACTAGCCTGCGGGATACATCCTCTCGCACGTGTTTTTGCTCGACTAGCCTGCGGGAAGCATCCTCTCGCACGTGTTTTTACTCGACTAGCCTGCGGGATGCATCCTCTCGCACGTGTTTTTACTCGACTAGCCTGCGGGAAGCATCCTCTTGCACGTGTTTTTGCTCGACTAGCCATGCGCATCCCAAAAAACCTGCGCATGCGCATCCCACAAAACCTGCGCATGCGCATCCCACAAAACCTCGCACGTGTTTTTACTCGACTAGCCTACGGGATGCATCCTCTCGCACGTGTTTTTACTCGACTAGCCTGCGGGATGCATCCTCTCGCACGTGTTTTTGCTCGACTAGCCATGCGCATCCCTAAAAACCTGCACATGCGCATGCCAAAAAACCTGCGCATGCGCATCCCACAAAACCTCGCACGTGTTTTTACTCGACTAGCCTGCGGGATTCATCCTCTCGCACGTGTTTTTACTCGACTAGCCTGCGGGATGCATCCTCTCGCACGTGTTTTTACTCGACTAGCCTGCGGGATGCATCCTCCCGCACGTGTTTTTACTCGACTAGCCTGCGGGATACATCCTCTCGCACGTGTTTTTGCTCGACTAGCCTGCGGGAAGCATCCTCTCGCACGTGTTTTTACTCGACTAGCCTGCGGGATGCATCCTCTCGCACGTGTTTTTACTCGACTAGCCTGCGGGAAGCATCCTCTTGCACGTGTTTTTACTCGACTAGCCTGCGGGATACATCCTCTCGCACGTGTTTTTGCTCGACTAGCCTGCGGGAAGCATCCTCTCGCACGTGTTTTTACTCGACTAGCCTGCGGGATGCATCCTCTCGCACGTGTTTTTACTCGACTAGCCTGCGGGAAGCATCCTCTTGCACGTGTTTTTACTCGACTAGCCTGCGGGATGCATCCTCTCGCACGTGTTTTTACTCGACTAGCCTGCGGGATGCATCCTCTCGCACGTGTTTTTGCTCGACTAGGCATGCGCATCCCAAAAAACCTGCGCATGCGCATCCCACAAAACCTGCGCATGCGCATCCCACAAAACCTCGCACGTGTTTTTACTCGACTAGCCTGCGGGATGCATCCTCTCGCACGTGTTTTTACTCGACTAGCCTGCGGGATGCATCCTCTCGCACGTGTTTCTACTCGACTAGCCTGCGGGATGCATCCTCTCGCACGTGTTTTTACTCGACTAGCCTGCGGGATGCATCGTCTCGCACGTGTTTTTACTCGACTAGCCTGCGGGATGCATCCTCTCGCACGTGTTTTTGTTCGACTAGCCATGCGCATCCCAAAAAACCTGCGCATGCGCATCCCAAAAAATCTGCGCATGCGCATCCCACAAAACCTGCGCATGCGCATCCCACAAAACCTCGCACGTGTTTGTGCTCGACTAGCCTGCGGGATGCATCCTTTCGCACGTGTTTTTACTCGACTAGCCTGCGGGATGCATCCTCTCGCACGTGTTTTTACTCGACTACCCTGCGGGATGCATCCTCTCGCACGTGTTTTTGCTCGACTAGCCATGCGCATCCCAAAAAACCTGCGCATGCGCATCCCAAAAAACCTGCGCATGCGCATCCCAAAAAACCTGCGCATGCGCATCCCACAAAACCTGCGTATGCGCATCCCACAAAACCTCGCACGTGTTTTTACTCGACTAGCCTGCGGGATGCATCCTCTCGCACGTGTTTTTACTCGACTAGCCTGCGGGATGCATCCTCTCGCACGTGTTTTTGCTCGACTAGCCATGCGCATCCCAAAAAACCTGCACATGCGCATCCCAAAAAACCTGCGCATGCGCATCCCACAAAACCTGCGCATGCGCATCCCACAAAACCTCGCACGTGTTTTTACTCGACCAGCCTGCGGGATGCATCCTCTCGCACGTGTTTTTGCTCGGCTAGCCTGCGGGATGCATCCTCTCGCACGTGTTTTTGCTCGACTAGCCATGCGCATCCCATAAAACCTGCGCATGCGCATCCCAAAAAACCTGCGCATGCGCATCCCACAAAACCTCGCACGTGTTTTTACTCGACTAGCCTGCGGGATGCATCCTCTCGCACGTGTTTTTACTCGACTAGCCTGCGGGATGCATCGTCTCGCACGTGTTTTTACTCGACTAGCCTGCGGGATGCATCCTCTCGCACGTGTTTTTGCTCGACTAGCCATGGGCATCCCAAAAAACCTGCGCATGCGCATCCCAAAAAACCTGCGCATGCGCATCCCAAAAAACCTGCGCATGCGCATCCCACAAAACCTCGCACGTGTTTTTACTCGACTAGCCTGCGGGATGCATCCTCTCGCACGTGTTTTTACTCGACTAGCCTGCGGGATGCATCGTCTCGCACGTGTTTTTACTCGACTAGCCTGCGGGATGCATCCTCTCGCACGTGTTTTTGTTCGACTAGCCATGCGCATCCCAAAAAACCTGCGCATGCGCATCCCAAAAAATCTGCGTATGCGCATCCCACAAAACCTGCGCATGCGCATCCCACAAAACCTCGCACGTGTTTGTGCTCGACTAGCCTGCGGGATGCATCCTTTCGCACGTGTTTTTACTCGACTAGCCTGCGGGATGCATCCTCTCGCACGTGTTTTTGCTCGACTAGCCTGCGGGATGCATCCTCTCGCACGTGTTTTTGCTCGACTAGCCATGCGCATCCCAAAAAACCTGCGCATGCGCATCCCAAAAAACCTGCGCATGCGCATCCCAAAAAATCTGCGCATGCGCATCCCACAAAACCTGCGCATGCGCATCCCACAAAACCTCGCACGTGTTTGTGCTCGACTAGCCTGCGGGATGCATCCTTTCGCACGTGTTTTTACTCGACTAGCCTGCGGGATGCATCCTCTCGCACGTGTTTTTACTCGACTACCCTGCGGGATGCATCCTCTCGCACGTGTTTTTGCTCGACTAGCCATGCGCATCCCAAAAAACCTGCGCATGCGCATCCCAAAAAACCTGCGCATGCGCATCCCAAAAAACCTGCGCATGCGCATCCCACAAAACCTGCGTATGCGCATCCCACAAAACCTCGCACGTGTTTTTACTCGACTAGCCTGCGGGATGCATCCTCTCGCACGTGTTTTTGCTCGACTAGCCATGCGCATCCCAAAAAACCTGCACATGCGCATCCCAAAAAACCTGCGCATGCGCATCCCACAAAACCTGCGCATGCGCATCCCACAAAACCTCGCACGTGTTTTTACTCGACTAGACTGCGGGATGCATCCTTTCGCACGTGTTTTTACTCGACTAGCCTGCGGGATGCATCCTCTCGCACGTGTTTTTGCTCGACTAGCCTGCGGGATGCATCCTCTCGCAAGTGTTTGTGCTCGACTAGCCTGCGGGATGCATCCTCTCGCACGTGTTTTTACTCGACTAGCCTGCGGGATGCATCCTCTCGCACGTGTTTTTGCTCGACTAGCCTGCGGGATGCATCCTCTCGCACGTGTTTTTGCTCGACTAGCCTGCGGGATGCATCCTCTCGCACGTGTTTTTACTCGACTAGCCTGCGGGATGCATCCTCTCGCACGTGTTTTTACTCGACTACCCTGCGGGATGCATCCTCTCGCACGTGTTTTTGCTCGACTAGCCATGCGCATCCCAAAAAACCTGCGCATGCGCATCCCAAAAAACCTGCGCATGCGCATCACAAAAAACCTGCGCATGCGCATCCCACAAAACCTCGCACGTGTTTTTACTCGACTAGCCTGCGGGATGCATCCTCTCGCACGTGTTTTTACTCGACTAGCCTGCGGGATGCATCGTCTCGCACGTGTTTTTGCTCGACTAGCCTGCGGGATGCATCCTCTCGCACGTGTTTTTGCTCGACTAGCCATGCGCATCCCTAAAAACCTGCACATGCGCATGCCAAAAAACCTGCGCATGCGCATCCCACAAAACCTCGCACGTGTTTTTACTCGACTAGCCTGCGGGATTCATCCTCTCGCACGTGTTTTTACTCGACTAGCCTGCAGGATGCATCCTCTCGCACGTGTTTTTACTCGACTAGCCTGCGGGATGCATCCTCCCGCACGTGTTTTTACTCGACTAGCCTGCGGGATACATCCTCTCGCACGTGTTTTTGCTCGACTAGCCTGCGGGAAGCATCCTCTCGCACGTGATTTTACTCGACTAGCCTGCGGGATGCATCCTCTCGCACGTGTTTTTACTCGACTAGCCTGCGGGAAGCATCCTCTTGCACGTGTTTTTACTCGACTAGCCTGCGGGATGCATCCTCTCGCACGTGTTTTTACTCGACTAGCCTGCGGGATGCATCCTCTCGCACGTGTTTTTGCTCGACTAGGCATGCGCATCCCAAAAAACCTGCGCATGCGCATCCCACAAAACCTGCGCATGCGCATCCCACAAAACCTCGCACGTGTTTTTACTCGACTAGCCTGCGGGATGCATCCTCTCGCACGTGTTTTTACTCGACTAGCCTGCGGGATGCATCCTCTCGCACGTGTTTTTACTCGACTAGCCTGCGGGATGCATCCTCTCGCACGTGTTTTTACTCGACTAGCCTGCGGGATGCATCGTCTCGCACGTGTTTTTGCTCGACTAGCCTGCGGGATGCATCCTCTCGCACGTGTTTTTACTCGACTACCCTGCGGGATGCATCCTCTCGCACGTGTTTTTGCTCGACTAGCCATGCGCATCCCAAAAAACCTGCGCATGCGCATCCCAAGAAACCTGCGCATGCGCATCCCACAAAACCTGCGCATGCGTATCCCACAAAACCTCGCACGTGTTTTTACTCGACTAGCCTGCGGGATGCATCCTCTCGCACGTGTTTTTACTCGACTAGCCTGCGGGATGCATCCTCTCGCACGTGTTTTTACTCGACTAGCCTGCGGGATGCATCCTCTCGCACGTGTTTTTACTCGACTAGCCTGCGGGATGCATCGTCTCGCACGTGTTTTTGCTGGCCTAGCCTGCGGGATGCATCCTCTCGCACGTGTTTTTACTCGACTACCCTGCGGGATGCATCCTCTCGCACGTGTTTTTGCTCGACTAGCCATGCGCATCCCAAAAAACCTGCGCATGCGCATCCCAAAAAACCTGCGCATGCGCATCCCAAGAAACCTGCGCATGCGCATCCCACAAAACCTGCGCATGCGTATCCCACAAAACCTCGCACGTGTTTTTACTCGACTAGCCTGCGGGATGCATCCTCTCGCACGTGTTTTTACTCGACTAGCCTGCGGGATGCATCCTCTCGCACGTGTTTTTGCTCGACTAGCCATGCGCATCCCTAAAAACCTGCACATGCGCATCCCAAAAAACCTGCGCATGCGCATCCCACAAAACCTGCGCATGCGCATCCCACAAAACCTCGCACGTGTTTTTACTCGACTAGCCTGCGGGATTCATCCTCTCGCACGTGTTTTTACTCGACTAGCCTGCGGGATGCATCCTCTAGCACGTGTTTTTACTCGAATAGCCTGCGGGATGCATCCTCCCGCACGTGTTTTTACTCGACTAGCCTGCGGGATACATCCTCTCGCACGTGTTTTTGCTCGACTAGCCTGCGGGAAGCATCCTCTCGCACGTGTTTTTACTCGACTAGCCTGCGGGATGCATCCTCTCGCACGTGTTTTTACTCGACTAGCCTGCGGGAAGCATCCTCTTGCACGTGTTTTTACTCGACTAGCCTGCGGGATGCATCCTCTCGCACGTGTTTTTACTCGACTAGCCTGCGCATCCCAAAAAACCTGCGCATGCGCATCCCAAAAAATCTGCGCATGCGCATCCAACAAAACCTGCGCATGCGCATCCCACAAAACCTCGCACGTGTTTGTGCTCGACTAGACTGCGGGATGCATCCTTTCGCACGTGTTTTTACTCGACTAGCCTGCGGGATGCATCCTCTCGCACGTGTTTTTGCTCGACTAGCCTGCGGGATGCATCCTCTCGCAAGTGTTTGTGCTCGACTAGCCTGCGGGATGCATCCTCTCGCACGTGTTTTTACTCGACTAGCCTGCGGGATGCATCCTCTCGCACGTGTTTTTGCTCGACTAGCCTGCGGGATGCATCCTCTCGCACGTGTTTTTGCTCGACTAGCCTGCGGGATGCATCCTCTCGCACGTGTTTTTACTCGACTAGCCTGCGGGATGCATCCTCTCGCACGTGTTTTTACTCGACTACCCTGCGGGATGCATCCTCTCGCACGTGTTTTTGCTCGACTAGCCATGGGCATCCCAAAAAACCTGCGCATGCGCATCCCAAAAAACCTGCGCATGCGCATCCCAAAAAACCTGCGCATGCGCATCCCACAAAACCTCGCACGTGTTTTTACTCGACTAGCCTGCGGGATGCATCCTCTCGCACGTGTTTTTACTCGACTAGCCTGCGGGATGCATCCTCTCGCACGTGTTTTTACTCGACTAGCCTGCGGGATGCATCCTCTCGCACGTGTTTTTACTCGACTAGCCTGCGGGATGCATCGTCTCGCACGTGTTTTTGCTCGACTAGCCTGCGGGATGCATCCTCTCGCACGTGTTTTTACTCGACTATCCTGCGGGAAGCATCCTCTTGCACGTGTTTTTACTCGACTAGCCTGCGGGATGCATCCTCTCGCACGTGTTTTTACTCGACTAGCCTGCGGGATGCATCCTCTCGCACGTGTTTTTACTCGACTAGCCTGCGGGATGCATCCTCCCGCACGTGTTTTTACTCGACTAGCCTGCGCGATACATCCTCTCGCACGTGTTTTTACTCGACTAGCCTGCGGGATGCATCCTCTCGCACGTGTTTCTACTCGACTAGCCTGCGGGATGCATCCTCTCGCACGTGTTTTTACTCGACTAGCCTGCGGGATGCATCGTCTCGCACGTGTTTTTACTCGACTAGCCTGCGGGATGCATCCTCTCGCACGTGTTTTTGTTCGACTAGCCATGCGCATCCCAAAAAACCTGCGCATGCGCATCCCACAAAACCTCGCACGTGTTTGTGCTCGACTAGCCTGCGGGATGCATCCTTTCGCACGTGTTTTTACTCGACTAGCCTGCGGGATGCATCCTCTCGCACGTGTTTTTGCTCGACTAGCCTGCGGGATGCATCCTCTCGCACGTGTTTTTGCTCGACTAGCCATGCGCATCCCAAAAAAACTGCGCATGCGCATCCCAAAAAACCTGCGCATGCGCATCCCACAAAACCTGCGCATGCGCATCCCACAAAACCTCGCACGTGTTTGTGCTCGACTAGCCTGCGGGATGCATCCTTTCGCACGTGTTTTTACTCGACTAGCCTGCGGGATGCATCCTCTCGCACGTGTTTTTACTCGACTACCCTGCGGGATGCATCCTCTCGCACGTGTTTTTACTCGACTACCCTGCGGGATGCATCCTCTCGCACGTGTTTTTGCTCGACTAGCCATGCGCATCCCAAAAAAACTGCGCATGCGCATCCCAAAAAACCTGCGCATGCGCATCCCACAAAACCTGCGCATGCGCATCCCACAAAACCTCGCACGTGTTTGTGCTCGACTAGCCTGCGGGATGCATCCTTTCGCACGTGTTTTTACTCGACTAGCCTGCGGGATGCATCCTCTCGCACGTGTTTTTACTCGACTACCCTGCGGGATGCATCCTCTCGCACGTGTTTTTGCTCGACTAGCCATGCGCATCCCAAAAAACCTGCGCATACGCATCCCAAAAAACCTGCGCATGCGCATCCCACAAAACCTGCGTATGCGCATCCCACAAAACCTCGCACGTGTTTTTACTCGACTAGCCTGCGGGATGCATCCTCTCGCACGTGTTTTTACTCGACTAGCCTGCGGGATGCATCCTCTCGCACGTGTTTTTGCTCGACTAGCCATGCGCATCCCAAAAAACCTGCACATGCGCATCCCAAAAAACCTGCGCATGCGCATCCCACAAAACCTGCGCATGCGCATCCCACAAAACCTCGCACGTGTTTTTACTCGACCAGCCTGCGGGATGCATCCTCTCGCACGTGTTTTTGCTCGGCTAGCCTGCGGGATGCATCCTCTCGCACGTGTTTTTGCTCGACTAGCCATGCGCATCCCAAAAAACCTGCGCATGCGCATCCCACAAAACCTCGCACGTGTTTTTACTCGACTAGCCTGCGGGATGCATCCTCTCGCACGTGTTTTTACTCGACTAGCCTGCGGGATGCATCCTCTCGCACGTGTTTTTACTCGACTAGCCTGGGGGATGCATCGTCTCGCACGTGTTTTTACTCGACTAGCCTGCGGGATGCATCCTCTCGCACGTGTTTTTGCTCGACTAGCCATGCGCATCCCAAAAAACCTGCGCATGCGCATCCCAAAAAATCTGCGCATGCGCATCCCACAAAACCTGCGCATGCGCATCCCACAAAACCTCGCACGTGTTTGTGCTCGACTAGCCTGCGGGATGCATCCTTTCGCACGTGTTTTTACTCGACTAGCCTGCGGGATGCATCCTCTCGCACGTGTTTTTGCTCGACTAGCCTGCGGGATGCATCCTCTCGCACGTGTTTTTGCTCGACTAGCCATGCGCATCCCAAAAAACCTGCGCATGCGCATCCCACAAAACCTCGCACGTGTTTGTGCTCGACTAGACTGCGGGATGCATCCTTTAGCACGTGTTTTTACTCGACTAGCCTGCGGGATGCATCCTCTCGCACGTGTTTTTGCTCGACTAGCCTGCGGGATGCATCCTCTCGCACGTGTTTGTGCTCGACTAGCCTGCGGGATTCATCCTCTCGCACGTGTTTTTACTCGACTACCCTGCGGGATGCATCCTCTCGCACGTGTTTTTGCTCGACTAGCCATGCGCATCCCAAAAAACCTGCGCATGCGCATCCCAAAAAACCTGCGCATGCGCATCCCACAAAACCTGCGCATGCGCATCCCACAAAACCTCGCACGTGTTTTTACTCGACTAGCCTGCGGGATGCATCCTCTCGCACGTGTTTTTACTCGACTAGCCTACCGGATGCATCCTCTCGCACGTGTTTTTACTCGACTAGCCTGCGGGATGCATCCTCTCGCACGTGTTTTTACTCGACTAGCCTGCGGGATGCATCGTCTCGCACGTGTTTTTGCTCGACTAGCCTGCGGGATGCATCCTCTCGCACGTGTTTTTACTCGACTACCCTGCGGGATGCATCCTCTCGCACGTGTTTTTGCTCGACTAGCCATGCGCATCCCAAAAAACCTGCGCATGCGCATCCCAAAAAACCTGCGCATGCGCATCCCAAGAAACCTGCGCATGCGCATCCCACAAAACCTGCGCATGCGTATCCCACAAAACCTCGCACGTGTTTTTACTCGACTAGCCTGCGGGATGCATCCTCTCGCACGTGTTTTTACTCGACTAGCCTGCGGGATGCATCCTCTCGCACGTGTTTTTGCTCGACTAGCCATGCGCATCCCTAAAAACCTGCACATGCGCATCCCAAAAAACCTGCGCATGCGCATCCCACAAAACCTGCGCATGCGCATCCCACAAAACCTGAGCATGCGCATCCCACAAAACCTCGCACGTGTTTTTACTCGACTAGCCTGCGGGATTCATCCTCTCGCACGTGTTTTTACTCGACTAGCCTGCGGGATGCATCCTCTCGCACGTGTTTTTACTCGACTAGCCTGCGGGATGCATCCTCCCGCACGTGTTTTTACTCGACTAGCCTGCGGGATACATCCTCTCGCACGTGTTTTTGCTCGACTAGCCTGCGGGAAGCATCCTCTCGCACGTGTTTTTACTCGACTAGCCTGCGGGATGCATCCTCTCGCACGTGTTTTTACTCGACTAGCCTGCGGGAAGCATCCTCTTGCACGTGTTTTTACTCGACTAGCCTGCGGGATGCATCCTCTCGCACGTGTTTTTACTCGACTAGCCTGCGCATCCCAAAAAACCTGCGCATGCGCATCCCAAAAAACCTGCGCATGCGCATCCCAAAAAACCTGCGCATGCGCATCCCACAAAACCTCGCACGTGTTTTTACTCGACTAGCCTGCGGGATGCATCCTCTCGCACGTGTTTTTACTCGACTAGCCTGCGGGATGCATCCTCTCGCACGTGTTTTTACTCGACTAGCCTGCGGGATGCATCCTCTCGCACGTGTTTTTACTCGACTAGCCTGCGGGATGCATCGTCTCGCACGTGTTTTTGCTCGACTAGCCTGCGGGATGCATCCTCTCGCACGTGTTTTTAGTCGACTACCCTGCGGGATGCATCCTCTCGCACGTGTTTTTGCTCGACTAGCCATGCGCATCCCAAAAAACCTGCGCATGCGCATCCCACAAAACTTGCGCATGCGCATCCCACAAAACCTCGCACGTGTTTTTACTCGACTAGCCTGCGGGATGCATCCTCTCGCACGTGTTTTTACTCGACTAGCCTGCGGGATGCATCCTCTCGCACGTGTTTTTGCTCGACTAGCCATGCGCATCCCTAAAAACCTGCACATGCGCATGCCAAAAAACCTGCGCATGCGCATCCCACAAAACCTCGCACGTGTTTTTACTCGACTAGCCTGCGGGATGCATCCTCTCGCACGTGTTTTTACTCGACTAGCCTGCGGGATGCATCCTCTCGCACGTGTTTTTGCTCGACTAGCCATGCGCATCCCTAAAAACCTGCACATGCGCATGCCAAAAAACCTGCGCATGCGCATCCCACAAAACCTCGCACGTGTTTTTACTCGACTAGCCTGCGGGATTCATCCTCTCGCACGTGTTTTTACTCGACTAGCCTGCGGGATGCATCCTCTCGCACGTGTTTTTACTCGACTAGCCTGCGGGATGCATCCTCCCGCACGTGTTTTTACTCGACTAGCCTGCGGGATGCATCCTCTCGCACGTGTTTTTACTCGACTAGCCTGCGGGATGCATCCTCTCGCACGTGTTTTTGCTCGACTAGCCATGCGCATCCCAAAAAACCTGCGCATACGCATCCCAAAAAACCTGCGCATGCGCATCCCACAAAACCTGCGTATGCGCATCCCACAAAACCTCGCACGTGTTTTTACTCGACTAGCCTGCGGGATGCATCCTCTCGCACGTGTTTTTACTCGACTACCCTGCGGGATGCATCCTCTCGCACGTGTTTTTGCTCGACTAGCCATGCGCATCCCAAAAAAACTGCGCATGCGCATCCCAAAAAACCTGCGCATGCGCATCCCACAAAACCTGCGCATGCGCATCCCACAAAACCTCGCACGTGTTTGTGCTCGACTAGCCTGCGGGATGCATCCTTTCGCACGTGTTTTTACTCGACTAGCCTGCGGGATGCATCCTCTCGCACGTGTTTTTGCTCGACTAGCCATGCGCATCCCTAAAAACCTGCACATGCGCATGCCAAAAAACCTGCGCATGCGCATCCCACAAAACCTCGCACGTGTTTTTACTCGACTAGCCTGCGGGATTCATCCTCTCGCACGTGTTTTTACTCGACTAGCCTGCAGGATGCATCCTCTCGCACGTGTTTTTACTCGACTAGCCTGCGGGATGCATCCTCCCGCACGTGTTTTTACTCGACTAGCCTGCGGGATACATCCTCTCGCACGTGTTTTTGCTCGACTAGCCTGCGGGAAGCATCCTCTCGCACGTGATTTTACTCGACTAGCCTGCGGGATGCATCCTCTCGAACGTGTTTTTACTCGACTAGCCTGCGGGAAGCATCCTCTTGCACGTGTTTTTACTCGACTAGCCTGCGGGATGCATCCTCTCGCACGTGTTTTTACTCGACTAGCCTGCGGGATGCATCCTCTCGCACGTGTTTTTGCTCGACTAGGCATGCGCATCCCAAAAAACCTGCGCATGCGCATCCCACAAAACCTGCGCATGCGCATCCCACAAAACCTCGCACGTGTTTTTACTCGACTAGCCTGCGGGATGCATCCTCTCGCACGTGTTTTTACTCGACTAGCCTGCGGGATGCATCCTCTCGCACGTGTTTCTACTCGACTAGCCTGCGGGATGCATCCTCTCGCACGTGTTTTTACTCGACTAGCATGCGGGATGCATCCTCTCGCACGTGTTTTTGCTCGACTAGCCATGCGCATCCCTAAAAACCTGCACATGCGCATCCCAAAAAACCTGCGCATGCGCATCCCAAAAAACCTGCGCATGCGCATCCCACAAAACCTGCGCATGCGCATCCCACAAAACCTCGCACGTGTTTTTACTCGACTAGCCTGCGGGATGCATCCTCTCGCACGTGTTTTTACTCGACTAGCCTGCGGGATGCATCCTCTCGCACGTGTTTTTACTCGACTAGCCTGCGGGATGCATCGTCTCGCACGTGTTTTTGCTCGACTAGCCTGCGGGATGCATCCTCTCGCACGTGTTTTTACTCGACTACCCTGCGGGATGCATCCTCTCGCACGTGTTTTTGCTCGACTAGCCATGCGCATCCCAAAAAACCTGCGCATGCGCATCCCAAGAAACCTGCGCATGCGCATCCCACAAAACCTGCGCATGCGTATCCCACAAAACCTCGCACGTGTTTTTACTCGACTAGCCTGCGGGATGCATCCTCTCGCACGTGTTTTTACTCGACTAGCCTGCGGGATGCATCGTCTCGCACGTGTTTTTGCTCGACTAGCCTGCGGGATGCATCCTCTCGCACGTGTTTTTACTCGACTACCCTGCGGGATGCATCCTCTCGCACGTGTTTTTGCTCGACTAGCCATGCGCATCCCAAAAAACCTGCGCATGCGCATCCCAAAAAACCTGCGCATGCGCATCCCAAGAAACCTGCGCATGCGCATCCCACAAAACCTGCGCATGCGTATCCCACAAAACCTCGCACGTGTTTTTACTCGACTAGCCTGCGGGATGCATCCTCTCGCACGTGTTTTTACTCGACTAGCCTGCGGGATGCATCCTCTCGCACGTGTTTTTGCTCGACTAGCCATGCGCATCCCTAAAAACCTGCACATGCGCATCCCAAAAAACCTGCGCATGCGCATCCCACAAAACCTGCGCATGCGCATCCCACAAAACCTCGCACGTGTTTTTACTCGACTAGCCTGCGGGATTCATCCTCTCGCACGTGTTTTTACTCGACTAGCCTGCGGGATGCATCCTCTAGCACGTGTTTTTACTCGAATAGCCTGCGGGATGCATCCTCCCGCACGTGTTTTTACTCGACTAGCCTGCGGGATACATCCTCTCGCACGTGTTTTTGCTCGACTAGCCTGCGGGAAGCATCCTCTCGCACGTGTTTTTACTCGACTAGCCTGCGGGATGCATCCTCTCGCACGTGTTTTTACTCGACTAGCCTGCGGGAAGCATCCTCTTGCACGTGATTTTACTCGACTAGCCTGCGGGATGCATCCTCTCGCACGTGTTTTTACTCGACTAGCCTGCGCATCCCAAAAAACCTGCGCATGCGCATCCCAAAAAATCTGCGCATGCGCATCCAACAAAACCTGCGCATGCGCATCCCACAAAACCTCGCACGTGTTTGTGCTCGACTAGACTGCGGGATGCATCCTTTCGCACGTGTTTTTACTCGACTAGCCTGCGGGATGCATCCTCTCGCACGTGTTTTTGCTCGACTAGCCTGCGGGATGCATCCTCTCGCAAGTGTTTGTGCTCGACTAGCCTGCGGGATGCATCCTCTCGCACGTGTTTTTACTCGACTAGCCTGCGGGATGCATCCTCTCGCACGTGTTTTTGCTCGACTAGCCTGCGGGATGCATCCTCTCGCACGTGTTTTTGCTCGACTAGCCTGCGGGATGCATCCTCTCGCACGTGTTTTTACTCGACTAGCCTGCGGGATGCATCCTCTCGCACGTGTTTTTACTCGACTACCCTGCGGGATGCATCCTCTCGCACGTGTTTTTGCTCGACTAGCCATGCGCATCCCAAAAAACCTGCGCATGCGCATCCCAAAAAACCTGCGCATGCGCATCCCAAAAAACCTGCGCATGCGCATCCCACAAAACCTCGCACGTGTTTTTACTCGACTAGCCTGCGGGATGCATCCTCTCGCACGTGTTTTTACTCGACTAGCCTGCGGGATGCATCCTCTCGCACGTGTTTTTACTCGACTAGCCTGCGGGATGCATCCTCTCGCACGTGTTTTTACTCGACTAGCCTGCGGGATGCATCGTCTCGCACGTGTTTTTGCTCGACTAGCCTGCGGGATGCATCCTCTCGCACGTGTTTTTACTCGACTAGCCTGCGGGATGCATCCTCTCGCACGTGTTTTTGCTCGACTAGGCATGCGCATCCCAAAAAACCTGCGCATGCGCATCCCAAAAAACCTGCGCATGCGCATCCCACAAAACCTGCGCATGCGCATCCCACAAAACCTGCGCATGCGCATCCCACAAAACCTCGCACGTGTTTTTACTCGACTAGCCTGCGGGATTCATCCTCTCGCACGTGTTTTTACTCGACTAGCCTGCGGGATGCATCCTCTCGCACGTGTTTTTACTCGACTAGCCTGCGGGATGCATCCTCCCGCACGTGTTTTTACTCGACTAGCCTGCGCGATACATCCTCTCGCACGTGTTTTTGCTCGACTAGCCTGCGGGAAGCATCCTCTCGCACGTGTTTTTACTCGACTAGCCTGCGGGATGCATCCTCTCGCACGTGTTTTTACTCGACTATCCTGCGGGAAGCATCCTCTTGCACGTGTTTTTACTCGACTAGCCTGCGGGATGCATCCTCTCGCACGTGTTTTTACTCGACTAGCCTGCGGGATGCATCCTCTCGCACGTGTTTTTGCTCGACTAGGCATGCGCATCCCAAAAAACCTGCGCATGCGCATCCCACAAAACCTCGCACGTGTTTTTACTCGACTAGCCTGCGGGATGCATCCTCTCGCACGTGTTTTTACTCGACTAGCCTGCGGGATGCATCCTCTCGCACGTGTTTTTGCTCGACTAGCCATGCGCATCCCTAAAAACCTGCACATGCGCATGCCAAAAAACCTGCGCATGCGCATCCCACAAAACCTCGCACGTGTTTTTACTCGACTAGCCTGCGGGATGCATCCTCTCGCACGTGTTTTTACTCGACTAGCCTGCGGGATGCATCCTCTCGCACGTGTTTTTGCTCGACTAGCCATGCGCATCCCTAAAAACCTGCACATGCGCATGCCAAAAAACCTGCGCATGCGCATCCCACAAAACCTCGCACGTGTTTTTACTCGACTAGCCTGCGGGATTCATCCTCTCGCACGTGTTTTTACTCGACTAGCCTGCGGGATGCATCCTCTCGCACGTGTTTTTACTCGACTAGCCTGCGGGATGCATCCTCCCGCACGTGTTTTTACTCGACTAGCCTGCGGGATGCATCCTCTCGCACGTGTTTTTACTCGACTAGCCTGCGGGATGCATCCTCTCGCACGTGTTTTTGCTCGACTAGCCATGCGCATCCCAAAAAACCTGCGCATACGCATCCCAAAAAACCTGCGCATGCGCATCCCACAAAACCTGCGTATGCGCATCCCACAAAACCTCGCACGTGTTTTTACTCGACTAGCCTGCGGGATGCATCCTCTCGCACGTGTTTTTACTCGACTACCCTGCGGGATGCATCCTCTCGCACGTGTTTTTACTCGACTACCCTGCGGGATGCATCCTCTCGCACGTGTTTTTGCTCGACTAGCCATGCGCATCCCAAAAAAACTGCGCATGCGCATCCCAAAAAACCTGCGCATGCGCATCCCACAAAACCTGCGCATGCGCATCCCACAAAACCTCGCACGTGTTTGTGCTCGACTAGCCTGCGGGATGCATCCTTTCGCACGTGTTTTTACTCGACTAGCCTGCGGGATGCATCCTCTCGCACGTGTTTTTGCTCGACTAGCCATGCGCATCCCTAAAAACCTGCACATGCGCATGCCAAAAAACCTGCGCATGCGCATCCCACAAAACCTCGCACGTGTTTTTACTCGACTAGCCTGCGGGATTCATCCTCTCGCACGTGTTTTTACTCGACTAGCCTGCAGGATGCATCCTCTCGCACGTGTTTTTACTCGACTAGCCTGCGGGATGCATCCTCCCGCACGTGTTTTTACTCGACTAGCCTGCGGGATACATCCTCTCGCACGTGTTTTTGCTCGACTAGCCTGCGGGAAGCATCCTCTCGCACGTGATTTTACTCGACTAGCCTGCGGGATGCATCCTCTCGCACGTGTTTTTACTCGACTAGCCTGCGGGAAGCATCCTCTTGCACGTGTTTTTACTCGACTAGCCTGCGGGATGCATCCTCTCGCACGTGTTTTTACTCGACTAGCCTGCGGGATGCATCCTCTCGCACGTGTTTTTGCTCGACTAGGCATGCGCATCCCAAAAAACCTGCGCATGCGCATCCCACAAAACCTGCGCATGCGCATCCCACAAAACCTGCGCATGCGCATCCCACAAAACCTCGCACGTGTTTTTACTCGACTAGCCTGCGGGATGCATCCTCTCGCACGTGTTTTTACTCGACTAGCCTGCGGGATGCATCCTCTCGCACGTGTTTCTACTCGACTAGCCTGCGGGATGCATCCTCTCGCACGTGTTTTTACTCGACTAGCCTGCGGGATGCATCCTCTCGCACGTGTTTTTGCTCGACTAGCCATGCGCATCCCTAAAAACCTGCACATGCGCATCCCAAAAAACCTGCGCATGCGCATCCCAAAAAACCTGCGCATGCGCATCCCACAAAACCTGCGCATGCGCATCCCACAAAACCTCGCACGTGTTTTTACTCGACTAGCCTGCGGGATGCATCCTCTCGCACGTGTTTTTACTCGACTAGCCTGCGGGATGCATCCTCTCGCACGTGTTTTTACTCGACTAGCCTGCGGGATGCATCCTCTCGCACGTGTTTTTACTCGACTAGCCTGCGGGATGCATCGTCTCGCACGTGTTTTTGCTCGACTAGCCTGCGGGATGCATCCTCTCGCACGTGTTTTTACTGGACTACCCTGCGGGATGCATCCTCTCGCACGTGTTTTTGCTCGACTAGCCATGCGCATCCCAAAAAACCTGCGCATGCGCATCCCAAGAAACCTGCGCATGCGCATCCCACAAAACCTGCGCATGCGTATCCCACAAAACCTCGCACGTGTTTTTACTCGACTAGCCTGCGGGATGCATCCTCTCGCACGTGTTTTTACTCGACTAGCCTGCGGGATGCATCCTCTCGCACGTGTTTTTACTCGACTAGCCTGCGGGATGCATCCTCTCGCACGTGTTTTTACTCGACTAGCCTGCGGGATGCATCGTCTCGCACGTGTTTTTGCTCGACTAGCCTGCGGGATGCATCCTCTCGCACGTGTTTTTACTCGACTACCCTGCGGGATGCATCCTCTCGCACGTGTTTTTGCTCGACTAGCCATGCGCATCCCAAAAAACCTGCGCATGCGCATCCCAAAAAACCTGCGCATGCGCATCCCAAGAAACCTGCGCATGCGCATCCCACAAAACCTGCGCATGCGTATCCCACAAAACCTCGCACGTGTTTTTACTCGACTAGCCTGCGGGATGCATCCTCTCGCACGTGTTTTTACTCGACTAGCCTGCGGGATGCATCCTCTCGCACGTGTTTTTGCTCGACTAGCCATGCGCATCCCTAAAAACCTGCACATGCGCATCCCAAAAAACCTGCGCATGCGCATCCCACAAAACCTGCGCATGCGCATCCCACAAAACCTCGCACGTGTTTTTACTCGACTAGCCTGCGGGATTCATCCTCTCGCACGTGTTTTTACTCGACTAGCCTGCGGGATGCATCCTCTAGCACGTGTTTTTACTCGAATAGCCTGCGGGATGCATCCTCCCGCACGTGTTTTTACTCGACTAGCCTGCGGGATACATCCTCTCGCACGTGTTTTTGCTCGACTAGCCTGCGGGAAGCATCCTCTCGCACGTGTTTTTACTCGACTAGCCTGCGGGATGCATCCTCTCGCACGTGTTTTTACTCGACTAGCCTGCGGGAAGCATCCTCTTGCACGTGTTTTTACTCGACTAGCCTGCGGGATGCATCCTCTCGCACGTGTTTTTACTCGACTAGCCTGCGCATCCCAAAAAACCTGCGCATGCGCATCCCAAAAAATCTGCGCATGCGCATCCAACAAAACCTGCGCATGCGCATCCCACAAAACCTCGCACGTGTTTGTGCTCGACTAGACTGCGGGATGCATCCTTTCGCACGTGTTTTTACTCGACTAGCCTGCGGGATGCATCCTCTCGCACGTGTTTTTGCTCGACTAGCCTGCGGGATGCATCCTCTCGCAAGTGTTTGTGCTCGACTAGCCTGCGGGATGCATCCTCTCGCACGTGTTTTTACTCGACTAGCCTGCGGGATGCATCCTCTCGCACGTGTTTTTGCTCGACTAGCCTGCGGGATGCATCCTCTCGCACGTGTTTTTGCTCGACTAGCCTGCGGGATGCATCCTCTCGCACGTGTTTTTACTCGACTAGCCTGCGGGATGCATCCTCTCGCACGTGTTTTTACTCGACTAGCCTGCGGGATGCATCCTCTCGCACGTGTTTTTGCTCGACTAGCCTGCGGGATGCATCCTCTCGCAAGTGTTTGTGCTCGACTAGCCTGCGGGATGCATCCTCTCGCACGTGTTTTTACTCGACTAGCCTGCGGGATGCATCCTCTCGCACGTGTTTTTGCTCGACTAGCCTGCGGGATGCATCCTCTCGCACGTGTTTTTGCTCGACTAGCCTGCGGGATGCATCCTCTCGCACGTGTTTTTACTCGACTAGCCTGCGGGATGCATCCTCTCGCACGTGTTTTTACTCGACTACCCTGCGGGATGCATCCTCTCGCACGTGTTTTTACTCGACTAGCCTGCGGGATGCATCCTCTCGCAAGTGTTTGTGCTCGACTAGCCTGCGGGATGCATCCTCTCGCACGTGTTTTTACTCGACTAGCCTGCGGGATGCATCCTCTCGCACGTGTTTTTGCTCGACTAGCCTGCGGGATGCATCCTCTCGCACGTGTTTTTGCTCGACTAGCCTGCGGGATGCATCCTCTCGCACGTGTTTTTACTCGACTAGCCTGCGGGATGCATCCTCTCGCACGTGTTTTTGCTCGACTAGGCATGCGCATCCCAAAAAACCTGCGCATGCGCATCCCAAAAAACCTGCGCATGCGCATCCCACAAAACCTGCGCATGCGCATCCCACAAAACCTGCGCATGCGCATCCCACAAAACCTCGCACGTGTTTTTACTCGACTAGCCTGCGGGATTCATCCTCTCGCACGTGTTTTTACTCGACTAGCCTGCGGGATGCATCCTCTCGCACGTGTTTTTACTCGACTAGCCTGCGGGATGCATCCTCCCGCACGTGTTTTTACTCGACTAGCCTGCGCGATACATCCTCTCGCACGTGTTTTTGCTCGACTAGCCTGCGGGAAGCATCCTCTCGCACGTGTTTTTACTCGACTAGCCTGCGGGATGCATCCTCTCGCACGTGTTTTTACTCGACTATCCTGCGGGAAGCATCCTCTTGCACGTGTTTTTACTCGACTAGCCTGCGGGATGCATCCTCTCGCACGTGTTTTTACTCGACTAGCCTGCGGGATGCATCCTCTCGCACGTGTTTTTGCTCGACTAGGCATGCGCATCCCAAAAAACCTGCGCATGCGCATCCCACAAAACCTGCGCATGCGCATCCCACAAAACCTGCGCATGCGCATCCCACAAAACCTCGCACGTGTTTTTACTCGACTAGCCTGCGGGATGCATCCTCTCGCACGTGTTTTTACTCGACTAGCCTGCGGGATGCATCCTCTCGCACGTGTTTCTACTCGACTAGCCTGCGGGATGCATCCTCTCGCACGTGTTTTTACTCGACTAGCCTGCGGGATGCATCGTCTCGCACGTGTTTTTACTCGACTAGCCTGCGGGATGCATCCTCTCGCACGTGTTTTTGTTCGACTAGCCATGCGCATCCCAAAAAACCTGCGCATGCGCATCCCAAAATATCTGCGCATGCGCATCCCACAAAACCTGCGCATGCGCATCCCACAAAACCTCGCACGTGTTTGTGCTCGACTAGCCTGCGGGATGCATCCTTTCGCACGTGTTTTTACTCGACTAGCCTGCGGGATGCATCCTCTCGCACGTGTTTTTGCTCGACTAGCCTGCGGGATGCATCCTCTCGCACGTGTTTTTGCTCGACTAGCCATGCGCATCCCAAAAAAACTGCGCATGCGCATCCCAAAAAACCTGCGCATGCGCATCCCACAAAACCTGCGCATGCGCATCCCACAAAACCTCGCACGTGTTTGTGCTCGACTAGCCTGCGGGATGCATCCTTTCGCACGTGTTTTTACTCGACTAGCCTGCGGGATGCATCCTCTCGCACGTGTTTTTACTCGACTACCCTGCGGGATGCATCCTCTCGCACGTGTTTTTACTCGACTACCCTGCGGGATGCATCCTCTCGCACGTGTTTTTGCTCGACTAGCCATGCGCATCCCAAAAAAACTGCGCATGCGCATCCCAAAAAACCTGCGCATGCGCATCCCACAAAACCTGCGCATGCGCATCCCACAAAACCTCGCACGTGTTTGTGCTCGACTAGCCTGCGGGATGCATCCTTTCGCACGTGTTTTTACTCGACTAGCCTGCGGGATGCATCCTCTCGCACGTGTTTTTACTCGACTACCCTGCGGGATGCATCCTCTCGCACGTGTTTTTGCTCGACTAGCCATGGGCATCCCAAAAAACCTGCGCATACGCATCCCAAAAAACCTGCGCATGCGCATCCCACAGAACCTGCGTATGCGCATCCCACAAAACCTCGCACGTGTTTTTACTCGACTAGCCTGCGGGATGCATCCTCTCGCACGTGTTTTTACTCGACTAGCCAGCGGGATGCATCCTCTCGCACGTGTTTTTGCTCGACTAGCCATGCGCATCCCAAAAAACCTGCACATGCGCATCCCAAAAAACCTGCGCATGCGCATCCCACAAAACCTGCGCATGCGCATCCCACAAAACCTCGCACGTGTTTTTACTCGACCAGCCTGCGGGATGCATCCTCTCGCACGTGTTTTTGCTCGGCTAGCCTGCGGGATGCATCCTCTCGCACGTGTTTTTGGTCGACTAGCCATGCGCATCCCAAAAAACCTGCGCATGCGCATCCCACAAAACCTCGCACGTGTTTTTACTCGACTAGCCTGCGGGATGCATCCTCTCGCACGTGTTTTTACTCGACTAGCCTGCGGGATGCATCCTCTCGCACGTGTTTTTACTCGACTAGCCTGGGGGATGCATCGTCTCGCACGTGTTTTTACTCGACTAGCCTGCGGGATGCATCCTCTCGCACGTGTTTTTGCTCGACTAGCCATGCGCATCCCAAAAAACCTGCGCATGCGCATCCCAAAAAATCTGCGCATGCGCATCCCACAAAACCTGCGCATGCGCATCCCACAAAACCTCGCACGTGTTTGTGCTCGACTAGCCTGCGGGATGCATCCTTTCGCACGTGTTTTTACTCGACTAGCCTGCGGGATGCATCCTCTCGCACGTGTTTTTGCTCGACTAGCCTGCGGGATGCATCCTCTCGCACGTGTTTTTGCTCGACTAGCCATGCGCATCCCAAAAAACCTGCGCATGCGCATCCCACAAAACCTCGCACGTGTTTGTGCTCGACTAGACTGCGGGATGCATCCTTTAGCACGTGTTTTTACTCGACTAGCCTGCGGGATGCATCCTCTCGCACGTGTTTTTGCTCGACTAGCCTGCGGGATGCATCCTCTCGCACGTGTTTGTGCTCGACTAGCCTGCGGGATTCATCCTCTCGCACGTGTTTTTACTCGACTACCCTGCGGGATGCATCCTCTCGCACGTGTTTTTGCTCGACTAGCCATGCGCATCCCAAAAAACCTGCGCATGCGCATCCCAAAAAACCTGCGCATGCGCATCCCCAAAAAACCTGCGCATGCGCATCCCACAAAACCTGCGCATGCGCATCCCACAAAACCTCGCACGTGTTTTTACTCGACTAGCCTGCGGGATGCATCCTCTCGCACGTGTTTTTACTCGACTAGCCTACCGGATGCATCCTCTCGCACGTGTTTTTACTCGACTAGCGTGCGGGATGCATCCTCTCGCACGTGTTTTTACTCGACTAGCCTGCGGGATGCATCGTCTCGCACGTGTTTTTGCTCGACTAGCCTGCGGGATGCATCCTCTCGCACGTGTTTTTACTCGACTACCCTGCGGGATGCATCCTCTCGCACGTGTTTTTGCTCGACTAGCCATGCGCATCCCAAAAAACCTGCGCATGCGCATCCCAAAAAACCTGCGCATGCGCATCCCAAGAAACCTGCGCATGCGCATCCCACAAAACCTGCGCATGCGTATCCCACAAAACCTCGCACGTGTTTTTACTCGACTAGCCTGCGGGATGCATCCTCTCGCACGTGTTTTTACTCGACTAGCCTGCGGGATGCATCCTCTCGCACGTGTTTTTGCTCGACTAGCCATGCGCATCCCTAAAAACCTGCACATGCGCATCCCAAAAAACCTGCGCATGCGCATCCCACAAAACCTGCGCATGCGCATCCCACAAAACCTGAGCATGCGCATCCCACAAAACCTCGCACGTGTTTTTACTCGACTAGCCTGCGGGATTCATCCTCTCGCACGTGTTTTTACTCGACTAGCCTGCGGGATGCATCCTCTCGCACGTGTTTTTACTCGACTAGCCTGCGGGATGCATCCTCCCGCACGTGTTTTTACTCGACTAGCCTGCGGGATACATCCTCTCGCACGTGTTTTTGCTCGACTAGCCTGCGGGAAGCATCCTCTCGCACGTGTTTTTACTCGACTAGCCTGCGGGATGCATCCTCTCGCACGTGTTTTTACTCGACTAGCCTGCGGGAAGCATCCTCTTGCACGTGTTTTTACTCGACTAGCCTGCGGGATGCATCCTCTCGCACGTGTTTTTACTCGACTAGCCTGCGCATCCCAAAAAACCTGCGCATGCGCATCCCAAAAAACCTGCGCATGCGCATCCCAAAAAACCTGCGCATGCGCATCCCACAAAACCTCGCACGTGTTTTTACTCGACTAGCCTGCGGGATGCATCCTCTCGCACGTGTTTTTACTCGACTAGCCTGCGGGATGCATCCTCTCGCACGTGTTTTTACTCGACTAGCCTGCGGGATGCATCCTCTCGCACGTGTTTTTACTCGACTAGCCTGCGGGATGCATCGTCTCGCACGTGTTTTTGCTCGACTAGCCTGCGGGATGCATCCTCTCGCACGTGTTTTTACTCGACTACCCTGCGGGATGCATCCTCTCGCACGTGTTTTTGCTCGACTAGCCTGCGGGATGCATCGTCTCGCACGTGTTTTTGCTCGACTAGCCTGCGGGATGCATCCTCTCGCACGTGTTTTTACTCGACTACCCTGCGGGATGCATCCTCTCGCACGTGTTTTTGCTCGACTAGCCATGCGCATCCCAAAAAACCTGCGCATGCGCATCCCACAAAACTTGCGCATGCGCATCCCACAAAACCTCGCACGTGTTTTTACTCGACTAGCCTGCGGGATGCATCCTCTCGCACGTGTTTTTACTCGACTAGCCTGCGGGATGCATCCTCTCGCACGTGTTTTTGCTCGACTAGCCATGCGCATCCCTAAAAACCTGCACATGCGCATGCCAAAAAACCTGCGCATGCGCATCCCACAAAACCTCGCACGTGTTTTTACTCGACTAGCCTGCGGGATGCATCCTCTCGCACGTGTTTTTACTCGACTAGCCTGCGGGATGCATCCTCTCGCACGTGTTTTTGCTCGACTAGCCATGCGCATCCCTAAAAACCTGCACATGCGCATGCCAAAAAACCTGCGCATGCGCATCCCACAAAACCTCGCACGTGTTTTTACTCGACTAACCTGCGGGATTCATCCTCTCGCACGTGTTTTTACTCGACTAGCCTGCGGGATGCATCCTCTCGCACGTGTTTTTACTCGACTAGCCTGCGGGATGCATCCTCCCGCACGTGTTTTTACTCGACTAGCCTGCGGGATGCATCCTCTCGCACGTGTTTTTACTCGACTAGCCTGCGGGATGCATCCTCTCGCACGTGTTTTTGCTCGACTAGCCATGCGCATCCCAAAAAACCTGCGCATACGCATCCCAAAAAACCTGCGCATGCGCATCCCACAAAACCTGCGTATGCGCATCCCACAAAACCTCGCACGTGTTTTTACTCGACTAGCCTGCGGGATGCATCCTCTCGCACGTGTTTTTACTCGACTACCCTGCGGGATGCATCCTCTCGCACGTGTTTTTACTCGACTACCCTGCGGGATGCATCCTCTCGCACGTGTTTTTGCTCGACTAGCCATGCGCATCCCAAAAAAACTGCGCATGCGCATCCCAAAAAACCTGCGCATGCGCATCCCACAAAACCTGCGCATGCGCATCCCACAAAACCTCGCACGTGTTTGTGCTCGACTAGCCTGCGGGATGCATCCTTTCGCACGTGTTTTTACTCGACTAGCCTGCGGGATGCATCCTCTCGCACGTGTTTTTACTCGACTACCCTGCGGGATGCATCCTCTCGCACGTGTTTTTGCTCGACTAGCCATGCGCATCCCAAAAAACCTGCGCATACGCATCCCAAAAAACCTGCGCATGCGCATCCCACAAAACCTGCGTATGCGCATCCCACAAAACCTCGCACGTGTTTTTACTCGACTAGCCTGCGGGATGCATCCTCTCGCACGTGTTTTTACTCGACTAGCCTGCGGGATGCATCCTCTCGCACGTGTTTTTGCTCGACTAGCCATGCGCATCCCAAAAAACCTGCACATGCGCATCCCAAAAAACCTGCGCATGCGCATCCCACAAAACCTGCGCATGCGCATCCCACAAAACCTCGCACGTGTTTTTACTCGACCAGCCTGCGGGATGCATCCTCTCGCACGTGTTTTTGCTCGGCTAGCCTGCGGGATGCATCCTCTCGCACGTGTTTTTGCTCGACTAGCCATGCGCATCCCAAAAAACCTGCGCATGCGCATCCCACAAAACCTCGCACGTGTTTTTACTCGACTAGCCTGCGGGATGCATCCTCTCGCACGTGTTTTTACTCGACTAGCCTGCGGGATGCATCCTCTCGCACGTGTTTTTACTCGACTAGCCTGGGGGATGCATCGTCTCGCACGTGTTTTTACTCGACTAGCCTGCGGGATGCATCCTCTCGCACGTGTTTTTGCTCGACTAGCCATGCGCATCCCAAAAAACCTGCGCATGCGCATCCCAAAAAATCTGCGCATGCGCATCCCACAAAACCTCGCACGTGTTTGTGCTCGACTAGCCTGCGGGATGCATCCTTTCGCACGTGTTTTTACTCGACTAGCCTGCGGGATGCATCCTCTCGCACGTGTTTTTGCTCGACTAGCCTGCGGGATGCATCCTCTCGCACGTGTTTTTGCTCGACTAGCCATGCGCATCCCAAAAAACCTGCGCATGCGCATCCCACAAAACCTCGCACGTGTTTGTGCTCGACTAGACTGCGGGATGCATCCTTTAGCACGTGTTTTTACTCGACTAGCCTGCGGGATGCATCCTCTCGCACGTGTTTTTGCTCGACTAGCCTGCGGGATGCATCCTCTCGCACGTGTTTGTGCTCGACTAGCCATGCGCATCCCAAAAAACCTGCGCATGCGCATCCCAAAAAACCTGCGCATGCGCATCCCAAAAAACCTGCGCATGCGCATCCCACAAAACCTGCGCATGCGCATCCCACAAAACCTCGCACGTGTTTTTACTCGACTAGCCTGCGGGATGCATCCTCTCGCACGTGTTTTTACTCGACTAGCCTACCGGATGCATCCTCTCGCACGTGTTTTTACTCGACTAGCCTGCGGGATGCATCCTCTCGCACGTGTTTTTACTCGACTAGCCTGCGGGATGCATCGTCTCGCACGTGTTTTTGCTCGACTAGCCTGCGGGATGCATCCTCTCGCACGTGTTTTTACTCGACTACCCTGCGGGATGCATCCTCTCGCACGTGTTTTTGCTCGACTAGCCATGCGCATCCCAAAAAACCTGCGCATGCGCATCCCAAAAAACCTGCGCATGCGCATCCCAAGAAACCTGCGCATGCGCATCCCACAAAACCTGCGCATGCGTATCCCACAAAACCTCGCACGTGTTTTTACTCGACTAGCCTGCGGGATGCATCCTCTCGCACGTGTTTTTACTCGACTAGCCTGCGGGATGCATCCTCTCGCACGTGTTTTTGCTCGACTAGCCATGCGCATCCCTAAAAACCTGCACATGCGCATCCCAAAAAACCTGCGCATGCGCATCCCACAAAACCTGCGCATGCGCATCCCACAAAACCTGAGCATGCGCATCCCACAAAACCTCGCACGTGTTTTTACTCGACTAGCCTGCGGGATTCATCCTCTCGCACGTGTTTTTACTCGACTAGCCTGCGGGATGCATCCTCTCGCACGTGTTTTTACTCGACTAGCCTGCGGGATGCATCCTCCCGCACGTGTTTTTACTCGACTAGCCTGCGGGATACATCCTCTCGCACGTGTTTTTGCTCGACTAGCCTGCGGGAAGAATCCTCTCGCACGTGTTTTTACTCGACTAGCCTGCGGGATGCATCCTCTCGCACGTGTTTTTACTCGACTAGCCTGCGGGAAGCATCCTCTTGCACGTGTTTTTACTCGACTAGCCTGCGGGATGCATCCTCTCGCACGTGTTTTTACTCGACTAGCCTGCGCATCCCAAAAAACCTGCGCATGCGCATCCCAAAAACCTGCGCATGCGCATCCCACAAAACCTCGCACGTGTTTTTACTCGACTAGCCTGCGGGATGCATCCTCTCGCACGTGTTTTTACTCGACTAGCCTGCGGGATGCATCCTCTCGCACGTGTTTTTACTCGACTAGCCTGCGGGATGCATCCTCTCGCACGTGTTTTTACTCGACTAGCCTGCGGGATGCATCGTCTCGCACGTGTTTTTGCTCGACTAGCCTGCGGGATGCATCCTCTCGCACGTGTTTTTACTCGACTACCCTGCGGGATGCATCCTCTCGCACGTGTTTTTGCTCGACTAGCCATGCGCATCCCAAAAAACCTGCGCATGCGCATCCCAAAAAACCTGCGCATGCGCATCCCAAGAAACCTGCGCATGCGCATCCCACAAAACCTGCGCATGCGTATCCCACAAAACCTCGCACGTGTTTTTACTCGACTAGCCTGCGGGATGCATCCTCTCGCACGTGTTTTTACTCGACTAGCCTGCGGGATGCATCCTCTCGCACGTGTTTTTGCTCGACTAGCCATGCGCATCCCTAAAAACCTGCACATGCGCATCCCAAAAAACCTGCGCATGCGCATCCCACAAAACCTGCGCATGCGCATCCCACAAAACCTGAGCATGCGCATCCCACAAAACCTCGCACGTGTTTTTACTCGACTAGCCTGCGGGATTCATCCTCTCGCACGTGTTTTTACTCGACTAGCCTGCGGGATGCATCCTCTCGCACGTGTTTTTACTCGACTAGCCTGCGGGATGCATCCTCCCGCACGTGTTTTTACTCGACTAGCCTGCGGGATACATCCTCTCGCACGTGTTTTTACTCGACTAGCCTGCGGGAAGCATCCTCTTGCACGTGTTTTTACTCGACTAGCCTGCGGGATGCATCCTCTCGCACGTGTTTTTACTCGACTAGCCTGCGCATCCCAAAAAACCTGCGCATGCGCATCCCAAAAACCTGCGCATGCGCATCCCACAAAACCTCGCACGTGTTTTTACTCGACTAGCCTGCGGGATGCATCCTCTCGCACGTGTTTTTACTCGACTAGCCTGCGGGATGCATCCTCTCGCACGTGTTTTTACTCGACTAGCCTGCGGGATGCATCCTCTCGCACGTGTTTTTACTCGACTAGCCTGCGGGAAGCATCCTCTTGCACGTGTTTTTACTCGACTAGCCTGCGGGATGCATCCTCTCGCACGTGTTTTTACTCGACTAGCCTGCGCATCCCAAAAAACCTGCGCATGCGCATCCCAAAAACCTGCGCATGCGCATCCCACAAAACCTCGCACGTGTTTTTACTCGACTAGCCTGCGGGATGCATCCTCTCGCACGTGTTTTTACTCGACTAGCCTGCGGGATGCATCCTCTCGCACGTGTTTTTACTCGACTAGCCTGCGGGATGCATCCTCTCGCACGTGTTTTTACTCGACTAGCCTGCGGGATGCATCGTCTCGCACGTGTTTTTGCTCGACTAGCCTGCGGGATGCATCCTCTCGCACGTGTTTTTACTCGACTACCCTGCGGGATGCATCCTCTCGCACGTGTTTTTGCTCGACTAGCCATGCGCATCCCAAAAAACCTGCGCATGCGCATCCCACAAAACTTGCGCATGCGCATCCCACAAAACCTCGCACGTGTTTTTACTCGACTAGCCTGCGGGATGCATCCTCTCGCACGTGTTTTTACTCGACTAGCCTGCGGGATGCATCCTCTCGCACGTGTTTTTGCTCGACTAGCCATGCGCATCCCTAAAAACCTGCACATGCGCA
Organism: Lasioglossum baleicum; assembly: GCF_051020765.1. Classification (NCBI taxonomy): domain Eukaryota; kingdom Metazoa; phylum Arthropoda; class Insecta; order Hymenoptera; family Halictidae; genus Lasioglossum; species Lasioglossum baleicum. The sequence goes on along the minus strand of NW_027469141.1, from coordinate 565,421 downwards.
TGCCAAAAAACCTGCGCATGCGCATCCCACAAAACCTCGCACGTGTTTTTACTCGACTAGCCTGCGGGATGCATCCTCTCGCACGTGTTTTTACTCGACTAGCCTGCGGGATGCATCCTCTCGCACGTGTTTTTGCTCGACTAGCCATGCGCATCCCTAAAAACCTGCACATGCGCATGCCAAAAAACCTGCGCATGCGCATCCCACAAAACCTCGCACGTGTTTTTACTCGACTAGCCTGCGGGATTCATCCTCTCGCACGTGTTTTTACTCGACTAGCCTGCGGGATGCATCCTCTCGCACGTGTTTTTACTCGACTAGCCTGCGGGATGCATCCTCCCGCACGTGGTTTTACTCGACTAGCCTGCGGGATACATCCTCTCGCACGTGTTTTTGCTCGACTAGCCTGCGGGAAGCATCCTCTCGCACGTGTTTTTACTCGACTAGCCTGCGGGATGCATCCTCTCGCACGTGTTTTTACTCGACTAGCCTGCGGGATGCATCCTCTCGCACGTGTTTCTACTCGACTAGCCTGCGGGATGCATCCTCTCGCACGTGTTTTTACTCGACTAGCCTGCGGGATGCATCGTCTCGCACGTGTTTTTACTCGACTAGCCTGCGGGATGCATCCTCTCGCACGTGTTTTTGTTCGACTAGCCATGCGCATCCCAAAAAACCTGCGCATGCGCATCCCAAAATATCTGCGCATGCGCATCCCACAAAACCTGCGCATGCGCATTCCACAAAACCTCGCACGTGTTTGTGCTCGACTAGCCTGCGGGATGCATCCTTTCGCACGTGTTTTTACTCGACTAGCCTGCGGGATGCATCCTCTCGCACGTGTTTTTGCTCGACTAGCCTGCGGGATGCATCCTCTCGCACGTGTTTTTGCTCGACTAGCCATGCGCATCCCAAAAAACCTGCGCATGCGCATCCCAAAAAACCTGCGCATGCGCATCCCAAAAAATCTGCGCATGCGCATCCCACAAAACCTGCGCATGCGCATCCCACAAAACCTCGCACGTGTTTGTGCTCGACTAGCCTGCGGGATGCATCCTTTCGCACGTGTTTTTACTCGACTAGCCTGCGGGATGCATCCTCTCGCACGTGTTTTTACTCGACTACCCTGCGGGATGCATCCTCTCGCACGTGTTTTTGCTCGACTAGCCATGCGCATCCCAAAAAACCTGCGCATGCGCATCCCAAAAAACCTGCGCATGCGCATCCCACAAAACCTGCGTATGCGCATCCCACAAAACCTCGCACGTGTTTTTACTCGACTAGCCTGCGGGATGCATCCTCTCGCACGTGTTTTTACTCGACTAGCCTGCGGGATGCATCCTCTCGCACGTGTTTTTGCTCGACTAGCCAAGCGCATCCCAAAAAACCTGCACATGCGCATCCCAAAAAACCTGCGCATGCGCATCCCACAAAACCTGCGCATGCGCATCCCACAAAACCTCGCACGTGTTTTTACTCGACCAGCCTGCGGGATGCATCCTCTCGCACGTGTTTTTGCTCGGCTAGCCTGCGGGATTCATCCTCTCGCACGTGTTTTTGCTCGACTAGCCATGCGCATCCCAAAAAACCTGCACATGCGCATCCCAAAAAACCTGCGCATGCGCATCCCACAAAACCTCGCACGTGTTTTTACTCGACTAGCCTGCGGGATGCATCCTCTCGCACGTGTTTTTACTCGACTAGCCTGCGGGATGCATCCTCTCGCACGTGTTTTTACTCGACTAGCCTGCGGGATGCATCGTCTCGCACGTGTTTTTACTCGACTAGCCTGCGGGATGCATCCTCTCGCACGTGTTTTTGCTCGACTAGCCATGCGCATCCCAAAAAACCTGCGCATGCGCATCCCAAAAAATCTGCGCATGCGCATCCCACAAAACCTGCGCATGCGCATCCCACAAAACCTCGCACGTGTTTGTGCTCGACTAGCCTGCGGGATGCATCCTTTCGCACGTGTTTTTACTCGACTAGCCTGCGGGATGCATCCTCTCGCACGTGTTTTTGCTCGACTAGCCTGCGGGATGCATCCTCTCGCACGTGTTTTTGCTCGACTAGCCATGCGCATCCCAAAAAACCTGCGCATGCGCATCCCAAAAAACCTGCGCATGCGCATCCCAAAAAATCTGCGCATGCGCATCCCACAAAACCTGCGCATGCGCATCCCACAAAACCTCGCACGTGTTTGTGCTCGACTAGCCTGCGGGATGCATCCTTTCGCACGTGTTTTTACTCGACTAGCCTGCGGGATGCATCCTCTCGCACGTGTTTTTACTCGACTACCCTGCGGGATGCATCCTCTCGCACGTGTTTTTGCTCGACTAGCCATGCGCATCCCAAAAAACCTGCGCATGCGCATCCCAAAAAACCTGCGCATGCGCATCCCACAAAACCTGCGTATGCGCATCCCACAAAACCTCGCACGTGTTTTTACTCGACTAGCCTGCGGGATGCATCCTCTCGCACGTGTTTTTACTCGACTAGCCTGCGGGATGCATCCTCTCGCACGTGTTTTTGCTCGACTAGCCAAGCGCATCCCAAAAAACCTGCACATGCGCATCCCAAAAAACCTGCGCATGCGCATCCCACAAAACCTGCGCATGCGCATCCCACAAAACCTCGCACGTGTTTTTACTCGACCAGCCTGCGGGATGCATCCTCTCGCACGTGTTTTTGCTCGGCTAGCCTGCGGGATGCATCCTCTCGCACGTGTTTTTGCTCGACTAGCCATGCGCATCCCAAAAAACCTGCACATGCGCATCCCAAAAAACCTGCGCATGCGCATCCCACAAAACCTCGCACGTGTTTTTACTCGACTAGCCTGCGGGATGCATCCTCTCGCACGTGTTTTTACTCGACTAGCCTGCGGGATGCATCGTCTCGCACGTGTTTTTACTCGACTAGCCTGCGGGATGCATCCTCTAGCACGTGCTTTTGCTCGACTAGCCATGCGCATCCCAAAAAACCTGCGCATGCGCATCCCAAAAAATCTGCGCATGCGCATCCCACAAAACCTGCGCATGCGCATCCCACAAAACCTCGCACGTGTTTGTGCTCGACTAGCCTGCGGGATGCATCCTTTCGCACGTGTTTTTACTCGACTAGCCTGCGGGATGCATCCTCTCGCACGTGTTTTTGCTCGACTAGCCTGCGGGATGCATCCTCTCGCACGTGTTTTTACTCGACTAGCCTGCGGGATGCATCCTCTCGCACGTGTTTTTACTCGACTACCCTGCGGGATGCATCCTCTCGCACGTGTTTTTGCTCGACTAGCCATGCGCATCCCAAAAAACCTGCGCATGCGCATCCCAAAAAACCTGCGCATGCGCATCCCAAAAAACCTGCGCATGCGCATCCCAAAAAACCTGCGCATGCGCATCCCACAAAACCTCGCACGTGTTTTTACTCGACTAGCCTGCGGGATGCATCCTCTCGCACGTGTTTTTACTCGACTAGCCTGCGGGATGCATCCTCTCGCACGTGTTTTTACTCGACTAGCCTGCGGGATGCATCCTCTCGCACGTGTTTTTACTCGACTAGCCTGCGGGATGCATCGTCTCGCACGTGTTTTTGCTCGACTAGCCTGCGGGATGCATCCTCTCGCACGTGTTTTTACTCGACTACCCTGCGGGATGCATCCTCTCGCACGTGTTTTTGCTCGACTAGCCATGCGCATCCCAAAAAACCTGCGCATGCGCATCCCACAAAACTTGCGCATGCGCATCCCACAAAACCTCGCACGTGTTTTTACTCGACTAGCCTGCGGGATGCATCCTCTCGCACGTGTTTTTACTCGACTAGCCTGCGGGATGCATCCTCTCGCACGTGTTTTTGCTCGACTAGCCATGCGCATCCCTAAAAACCTGCACATGCGCATGCCAAAAAACCTGCGCATGCGCATCCCACAAAACCTCGCACGTGTTTTTACTCGACTAGCCTGCGGGATGCATCCTCTCGCACGTGTTTTTACTCGACTAGCCTGCGGGATGCATCCTCCCGCACGTGTTTTTACTCGACTAGCCTGCGGGATACATCCTCTCGCACGTGTTTTTGCTCGACTAGCCTGCGGGAAGCATCCTCTCGCACGTGTTTTTACTCGACTAGCCTGCGGGATGCATCCTCTCGCACGTGTTTTTACTCGACTAGCCTGCGGGAAGCATCCTCTCGCACGTGTTTCTACTCGACTAGCCTGCGGGATGCATCCTCTCGCACGTGTTTTTACTCGACTAGCCTGCGGGATGCATCGTCTCGCACGTGTTTTTACTCGACTAGCCTGCGGGATGCATCCTCTCGCACGTGTTTTTGTTCGACTAGCCATGCGCATCCCAAAAAACCTGCGCATGCGCATCCCAAAATATCTGCGCATGCGCATCCCACAAAACCTGCGCATGCGCATTCCACAAAACCTCGCACGTGTTTGTGCTCGACTAGCCTGCGGGATGCATCCTTTCGCACGTGTTTTTACTCGACTAGCCTGCGGGATGCATCCTCTCGCACGTGTTTTTGCTCGACTAGCCTGCGGGATGCACCCTCTCGCACGTGTTTTTGCTCGACTAGCCATGCGCATCCCAAAAAACCTGCGCATGCGCATCCCAAAAAACCTGCGCATGCGCATCCCAAAAAACCTGCGCATGCGCATCCCAAAAAACCTGCGCATGCGCATCCCACAAAACCTCGCACGTGTTTTTACTCGACTAGCCTGCGGGATGCATCCTCTCGCACGTGTTTTTACTCGACTAGCCTGCGGGATGCATCCTCTCGCACGTGTTTTTACTCGACTAGCCTGCGGGATGCATCCTCTCGCACGTGTTTTTACTCGACTAGCCTGCGGGATGCATCGTCTCGCACGTGTTTTTGCTCGACTACCCTGCGGGATGCATCCTCTCGCACGTGTTTTTGCTCGACTAGCCATGCGCATCCCAAAAAACCTGCGCATGCGCATCCCACAAAACTTGCGCATGCGCATCCCACAAAACCTCGCACGTGTTTTTACTCGACTAGCCTGCGGGATGCATCCTCTCGCACGTGTTTTTACTCGACTAGCCTGCGGGATGCATCCTCTCGCACGTGTTTTTGCTCGACTAGCCATGCGCATCCCTAAAAACCTGCACATGCGCATGCCAAAAAACCTGCGCATGCGCATCCCACAAAACCTCGCACGTGTTTTTACTCGACTAGCCTGCGGGATGCATCCTCTCGCACGTGTTTTTACTCGACTAGCCTGCGGGATGCATCCTCCCGCACGTGTTTTTACTCGACTAGCCTGCGGGATACATCCTCTCGCACGTGTTTTTGCTCGACTAGCCTGCGGGAAGCATCCTCTCGCACGTGTTTTTACTCGACTAGCCTGCGGGATGCATCCTCTCGCACGTGTTTTTACTCGACTAGCCTGCGGGAAGCATCCTCTTGCACGTGTTTTTACTCGACTAGCCTGCGGGATGCATCCTCTCGCACGTGTTTTTACTCGACTAGCCTGCGGGATGCATCCTCTCGCACGTGTTTTTGCTCGACTAGGCATGCGCATCCCAAAAAACCTGCGCATGCGCATCCCACAAAACCTGCGCATGCGCATCCCACAAAACCTCGCACGTGTTTTTACTCGACTAGCCTGCGGGATGCATCCTCTCGCACGTGTTTTTACTCGACTAGCCTGCGGGATGCATCCTCTCGCACGTGTTTCTACTCGACTAGCCTGCGGGATGCATCCTCTCGCACGTGTTTTTACTCGACTAGCCTGCGGGATGCATCGTCTCGCACGTGTTTTTACTCGACTAGCCTGCGGGATGCATCCTCTCGCACGTGTTTTTGTTCGACTAGCCATGCGCATCCCAAAAAACCTGCGCATGCGCATCCCAAAATATCTGCGCATGCGCATCCCACAAAACCTGCGCATGCGCATTCCACAAAACCTCGCACGTGTTTGTGCTCGACTAGCCTGCGGGATGCATCCTTTCGCACGTGTTTTTACTCGACTAGCCTGCGGGATGCATCCTCTCGCACGTGTTTTTGCTCGACTAGCCTGCGGGATGCACCCTCTCGCACGTGTTTTTGCTCGACTAGCCATGCGCATCCCAAAAAACCTGCGCATGCGCATCCCAAAAAACCTGCGCATGCGCATCCCAAAAAATCTGCGCATGCGCATCCCACAAAACCTCGCACGTGTTTTTACTCGACTAGCCTGCGGGATGCATCCTCTCGCACGTGTTTTTACTCGACTAGCCTGCGGGATGCATCCTCTCGCACGTGTTTCTACTCGACTAGCCTGCGGGATGCATCCTCTCGCACGTGTTTTTGCTCGACTAGCCATGCGCATCTCAAAAAACCTGCGCATGCGCATCCCAAAATATCTGCGCATGCGCATCCCACAAAACCTGCGCATGCGCATCCCACAAAACCTCGCACGTGTTTGTGCTCGACTAGCCTGCGGGATGCATCCTTTCGCACGTGTTTTTACTCGACTAGCCTGCGGGATGCATCCTCTCGCACGTGTTTTTGCTCGACTAGCCTGCGGGATGCATCCTCTCGCACGTGTTTTTGCTCGACTAGCCTGCGGGATGCATCCTCTCGCACGTGTTTTTGCTCGACTAGCCATGCGCATCCCAAAAAACCTGCGCATGCGCATCCCAAAAAACCTGCGCATGCGCATCCCAAAAAATCTGCGCATGCGCATCCCACAAAACCTGCGCATGCGCATCCCACAAAACCTCGCACGTGTTTGTGCTCGACTAGCCTGCGGGATGCATCCTTTCGCACGTGTTTTTACTCGACTAGCCTGCGGGATGCATCCTCTCGCACGTGTTTTTGCTCGACTAGCCTGCGGGATGCATCCTCTCGCACGTGTTTGTGCTCGACTAGCCTGCCGGATGCATCCTCTCGCACGTGTTTTTACTCGACTAGCCTGCGGGATGCATCCTCTCGCACGTGTTTTTGCTCGACTAGCCTGCGGGATGCATCCTATCGCACGTGTTTTTGCTCGACTAGCCTGCGGGATGCATCCTCTCGCACGTGTTTTTACTCGACTAGCCTGCGGGATGCATCCTCTCGCACGTGTTTTTACTCGACTACCCTACGGGATGCATCCTCTCGCACGTGTTTTTGCTCGACTAGCCATGCGCATCCCAAAAAACCTGCGCATGCGCATCCCAAAAAACCTGCGCATGCGCATCCCACAAAACCTGCGCATGCGGATCCCACAAAACCTCGCACGTGTTTTTACTCGACTAGCCTGCGGGATGCATCCTCTCGCACGTGTTTTTACTCGACTAGCCTGCGGGATGCATCCTCTCGCACGTGTTTTTACTCGACTAGCCATGCGCATCCCAAAAAACCTGCGCATGCGCATCCCAAAAAACCTGCGCATGCGCATCCCAAAAAATCTGCGCATGCGCATCCCACAAAACCTGCGCATGCGCATCCCACAAAACCTCGCACGTGTTTGTGCTCGACTAGCCTGCGGGATGCATCCTTTCGCACGTGTTTTTACTCGACTAGCCTGCGGGATGCATCCTCTCGCACGTGTTTTTGCTCGACTAGCCTGCAGGATGCATCCTCCCGCACGTGTTTGTGCTCGACTAGCCTGCCGGATGCATCCTCTCGCACGTGTTTTTACTCGACTAGCCTGCGGGATGCATCCTCTCGCACGTGTTTTTACTCGACTAGCCTGCGGGATGCATCCTCTCGCACGTGTTTTTACTCGACTAGCCTGCGGGATGCATCCTCTCGCACGTGTTTTTACTCGACTAGCCTGCGGGATGCATCCTCTCGCACGTGTTTTTGCTCGACTAGCCATGCGCCTCCCAAAAAACCTGCGCATGCGCATCCCAAAAAACCTGCGCATGCGCATCCCAAAAAACCTGCGCATGCGCATCCCAAAAAATCTGCGCATGCGCATCCCACAAAACCTGCGCATGCGCATCCCACAAAACCTCGCACGTGTTTGTGCTCGACTAGCCTGCGGGATGCATCCTTTCGCACGTGTTTTTACTCGACTAGCCTGCGGGATGCATCCTCTCGCACGTGTTTTTGCTCGACTAGCCTGCGGGATGCATCCTCTCGCACGTGTTTGTGCTCGACTAGCCTGCCGGATGCATCCTCTCGCACGTGTTTTTACTCGACTAGCCTGCGGGATGCATCCTCTCGCACGTGTTTTTGCTCGACTAGCCTGCGGGATGCATCCTATCGCACGTGTTTTTGCTCGACTAGCCTGCGGGATTCATCCTCTCGCACGTGTTTTTACTCGACTACCCTGCGGGATGCATCCTCTCGCACGTGTTTTTGCTCGACTAGCCATGCGCATCCCAAAAAACCTGCGCATGCGCATCCCAAAAAACCTGCGCATGCGCATCCCACAAAACCTGCGCATGCGGATCCCACAAAACCTCGCACGTGTTTTTACTCGACTAGCCTGCGGGATGCATCCTCTCGCACGTGTTTTTACTCGACTAGCCGGCGGGATGCATCCTCTCGCACGTGTTTTTACTCGACTAGCCTGCGGGATGCATCCTCTCGCACGTGTTTTTACTCGACTAGCCTGCGGGATGCATCGTCTCGCACGTGTTTTTGCTCGACTAGCCTGCGGGATGCATCCTCTCGCACGTGTTTTTACTCGACTACCCTGCGGGATGCATCCTCTCGCACGTGTTTTTGCTCGACTAGCCATGCGCATCCCAAAAAACCTGCGCATGCGCATCCCAAAAAACCTGCGCATGCGCATCCCAGGAAACCTGCGCATGCGCATCCCACAAAACCTGCGCATGCGTATCCCACAAAACCTCGCACGTGTTTTTACTCGACTAGCCTGCGGGATGCATCCTCTCGCACGTGTTTTTACTCGACTAGCCTGCGGGATGCATCCTCTCGCACGTGTTTTTGCTCGACTAGCCATGCGCATCCCTAAAAACCTGCACATGCGCATCCCAAAAAACCTGCGCATGCGCATCCCACAAAACCTGCGCATGCGCATCCCACAAAACCTCGCACGTGTTTTTACTCGACTAGCCTGCGGGATTCATCCTCTCGCACGTGTTTTTACTCGACTAGCCTGCGGGATGCATCCTCTCGCACGTGTTTTTACTCGACTATCCTGCGGGATGCATCCTCCCGCACGTGTTTTTACTCGACTAGCCTGCGGGATACATCCTCTCGCACGTGTTTTTGCTCGACTAGCCTGCGGGAAGCATCCTCTCGCACGTGTTTTTACTCGACTAGCCTGCGGGATGCATCCTCTCGCACGTGTTTTTGCTCGACTAGCCATGCGCATCCCTAAAAACCTGCACATGCGCATCCCAAAAAACCTGCGCATGCGCATCCCACAAAACCTGCGCATGCGCATCCCACAAAACCTCGCACGTGTTTTTACTCGACTAGCCTGCGGGATTCATCCTCTCGCACGTGTTTTTACTCGACTAGCCTGCGGGATGCATCCTCTCGCACGTGTTTTTACTCGACTAGCCTGCGGGATGCATCCTCCCGCACGTGTTTTTACTCGACTAGCCTGCGGGATACATCCTCTCGCACGTGTTTTTGCTCGACTAGCCTGCGGGAAGCATCCTCTCGCACGTGTTTTTACTCGACTAGCCTGCGGGATGCATCCTCTCGCACGTGTTTTTACTCGACTAGCCTGCGGGATGCATCCTTTCGCACGTGTTTTTACTCGACTAGCCTGCGGGATGCATCCTCTCGCACGTGTTTTTACTCGACTAGCCTGCGGGATGCATCCTCTCGCACGTGTTTTTGCTCGACTAGCCATGCGCATCCCTAAAAACCTGCACATGCGCATCCCAAAAAACCTGCGCATGCGCATCCCACAAAACCTGCGCATGCGCATCCCACAAAACCTCGCACGTGTTTTTACTCGACTAGCCTGCGGGATTCATCCTCTCGCACGTGTTTTTACTCGACTAGCCTGCGGGATGCATCCTCTCGCACGTGTTTTTACTCGACTAGCCTGCGGGATGCATCCTCCCGCACGTGTTTTTACTCGACTAGCCTGCGGGATACATCCTCTCGCACGTGTTTTTGCTCGACTAGCCTGCGGGAAGCATCCTCTCGCACGTGTTTTTACTCGACTAGCCTGCGGGATGCATCCTCTCGCACGTGTTTTTACTCGACTAGCCTGCGGGAAGCATCCTCTTGCACGTGTTTTTACTCGACTAGCCTGCGGGATGCATCCTCTCGCACGTGTTTTTGCTCGACTAGCCTGCGGGATGCATCGTCTCGCACGTGTTTTTACTCGACTAGCCATGCGCATCCCAAAAAACCTGCGCATGCGCATCCCAAAAAACCTGCGCATGCGCATCCCAAAAAATCTGCGCATGCGCATCCCACAAAACCTCGCACGTGTTTTTACTCGACTAGCCTGCGGGATGCATCCTCTCGCACGTGTTTTTACTCGACTAGCCTGCGGGATGCATCCTCTCGCACGTGTTTCTACTCGACTAGCCTGCGGGATGCATCCTCTCGCACGTGTTTTTGCTCGACTAGCCATGCGCATCTCAAAAAACCTGCGCATGCGCATCCCAAAATATCTGCGCATGCGCATCCCACAAAACCTGCGCATGCGCATCCCACAAAACCTCGCACGTGTTTGTGCTCGACTAGCCTGCGGGATGCATCCTTTCGCACGTGTTTTTACTCGACTAGCCTGCGGGATGCATCCTCTCGCACGTGTTTTTGCTCGACTAGCCTGCGGGATGCATCCTCTCGCACGTGTTTTTGCTCGACTAGCCATGCGCATCCCAAAAAACCTGCGCATGCGCATCCCAAAAAACCTGCGCATGCGCATCCCAAAAAATCTGCGCATGCGCATCCCACAAAACCTGCGCATGCGCATCCCACAAAACCTCGCACGTGTTTGTGCTCGACTAGCCTGCGGGATGCATCCTTTCGCACGTGTTTTTACTCGACTAGCCTGCGGGATGCATCCTCTCGCACGTGTTTTTGCTCGACTAGCCTGCGGGATGCATCCTCTCGCACGTGTTTGTGCTCGACTAGCCTGCCGGATGCATCCTCTCGCACGTGTTTTTACTCGACTAGCCTGCGGGATGCATCCTCTCGCACGTGTTTTTGCTCGACTAGCCTGCGGGATGCATCCTATCGCACGTGTTTTTGCTCGACTAGCCTGCGGGATGCATCCTCTCGCACGTGTTTTTACTCGACTAGCCTGCGGGATGCATCCTCTCGCACGTGTTTTTACTCGACTACCCTACGGGATGCATCCTCTCGCACGTGTTTTTGCTCGACTAGCCATGCGCATCCCAAAAAACCTGCGCATGCGCATCCCAAAAAACCTGCGCATGCGCATCCCACAAAACCTGCGCATGCGGATCCCACAAAACCTCGCACGTGTTTTTACTCGACTAGCCTGCGGGATGCATCCTCTCGCACGTGTTTTTACTCGACTAGCCTGCGGGATGCATCCTCTCGCACGTGTTTTTACTCGACTAGCCATGCGCATCCCAAAAAACCTGCGCATGCGCATCCCAAAAAACCTGCGCATGCGCATCCCAAAAAATCTGCGCATGCGCATCCCACAAAACCTGCGCATGCGCATCCCACAAAACCTCGCACGTGTTTGTGCTCGACTAGCCTGCGGGATGCATCCTTTCGCACGTGTTTTTACTCGACTAGCCTGCGGGATGCATCCTCTCGCACGTGTTTTTGCTCGACTAGCCTGCAGGATGCATCCTCCCGCACGTGTTTGTGCTCGACTAGCCTGCCGGATGCATCCTCTCGCACGTGTTTTTACTCGACTAGCCTGCGGGATGCATCCTCTCGCACGTGTTTTTGCTTGACTAGCCTGCGGGATGCATCCTATCGCACGTGTTTTTGCTCGACTAGCCTGCGGGATTCATCCTCTCGCACGTGTTTTTATTCGACTAGCCTGCGGGATGCATCCTCTCGCACGTGTTTTTGCTCGACTAGCCATGCGCATCCCAAAAAACCTGCGCATGCGCATCCCAAAAAACCTGCGCATGCGCATCCCACAAAACCTGCGCATGCGGATCCCACAAAACCTCGCACGTGTTTTTACTCGACTAGCCTGCGGGATGCATCCTCTCGCACGTGTTTTTACTCGACTAGCCTGCGGGATGCATCCTCTCGCACGTGTTTTTACTCGACTAGCCTGCGGGATGCATCCTCTCGCACGTGTTTTTACTCGACTAGCCTGCGGGATGCATCCTCTCGCACGTGTTTTTGCTCGACTAGCCATGCGCCTCCCAAAAAACCTGCGCATGCGCATCCCAAAAAACCTGCGCATGCGCATCCCAAAAAACCTGCGCATGCGCATCCCAAAAAATCTGCGCATGCGCATCCCACAAAACCTGCGCATGCGCATCCCACAAAACCTCGCACGTGTTTGTGCTCGACTAGCCTGCGGGATGCATCCTTTCGCACGTGTTTTTACTCGACTAGCCTGCGGGATGCATCCTCTCGCACGTGTTTTTGCTCGACTAGCCTGCGGGATGCATCCTCTCGCACGTGTTTGTGCTCGACTAGCCTGCCGGATGCATCCTCTCGCACGTGTTTTTACTCGACTAGCCTGCGGGATGCATCCTCTCGCACGTGTTTTTGCTCGACTAGCCATGCGCATCCCAAAAAACCTGCGCATGCGCATCCCAAAAAATCTGCGCATGCGCATCCCACAAAACCTGCGCATGCGCATCCCACAAAACCTCGCACGTGTTTGTGCTCGACTAGCCTGCGGGATGCATCCTTTCGCACGTGTTTTTACTCGACTAGCCTGCGGGATGCATCCTCTCGCACGTGTTTTTACTCGACTACCCTGCGGGATGCATCCTCTCGCACGTGTTTTTGCTCGACTAGCCATGCGCATCCCAAAAAACCTGCGCATGCGCATCCCAAAAAACCTGCGCATGCGCATCCCACAAAACCTGCGTATGCGCATCCCACAAAACCTCGCACGGTTTTTACTCGACTAGCCTGCGGGATGCATCCTCTCGCACGTGTTTTTACTCGACTAGCCTGCGGGATGCATCCTCTCGCACGTGTTTTTGCTCGACTAGCCATGCGCATCCCAAAAAACCTGCACATGCGCATCCCAAAAAACCTGCGCATGCGCATCCCACAAAACCTGCGCATGCGCATCCCACAAAACCTCGCACGTGTTTTTACTCGACTAGCCTGCGGGATGCATCCTCTCGCACGTGTTTTTGCTCGGCTAGCCTGCGGGATGCATCCTCTCGCACGTGTTTTTGCTCGACTAGCCATGCGCATCCCAAAAAACCTGCGCATGCGCATCCCACAAAACCTCGCACGTGTTTTTACTCGACTAGCCTGCGGGATGCATCCTCTCGCACGTGTTTTTACTCGACTAGCCTGCGGGATGCATCCTCTCGCACGTGTTTTTACTCGACTAGCCTGCGGGATGCATCGTCTCGCACGTGTTTTTACTCGACTAGCCTGCGGGATGCATCCTCTCGCACGTGTTTTTACTCGACTAGCCTGCGGGATGCATCCTCTCGCACGTGTTTTTGCTCGACTAGCCTGCGGGATGCATCCTCTCGCACGTGTTTTTGCTCGACTAGCCATGCGCATCCCAAAAAACCTGCGCATGCGCATCCCAAAAAACCTGCGCATGCGCATCCCAAAAAACCTGCGCATGCGCATCCCAAAAAATCTGCGCATGCGCATCCCACAAAACCTGCGCATGCGCATCCCACAAAACCTCGCACGTGTTTGTGCTCGACTAGCCTGCGGGATGCATCATTTCGCACGTGTTTTTACTCGACTAGCCTGCGGGATGCATCCTCTCGCACGTGTTTTTGCTCGACTAGCCTGCGGGATGCATCCTCTCGCACGTGTTTGTGCTCGACTAGCCTGCCGGATGCATCCTCTCGCACGTGTTTTTACTCGACTAGCCTGCGGGATGCATCCTCTCGCACGTGTTTTTGCTCGACTAGCCTGCGGGATGCATCCTATCGCACGTGTTTTTGCTCGACTAGCCTGCGGGATGCATCCTCTCGCACGTGTTTTTACTCGACTAGCCTGCGGGATGCATCCTCTCGCACGTGTTTTTGCTCGACTAGCCATGCGCATCCCAAAAAACCTGCGCATGCGCATCCCAAAAAACCTGCGCATGCGCATCCCAAAAAACCTGCGCATGCGCATCCCACAAAACCTGCGCATGCGGATCCCACAAAACCTCGCACGTGTTTTTACTCGACTAGCCTGCGGGATGCATCCTCTCGCACGTGTTTTTACTCGACTAGCCTGCGGGATGCATCCTCTCGCACGTGTTTTTACTCGACTAGCCTGCGGGATGCATCCTCTCGCACGTGTTTTTACTCGACTAGCCTGCGGGATGCATCGTCTCGCACGTGTTTTTGCTCGACTAGCCTGCGGGATGCATCCTCTCGCACGTGTTTTTACTCGACTACCCTGCGGGATGCATCCTCTCGCACGTGTTTTTGCTCGACTAGCCATGCACATCCCAAAAAACCTGCGCATGCGCATCCCAAAAAACCTGCGCATGCGCATCCCACAAAACCTGCGCATGCGTATCCCACAAAACCTCGCACGTGTTTTTACTCGACTAGCCTGCGGGATGCATCCTCTCGCACGTGTTTTTACTCGACTAGCCTGCGGGATGCATCCTCTCGCACGTGTTTTTGCTCGACTAGCCATGCGCATCCCTAAAAACCTGCACATGCGCATCCCAAAAAACCTGCGCATGCGCATCCCACAAAACCTCGCACGTGTTTTTACTCGACTAGCCATGCGCATCCCAAAAAACCTGCGCATGCGCATCCCAAAAAACCTGCGCATGCGCATCCCAAAAAATCTGCGCATGCGCATCCCACAAAACCTCGCACGTGTTTGTGCTCGACTATCCTGCGGGATGCATCCTTTCGCACGTGTTTTTACTCGACTAGCCTGCGGGATGCATCCTCTCGCACGTGTTTTTGCTCGACTAGCCTGCGGGATGCATCCTCCCGCACGTGTTTGTGCTCGACTAGCCTGCCGGATGCATCCTCTCGCACGTGTTTTTACTCGACTAGCCTGCGGGATGCATCCTCTCGCACGTGTTTTTGCTCGACTAGCCTGCGGGATGCATCCTATCGCACGTGTTTTTGCTCGACTAGCCTGGGGGTTCATCCTCTCGCACGTGTTTTTACTCGACTACCCTGCGGGATGCATCCTCTCGCACGTGTTTTTGCTCGACTAGCCATGCGCATCCCAAAAAACCTGCGCATGCGCATCCCAAAAAACCTGCGCATGCGCATCCCAAAAAACCTGCGCATGCGCATCCCACAAAACCTGCGCATGCGGATCCCACAAAACCTCGCACGTGTTTTTACTCGACTAGCCTGCGGGATGCATCCTCTCGCACGTGTTTTTACTCGACTAGCCTGCGGGATGCATCCTCTCGCACGTGTTTTTACTCGACTAGCCTGCGGGATGCATCCTCTCGCACGTGTTTTTACTCGACTAGCCTGCGGGATGCATCGTCTCGCACGTGTTTTTGCTCGACTAGCCTGCGGGATGCATCCTCTCGCACGTGTTTTTACTCGACTACCCTGCGGGATGCATCCTCTCGCACGTGTTTTTGCTCGACTAGCCATGCGCATCCCAAAAAACCTGCGCATGCGCATCCCAAAAAACCTGCGCATGCGCATCCCAAGAAACCTGCGCATGCGCATCCCACAAAACCTGCGCCTGCGTATCCCACAAAACCTCGCACGTGTTTTTACTCGACTAGCCTGCGGGATGCATCCTCTCGCACGTGTTTTTACTCGACTAGCCTGCGGGATGCATCCTCTCGCACGTGTTTTTGCTCGACTAGCCATGCGCATCCCTAAAAACCTGCACATGCGCATCCCAAAAAACCTGCGCATGCGCATCCCACAAAACCTGCGCATGCGCATCCCACAAAACCTCGCACGTGTTTTTACTCGACTAGCCTGCGGGATTCATCCTCTCGCACGTGTTTTTACTCGACTAGCCTGCGGGATGCATCCTCTCGCACGTGTTTTTACTCGACTAGCCTGCGGGATGCATCCTCCCGCACGTGTTTTTACTCGACTAGCCTGCGGGATACATCCTCTCGCACGTGTTTTTGCTCGACTAGCCTGCGGGAAGCATCCTCTCGCACGTGTTTTTACTCGACTAGCCTGCGGGATGCATCCTCTCGCACGTGTTTTTACTCGACTAGCCTGCGGGATGCATCCTTTCGCACGTGTTTTTACTCGACTAGCCTGCGGGATGCATCCTCTCGCACGTGTTTTTACTCGACTAGCCTGCGGGATGCATCCTCTCGCACGTGTTTTTGCTCGACTAGCCATGCGCATCCCTAAAAACCTGCACATGCGCATCCCAAAAAACCTGCGCATGCGCATCCCACAAAACCTGCGCATGCGCATCCCACAAAACCTCCCACGAGTTTTTACTCGACTAGCCTGCGGGATTCATCCTCTCGCACGTGTTTTTACTCGACTAGCCTGCGGGATGCATCCTCTCGCACGTGTTTTTACTCGACTAGCCTGCGGGATGCATCCTCCCGCACGTGTTTTTACTCGACTAGCCTGCGGGATACATCCTCTCGCACGTGTTTTTGCTCGACTAGCCTGCGGGAAGCATCCTCTCGCACGTGTTTTTACTCGACTAGCCTGCGGGATGCATCCTCTCGCACGTGTTTTTACTCGACTAGCCTGCGGGAAGCATCCTCTTGCACGTGTTTTTACTCGACTAGCCTGCGGGATGCATCCTCTCGCACGTGTTTTTACTCGACTAGCCTGCGGGATGCATCCTCTCGCACGTGTTTTTGCTCGACTAGGCATGCGCATCCCAAAAAACCTGCGCATGCGCATCCCAAAAAACCTGCGCATGCGCATCCCACAAAACCTGCGCATGCGCATCCCACAAAACCTCGCACGTGTTTTTACTCGACTAGCCTGCGGGATGCATCCTCTCGCACGTGTTTTTACTCGACTAGCCTGCGGGATGCATCCTCTCGCACGTGTTTCTACTCGACTAGCCTGCGGGATGCATCCTCTCGCACGTGTTTTTGCTCGACTAGCCATGCGCATCTCAAAAAACCTGCGCATGCGCATCCCAAAATATCTGCGCATGCGCATCCCACAAAACCTGCGCATGCGCATCCCACAAAACCTCGCACGTGTTTGTGCTCGACTAGCCTGCGGGATGCATCCTTTCGCACGTGTTTTTACTCGACTAGCCTGCGGGATGCATCCTCTCGCACGTGTTTTTGCTCGACTAGCCTGCGGGATGCATCCTCTCGCACGTGTTTTTGCTCGACTAGCCATGCGCATCCCAAAAAACCTGCGCATGCGCATCCCAAAAAACCTGCGCATGCGCATCCCAAAAAATCTGCGCATGCGCATCCCACAAAACCTGCGCATGCGCATCCCACAAAACCTCGCACGTGTTTGTGCTCGACTAGCCTGCGGGATGCATCCTTTCGCACGTGTTTTTACTCGACTAGCCTGCGGGATGCATCCTCTCGCACGTGTTTTTGCTCGACTAGCCTGCGGGATGCATCCTCTCGCACGTGTTTGTGCTCGACTAGCCTGCCGGATGCATCCTCTCGCACGTGTTTTTACTCGACTAGCCTGCGGGATGCATCCTCTCGCACGTGTTTTTGCTCGACTAGCCTGCGGGATGCATCCTATCGCACGTGTTTTTGCTCGACTAGCCTGCGGGATGCATCCTCTCGCACGTGTTTTTGCTCGACTAGCCTGCGGGATGCATCCTATCGCACGTGTTTTTGCTCGACTAGCCTGCGGGATGCATCCTATCGCACGTGTTTTTGCTCGACTAGCCTGCGGGATGCATCCTCTCGCACGTGTTTTTACTCGACTAGCCTGCGGGATGCATCCTCTCGCACGTGTTTTTGCTCGACTAGCCATGCGCATCCCAAAAAACCTGCACATGCGCATCCCAAAAAACCTGCGCATGCGCATCCCACAAAACCTGCGCATGCGCATCCCACAAAACCTCGCACGTGTTTTTACTCGACTAGCCTGCGGGATGCATCCTCTCGCACGTGTTTTTGCTCGGCTAGCCTGCGGGATGCATCCTCTCGCACGTGTTTTTGCTCGACTAGCCATGCGCATCCCAAAAAACCTGCGCATGCGCATCCCACAAAACCTCGCACGTGTTTTTACTCGACTAGCCTGCGGGATGCATCCTCTCGCACGTGTTTTTACTCGACTAGCCTGCGGGATGCATCCTCTCGCACGTGTTTTTACTCGACTAGCCTGCGGGATGCATCGTCTCGCACGTGTTTTTACTCGACTAGCCTGCGGGATGCTTCCTCTCGCACGTGTTTTTACTCGACTAGCCTGCGGGATGCATCGTCTTGCACGTGTTTTTACTCGACTAGCCTGCGGGATGCATCGTCTCGCACGTGTTTTTACTCGACTAGCCTGCGGGATGCATCCTCTCGCACGTGTTTGTGCTCGACTAGCCATGCGCATCCCAAAAAACCTGCGCATGCGCATCCCAAAAAATCTGCGCATGCGCATCCCACAAAACCTGCGCATGCGCATCCCACAAAACCTCGCACGTGTTTGTGCTCGACTAGCCTGCGGGATGCATCCTTTCGCACGTGTTTTTACTCGACTAGCCTGCGGGATGCATCCTCTCGCACGTGTTTTTGCTCGACTAGCCTGCGGGATGCATCCTCTCGCACGTGTTTTTGCTCGACTAGCCATGCGCATCCCAAAAAACTTGCGCATGCGCATCCCACAAAACCTGCGCATGCGCATCCCACAAAACCTCGCACGTGTTTTTACTCGACTAGCCTGCGGGATGCATCCTCTCGCACGTGTTTTTACTCGACTAGCCTGCGGGATGCATCCTCTCGCACGTGTTTTTGCTCGACTAGCCATGCGCATCCCTAAAAACCTGCACATGCGCATCCCAAAAAACCTGCGCATGCGCATCCCACAAAACCTGCGCATGCGCATCCCACAAAACCTCGCACGTGTTTTTACTCGACTAGCCTGCGGGATGCATCCTCTCGCACGTGTTTTTACTCGACTAGCCTGCGGAATGCATCCTCTCGCACGTGTTTTTACTCGACTAGCCTGCGGGATGCATCGTCTCGCACGTGTTTTTGCTCGACTAGCCTGCGGGATGCATCCTCTCGCACGTGTTTTTACTCGACTAGCCTGCGGGATTCATCCCCTCGCACGTGTTTTTACTCGACTAGCCTGCGGGATGCATCCTCTCGCACGTGTTTTTGCTCGACTAGCCTGCGGGATGCATCCTCTCGCACGTGATTTTACTCGACTAGCCTGCGGGATGCATCCTCTCGCAAGTGTTTTTGCTCGACTAGCCATGCGCATCCCAAAAAACCTGCACATGCGCATCCCAAAAAACCTGCGCATGCGCATCCCACAAAACCTGCGCATGCGCATCCCACAAAACCTCGCACGTGTTTTTACTCGACCAGCCTGCGGGATGCATCCTCTCGCACGTGTTTTTGCTCGGCTAGCCTGCGGGATGCATCCTCTCGCACGTGTTTTTGCTCGACTAGCCATGCGCATCCCAAAAAACCTGCGCATGCGCATCCCAAAAAACCTGCGCATGCGCATCCCACAAAACCTCGCACGTGTTTTTACTCGACTAGCCTGCGGGATGCATCCTCTCGCACGTGTTTTTACTCGACTAGCCTGCGGGATGCATCCTCTCGCACGTGTTTTTACTCGACTAGCCTGAGGGATGCATCGTCTCGCACGTGTTTTTACTCGACTAGCCTGCGGGATGCATCCTCTCGCACGTGTTTTTGCTCGACTAGCCATGCGCATCCCAAAAAACCTGCGCATGCGCATCCCAAAAAATCTGCGCATGCGCATCCCACAAAACCTGCGCATGCGCATCCCACAAAACCTCGCACGTGTTTGTGCTCGACTAGCCTGCGGGATGCATCCTTTCGCACGTGTTTTTACTCGACTAGCCTGCGGGATGCATCCTCTCGCACGTGTTTTTGCTCGACTAGCCTGCGGGATGCATCCTCTCGCACGTGTTTTTGCTCGACTAGCCTGCGGGATGCATCCTCTCGCACGTGTTTTTGCTCGACTAGCCATGCGCATCCCAAAAAACCTGCGCATGCGCATCCCACAAAACCTCGCACGTGTTTGTGCTCGACTAGACTGCGGGATGCATCCTTTCGCACGTGTTTTTACTCGACTAGCCTGCGGGATGCATCCTCTCGCACGTGTTTTTGCTCGACTAGCCTGCGGGATGCATCCTCTCGCACGTGTTTGTGCTCGACTAGCCTGCGGGATTCATCCTCTCGCACGTGTTTTTACTCGACTACCCTGCGGGATGCATCCTCTCGCACGTGTTTTTGCTCGACTAGCCATGCGCATCCCAAAAAACCTGCGCATGCGCATCCCAAAAAACCTGCGCATGCGCATCCCAAAAAACCTGCGCATGCGCATCCCACAAAACCTGCGCATGCGGATCCCACAAAACCTCGCACGTGTTTTTACTCGACTAGCCTGCGGGATGCATCCTCTCGCACGTGTTTTTACTCGACTAGCCTGCGGGATGCATCCTCTCGCACGTGTTTTTACTCGACTAGCCTGCGGGATGCATCCTCTCGCACGTGTTTTTACTCGACTAGCCTGCGGGATGCATCGTCTCGCACGTGTTTTTGCTCGACTAGCCTGCGGGATGCATCCTCTCGCACGTGTTTTTACTCGACTACCCTGCGGGATGCATCCTCTCGCACGTGTTTTTGCTCGACTAGCCATGCGCATCCCAAAAAACCTGCGCATGCGCATCCCAAGAAACCTGCGCATGCGCATCCCACAAAACCTGCGCATGCGTATCCCACAAAACCTCGCACGTGTTTTTACTCGACTAGCCTGCGGGATGCATCCTCTCGCACGTGTTTTTACTCGACTAGCCTGCGGGATGCATCCTCTCGCACGTGTTTTTGCTCGACTAGCCATGCGCATCCCTAAAAACCTGCACATGCGCATCCCAAAAAACCTGCGCATGCGCATCCCACAAAACCTGCGCATGCGCATCCCACAAAACCTCGCACGTGTTTTTACTCGACTAGCCTGCGGGATTCATCCTCTCGCACGTGTTTTTACTCGACTAGCCTGCGGGATGCATCCTCTCGCACGTGTTTTTACTCGACTAGCCTGCGGGATGCATCCTCCCGCACGTGTTTTTACTCGACTAGCCTGCGGGATACATCCTCTCGCACGTGTTTTTGCTCGACTAGCCTGCGGGAAGCATCCTCTCGCACGTGTTTTTACTCGACTAGCCTGCGGGATGCATCCTCTCGCACGTGTTTTTACTCGACTAGCCTGCGGGAAGCATCCTCTTGCACGTGTTTTTACTCGACAAGCCTGCGGGATGCATCCTCTCGCACGTGTTTTTACTCGACTAGCCTGCGGGATGCATCCTCTCGCACGTGTTTTTACTCGACTAGCCTGCGGGAAGCATCCTCTTGCACGTGTTTTTACTCGACTAGCCTGCGGGATGCATCCTCTCGCACGTGTTTTTACTCGACTAGCCTGCGGGATGCATCCTCTCGCACGTGTTTCTACTCGACTAGCCTGCGGGATGCATCCTCTCGCACGTGTTTTTGCTCGACTAGCCATGCGCATCTCAAAAAACCTGCGCATGCGCATCCCAAAATATCTGCGCATGCGCATCCCACAAAACCTGCGCATGCGCATCCCACAAAACCTCGCACGTGTTTGTGCTCGACTAGCCTGCGGGATGCATCCTTTCGCACGTGTTTTTACTCGACTAGCCTGCGGGATGCATCCTCTCGCACGTGTTTTTGCTCGACTAGCCTGCGGGATGCATCCTCTCGCACGTGTTTTTGCTCGACTAGCCATGCGCATCCCAAAAAACCTGCGCATGCGCATCCCAAAAAACCTGCGCATGCGCATCCCAAAAAATCTGCGCATGCGCATCCCACAAAACCTGCGCATGCGCATCCCACAAAACCTCGCACGTGTTTGTGCTCGACTAGCCTGCGGGATGCATCCTTTCGCACGTGTTTTTACTCGACTAGCCTGCGGGATGCATCCTCTCGCACGTGTTTTTGCTCGACTAGCCTGCGGGATGCATCCTCTCGCACGTGTTTGTGCTCGACTAGCCTGCCGGATGCATCCTCTCGCACGTGTTTTTACTCGACTAGCCTGCGGGATGCATCCTCTCGCACGTGTTTTTGCTCGACTAGCCTGCGGGATGCATCCTGTCGCACGTGTTTTTGCTCGACTAGCCTGCGGGATGCATCCTCTCGCACGTGTTTTTACTCGACTAGCCTGCGGGATGCATCCTCTCGCACGTGTTTTTACTCGACTACCCTGCGGGATGCATCCTCTCGCACGTGTTTTTGCTCGACTAGCCATGCGCATCCCAAAAAACCTGCGCATGCGCATCCCAAAAAACCTGCGCATGCGCATCCCACAAAACCTGCGTATGCGCATCCCACAAAACCTCGCACGGTTTTTACTCGACTAGCCTGCGGGATGCATCCTCTCGCACGTGTTTTTACTCGACCAGCCTGCGGGATGCATCCTCTCGCACGTGTTTTTGCTCGGCTAGCCTGCGGGATGCATCCTCTCGCACGTGTTTTTGCTCGACTAGCCATGCGCATCCCAAAAAACCTGCGCATGCGCATCCCACAAAACCTGCGCATGCGCATCCCAAAAAATCTGCGCATGCGCATCCCACAAAACCTGCGCATGCGCATCCCACAAAACCTCGCACGTGTTTGTGCTCGACTAGCCTGCGGGATGCATCCTTTCGCACGTGTTTTTACTCGACTAGCCTGCGGGATGCATCCTCTCGCACGTGTTTTTGCTCGACTAGCCTGCGGGATGCATCCTCTCGCACGTGTTTGTGCTCGACTAGCCTGCCGGATGCATCCTCTCGCACGTGTTTTTACTCGACTAGCCTGCGGGATGCATCCTCTCGCACGTGTTTTTGCTCGACTAGCCTGCGGGATGCATCCTATCGCACGTGTTTTTGCTCGACTAGCCTGCGGGATGCATCCTCTCGCACGTGTTTTTACTCGACTAGCCTGCGGGATGCATCCTCTCGCACGTGTTTTTGCTCGACTAGCCATGCGCATCCCAAAAAACCTGCACATGCGCATCCCAAAAAACCTGCGCATGCGCATCCCACAAAACCTGCGCATGCGCATCCCACAAAACCTCGCACGTGTTTTTACTCGACTAGCCTGCGGGATGCATCCTCTCGCACGTGTTTTTGCTCGGCTAGCCTGCGGGATGCATCCTCTCGCACGTGTTTTTGCTCGACTAGCCATGCGCATCCCAAAAAACCTGCGCATGCGCATCCCACAAAACCTCGCACGTGTTTTTACTCGACTAGCCTGCGGGATGCATCCTCTCGCACGTGTTTTTACTCGACTAGCCTGCGGGATGCATCCTCTCGCACGTGTTTTTACTCGACTAGCCTGCGGGATGCATCGTCTCGCACGTGTTTTTACTCGACTAGCCTGCGGGATGCTTCCTCTCGCACGTGTTTTTACTCGACTAGCCTGCGGGATGCATCGTCTTGCACGTGTTTTTACTCGACTAGCCTGCGGGATGCATCGTCTCGCACGTGTTTTTACTCGACTAGCCTGCGGGATGCATCCTCTCGCACGTGTTTGTGCTCGACTAGCCATGCGCATCCCAAAAAACCTGCGCATGCGCATCCCAAAAAATCTGCGCATGCGCATCCCACAAAACCTGCGCATGCGCATCCCACAAAACCTCGCACGTGTTTGTGCTCGACTAGCCTGCGGGATGCATCCTTTCGCACGTGTTTTTACTCGACTAGCCTGCGGGATGCATCCTCTCGCACGTGTTTTTGCTCGACTAGCCTGCGGGATGCATCCTCTCGCACGTGTTTTTGCTCGACTAGCCATGCGCATCCCAAAAAACTTGCGCATGCGCATCCCACAAAACCTGCGCATGCGCATCCCACAAAACCTCGCACGTGTTTTTACTCGACTAGCCTGCGGGATGCATCCTCTCGCACGTGTTTTTACTCGACTAGCCTGCGGGATGCATCCTCTCGCACGTGTTTTTGCTCGACTAGCCATGCGCATCCCTAAAAACCTGCACATGCGCATCCCAAAAAACCTGCGCATGCGCATCCCACAAAACCTGCGCATGCGCATCCCACAAAACCTCGCACGTGTTTTTACTCGACTAGCCTGCGGGATGCATCCTCTCGCACGTGTTTTTACTCGACTAGCCTGCGGAATGCATCCTCTCGCACGTGTTTTTACTCGACTAGCCTGCGGGATGCCCCGTCTCGCACGTGTTTTTGCTCGACTAGCCTGCGGGATGCATCCTCTCGCACGTGTTTTTACTCGACTAGCCTGCGGGATTCATCCTCTCGCACGTGTTTTTACTCGACTAGCCTGCGGGATGCATCCTCTCGCACGTGTTTTTGCTCGACTAGCCTGCGGGATGCATCCTCTCGCACGTGATTTTACTCGACTAGCCTGCGGGATGCATCCTCTCGCAAGTGTTTTTGCTCGACTAGCCATGCGCATCCCAAAAAACCTGCACATGCGCATCCCAAAAAACCTGCGCATGCGCATCCCACAAAACCTGCGCATGCGCATCCCACAAAACCTCGCACGTGTTTTTACTCGACCAGCCTGCGGGATGCATCCTCTCGCACGTGTTTTTGCTCGGCTAGCCTGCGGGATGCATCCTCTCGCACGTGTTTTTGCTCGACTAGCCATGCGCATCCCAAAAAACCTGCGCATGCGCATCCCACAAAACCTCGCACGTGTTTTTACTCGACTAGCCTGCGGGATGCATCCTCTCGCACGTGTTTTTACTCGACTAGCCTGCGGGATGCATCCTCTCGCACGTGTTTTTACTCGACTAGCCTGCGGGATGCATCGTCTCGCACGTGTTTTTACTCGACTAGCCTGCGGGATGCATCCTCTCGCACGTGTTTTTGCTCGACTAGCCATGCGCATCCCAAAAAACCTGCGCATGCGCATCCCAAAAAATCTGCGCATGCGCATCCCACAAAACCTGCGCATGCGCATCCCACAAAACCTCGCACGTGTTTGTGCTCGACTAGCCTGCGGGATGCATCCTTTCGCACGTGTTTTTACTCGACTAGCCTGCGGGATGCATCCTCTCGCACGTGTTTTTGCTCGACTAGCCTGCGGGATGCATCCTCTCGCACGTGTTTTTGCTCGACTAGCCTGCGGGATGCATCCTCTCGCACGTGTTTTTGCTCGACTAGCCATGCGCATCCCAAAAAACCTGCGCATGCGCATCCCACAAAACCTCGCACGTGTTTGTGCTCGACTAGACTGCGGGATGCATCCTTTCGCACGTGTTTTTACTCGACTAGCCTGCGGGATGCATCCTCTCGCACGTGTTTTTGCTCGACTAGCCTGCGGGATGCATCCTCTCGCACGTGTTTGTGCTCGACTAGCCTGCGGGATTCATCCTCTCGCACGTGTTTTTACTCGACTACCCTGCGGGATGCATCCTCTCGCACGTGTTTTTGCTCGACTAGCCATGCGCATCCCAAAAAACCTGCGCATGCGCATCCCAAAAAACCTGCGCATGCGCATCCCAAAAAACCTGCGCATGCGCATCCCACAAAACCTGCGCATGCGGATCCCACAAAACCTCGCACGTGTTTTTACTCGACTAGCCTGCGGGATGCATCCTCTCGCACGTGTTTTTACTCGACTAGCCTGCGGGATGCATCCTCTCGCACGTGTTTTTACTCGACTAGCCTGCGGGATGCATCCTCTCGCACGTGTTTTTACTCGACTAGCCTGCGGGATGCATCGTCTCGCACGTGTTTTTGCTCGACTAGCCTGCGGGATGCATCCTCTCGCACGTGTTTTTACTCGACTACCCTGCGGGATGCATCCTCTCGCACGTGTTTTTGCTCGACAAGCCATGCGCATCCCAAAAAACCTGCGCATGCGCATCCCAAGAAACCTGCGCATGCGCATCCCACAAAACCTGCGCATGCGTATCCCACAAAACCTCGCACGTGTTTTTACTCGACTAGCCTGCGGGATGCATCCTCTCGCACGTGTTTTTACTCGACTAGCCTGCGGGATGCATCCTCTCGCACGTGTTTTTGCTCGACTAGCCATGCGCATCCCTAAAAACCTGCACATGCGCATCCCAAAAAACCTGCGCATGCGCATCCCACAAAACCTGCGCATGCGCATCCCACAAAACCTCGCACGTGTTTTTACTCGACTAGCCTGCGGGATTCATCCTCTCGCACGTGTTTTTACTCGACTAGCCTGCGGGATGCATCCTCTCGCACGTGTTTTTACTCGACTAGCCTGCGGGATGCATCCTCCCGCACGTGTTTTTACTCGACTAGCCTGCGGGATACATCCTCTCGCACGTGTTTTTGCTCGACTAGCCTGCGGGAAGCATCCTCTCGCACGTGTTTTTACTCGACTAGCCTGCGGGATGCATCCTCTCGCACGTGTTTTTACTCGACTAGCCTGCGGGAAGCATCCTCTTGCACGTGTTTTTACTCGACAAGCCTGCGGGATGCATCCTCTCGCACGTGTTTTTACTCGACTAGCCTGCGGGATGCATCCTCTCGCACGTGTTTTTACTCGACTAGCCTGCGGGAAGCATCCTCTTGCACGTGTTTTTACTCGACTAGCCTGCGGGATGCATCCTCTCGCACGTGTTTTTACTCGACTAGCCTGCGGGATGCATCCTCTCGCACGTGTTTCTACTCGACTAGCCTGCGGGATGCATCCTCTCGCACGTGTTTTTGCTCGACTAGCCATGCGCATCTCAAAAAACCTGCGCATGCGCATCCCAAAATATCTGCGCATGCGCATCCCACAAAACCTGCGCATGCGCATCCCACAAAACCTCGCACGTGTTTGTGCTCGACTAGCCTGCGGGATGCATCCTTTCGCACGTGTTTTTACTCGACTAGCCTGCGGGATGCATCCTCTCGCACGTGTTTTTGCTCGACTAGCCTGCGGGATGCATCCTCTCGCACGTGTTTTTGCTCGACTAGCCATGCGCATCCCAAAAAACCTGCGCATGCGCATCCCAAAAAACCTGCGCATGCGCATCCCAAAAAATCTGCGCATGCGCATCCCACAAAACCTGCGCATGCGCATCCCACAAAACCTCGCACGTGTTTGTGCTCGACTAGCCTGCGGGATGCATCCTTTCGCACGTGTTTTTACTCGACTAGCCTGCGGGATGCATCCTCTCGCACGTGTTTTTGCTCGACTAGCCTGCGGGATGCATCCTCTCGCACGTGTTTGTGCTCGACTAGCCTGCCGGATGCATCCTCTCGCACGTGTTTTTACTTGACTAGCCTGCGGGATGCATCCTCTCGCACGTGTTTTTGCTCGACTAGCCTGCGGGATGCATCCTATCGCACGTGTTTTTGCTCGACTAGCCTGCGGGATGCATCCTCTCGCACGTGTTTTTACTCGACTAGCCTGCGGGATGCATCCTCTCGCACGTGTTTTTACTCGACTACCCTGCGGGATGCATCCTCTCGCACGTGTTTTTGCTCGACTAGCCATGCGCATCCCAAAAAACCTGCGCATGCGCATCCCAAAAAACCTGCGCATGCGCATCCCACAAAACCTGCGTATGCGCATCCCACAAAACCTCGCACGGTTTTTACTCGACTAGCCTGCGGGATGCATCCTCTCGCACGTGTTTTTACTCGACCAGCCTGCGGGATGCATCCTCTCGCACGTGTTTTTGCTCGGCTAGCCTGCGGGATGCATCCTCTCGCACGTGTTTTTGCTCGACTAGCCATGCGCATCCCAAAAAACCTGCGCATGCGCATCCCACAAAACCTCGCACGTGTTTTTACTCGACTAGCCTGCGGGATGCATCCTCTCGCACGTGTTTTTACTCGACTAGCCTGCGGGATGCATCCTCTCGCACGTGTTTTTACTCGACTAGCCTGCGGGATGCATCGTCTCGCACGTGTTTTTACTCGACTAGCCTGCGGGATGCATCCTCTCGCACGTGTTTTTGCTCGACTAGCCATGCGCATCCCAAAAAACCTGCGCATGCGCATCCCAAAAAATCTGCGCATGCGCATCCCACAAAACCTGCGCATGCGCATCCCACAAAACCTCGCACGTGTTTGTGCTCGACTAGCCTGCGGGATGCATCCTTTCGCACGTGTTTTTACTCGACTAGCCTGCGGGATGCATCCTCTCGCACGTGTTTTTGCTCGACTAGCCATGCGCATCCCAAAAATCCTGCGCATGCGCATCCCAAGAAACCTGCGCATGCGCATCCCACAAAACCTGCGCATGCGTATCCCACAAAACCTCGCACGTGTTTTTACTCGACTAGCCTGCGGGATGCATCCTCTCGCACGTGTTTTTACTCGACTAGCCTGCGGGATGCATCCTCTCGCACGTGTTTTTGCTCGACTAGCCATGCGCATCCCTAAAAACCTGCACATGCGCATCCCAAAAAACCTGCGCATGCGCATCCCACAAAACCTGCGCATGCGCATCCCACAAAACCTCGCACGTGTTTTTACTCGACTAGCCTGCGGGATTCATCCTCTCGCACGTGTTTTTACTCGACTAGCCTGCGGGATGCATCCTCTCGCACGTGTTTTTACTCGACTAGCCTGCGGGATGCATCCTCCCGCACGTGTTTTTACTCGACTAGCCTGCGGGATACATCCTCTCGCACGTGTTTTTGCTCGACTAGCCTGCGGGAAGCATCCTCTCGCACGTGTTTTTACTCGACTAGCCTGCGGGATGCATCCTCTCGCACGTGTTTTTACTCGACTAGCCTGCGGGAAGCATCCTCTTGCACGTGTTTTTACTCGACTAGCCTGCGGGATGCATCCTCTCGCACGTGTTTTTACTCGACTAGCCTGCGGGATGCATCCTCTCGCACGTGTTTTTGCTCGACTAGGCATGCGCATCCCAAAAAACCTGCGCATGCGCATCCCAAAAAACCTGCGCATGCGCATCCCACAAAACCTGCGCATGCGCATCCCACAAAACCTCGCACGTGTTTTTACTCGACTAGCCTGCGGGATGCATCCTCTCGCACGTGTTTTTACTCGACTAGCCTGCGGGATGCATCCTCTCGCACGTGTTTTTACTCGACTAGCCTGCGGGATGCATCCTCTCGCACGTGTTTTTACTCGACTAGCCTGCGGGATGCATCGTCTCGCACGTGTTTTTGCTCGACTAGCCTGCGGGATGCATCCTCTCGCACGTGTTTTTACTCGACTACCCTGCGGGATGCATCCTCTCGCACGTGTTTTGCTCGACTAGCCATGCGCATCCCAAAAAACCTGCGCATGCGCATCCCAAGAAACCTGCGCATGCGCATCCCACAAAACCTGCGCATGCGTATCCCACAAAACCTCGCACGTGTTTTTACTCGACTAGCCTGCGGGATGCATCCTCTCGCACGTGTTTTTACTCGACTAGCCTGCGGGATGCATCCTCTCGCACGTGTTTTTGCTCGACTAGCCATGCGCATCCCTAAAAACCTGCACATGCGCATCCCAAAAAACCTGCGCATGCGCATCCCACAAAACCTGCGCATGCGCATCCCACAAAACCTCGCACGTGTTTTTACTCGACTAGCCTGCGGGATTCATCCTCTCGCACGTGTTTTTACTCGACTAGCCTGCGGGATGCATCCTCTCGCACGTGTTTTTACTCGACTAGCCTGCGGGATGCATCCTCCCGCACGTGTTTTTACTCGACTAGCCTGCGGGATACATCCTCTCGCACGTGTTTTTGCTCGACTAGCCTGCGGGAAGCATCCTCTCGCACGTGTTTTTACTCGACTAGCCTGCGGGATGCATCCTCTCGCACGTGTTTTTACTCGACTAGCCTGCGGGAAGCATCCTCTTGCACGTGTTTTTACTCGACTAGCCTGCGGGATGCATCCTCTCGCACGTGTTTTTACTCGACTAGCCTGCGGGATGCATCCTCTCGCACGTGTTTTTGCTCGACTAGGCATGCGCATCCCAAAAAACCTGCGCATGCGCATCCCAAAAAACCTGCGCATGCGCATCCCACAAAACCTGCGCATGCGCATCCCACAAAACCTCGCACGTGTTTTTACTCGACTAGCCTGCGGGATGCATCCTCTCGCACGTGTTTTTACTCGACTAGCCTGCGGGATGCATCCTCTCGCACGTGTTTCTACTCGACTAGCCTGCGGGATGCATCCTCTCGCACGTGTTTTTGCTCCACTAGCCATGCGCATCTCAAAAAACCTGCGCATGCGCATCCCAAAATATCTGCGCATGCGCATCCCACAAAACCTGCGCATGCGCATCCCACAAAACCTCGCACGTGTTTGTGCTCGACTAGCCTGCGGGATGCATCCTTTCGCACGTGTTTTTACTCGACTAGCCTGCGGGATGCATCCTCTCGCACGTGTTTTTGCTCGACTAGCCTGCGGGATGCATCCTCCCGCACGTGTTTTTGCTCGACTAGCCATGCGCATCCCAAAAAACCTGCGCATGCGCATCCCAAAAAATCTGCGCATGCGCATCCCACAAAACCTGCGCATGCGCATCCCACAAAACCTCGCACGTGTTTGTGCTCGACTAGCCTGCGGGATGCATCCTTTCGCACGTGTTTTTACTCGACTAGCCTGCGGGATGCATCCTCTCGCACGTGTTTTTGCTCGACTAGCCTGCGGGATGCATCCTCTCGCACGTGTTTGTGCTCGACTTGCCTGCCGGATGCATCCTCTCGCACGTGTTTTTACTCGACTAGCCTGCGGGATGCATCCTCTCGCACGTGTTTTTGCTCGACTAGCCTGCGGGATGCATCCTACCGCACGTGTTTTTGCTCGACTAGCCTGCGGGATGCATCCTCTCGCACGTGTTTTTACTCGACTAGCCTGCGGGATGCATCGTCTCGCACGTGTTTTTGCTCGACTAGCCTGCGGGATGCATCCTCTCGCACGTGTTTTTACTCGACTACCCTGCGGGATGCATCCTCTCGCACGTG
Organism: Lasioglossum baleicum; assembly: GCF_051020765.1. Lineage (NCBI taxonomy): Eukaryota > Metazoa > Arthropoda > Insecta > Hymenoptera > Halictidae > Lasioglossum > Lasioglossum baleicum. Next base: position 534,415 of record NW_027469141.1, on the reverse strand, counting down.
TTTTTGCTCGACTAGCCATGCGCATCCCAAAAAACCTGCGCATGCGCATCCCAAGAAACCTGCGCATGCGCATCCCACAAAACCTGCGCATGCGTATCCCACAAAACCTCGCACGTGTTTTTACTCGACTAGCCTGCGGGATGCATCCTCTCGCACGTGTTTTTACTCGACTAGCCTGCGGGATGCATCCTCTCGCACGTGTTTTTGCTCGACTAGCCATGCGCATCCCTAAAAACCTGCACATGCGCATCCCAAAAAACCTGCGCATGCGCATCCCACAAAACCTGCGCATGCGCATCCCACAAAACCTCGCACGTGTTTTTACTCGACTAGCCTGCGGGATTCATCCTCTCGCACGTGTTTTTACTCGACTAGCCTGCGGGATGCATCCTCTCGCACGTGTTTTTACTCGACTAGCCTGCGGGATGCATCCTCCCGCACGTGTTTTTACTCGACTAGCCTGCGGGATACATCCTCTCGCACGTGTTTTTGCTCGACTAGCCTGCGGGAAGCATCCTCTCGCACGTGTTTTTACTCGACTAGCCTGCGGGATGCATCCTCTCGCACGTGTTTTTACTCGACTAGCCTGCGGGAAGCATCCTCTTGCACGTGTTTTTACTCGACTAGCCTGCGGGATGCATCCTCTCGCACGTGTTTTTACTCGACTAGCCTGCGGGATGCATCCTCTCGCACGTGTTTTTGCTCGACTAGGCATGCGCATCCCAAAAAACCTGCGCATGCGCATCCCAAAAAACCTGCGCATGCGCATACCACAAAACCTGCGCATGCGCATCCCACAAAACCTCGCACGTGTTTTTACTCGACTAGCCTGCGGGATGCATCCTCTCGCACGTGTTTTTACTCGACTAGCCTGCGGGATGCATCCTCTCGCACGTGTTTCTACTCGACTAGCCTGCGGGATGCATCCTCTCGCACGTGTTTTTGCTCGACTAGCCATGCGCATCTCAAAAAACCTGCGCATGCGCATCCCAAAATATCTGCGCATGCGCATCCCACAAAACCTCGCACGTGTTTGTGCTCGACTAGCCTGCGGGATGCATCCTTTCGCACGTGTTTTTACTCGACTAGCCTGCGGGATGCATCCTCTCGCACGTGTTTTTGCTCGACTAGCCTGCGGGATGCATCCTCCCGCACGTGTTTTTGCTCGACTAGCCATGCGCATCCCAAAAAACCTGCGCATGCGCATCCCAAAAAATCTGCGCATGCGCATCCCACAAAACCTGCGCATGCGCATCCCACAAAACCTCGCACGTGTTTGTGCTCGACTAGCCTGCGGGATGCATCCTTTCGCACGTGTTTTTACTCGACTAGCCTGCGGGATGCATCCTCTCGCACGTGTTTTTGCTCGACTAGCCTGCGGGATGCATCCTCTCGCACGTGTTTGTGCTCGACTTGCCTGCCGGATGCATCCTCTCGCACGTGTTTTTACTCGACTAGCCTGCGGGATGCATCCTCTCGCACGTGTTTTTGCTCGACTAGCCTGCGGGATGCATCCTACCGCACGTGTTTTTGCTCGACTAGCCTGCGGGATGCATCCTCTCGCACGTGTTTTTACTCGACTAGCCTGCGGGATGCATCCTCTCGCACGTGTTTTTACTCGACTACCCTGCGGGATGCATCCTCTCGCACGTGTTTTTGCTCGACTAGCCATGCGCATCCCAAAAAACCTGCGCATGCGCATCCCAAAAAACCTGCGCATGCGCATCCCACAAAACCTGCGTATGCGCATCCCACAAAACCTCGCACGGTTTTTACTCGACTAGCCTGCGGGATGCATCCTCTCCCACGTGTTTTTACTCGACTAGCCTGCGGGATGCATCCTCTCGCACGTGTTTTTGCTCGACTAGCCATGCGCATCCCAAAAAACCTGCACATGCGCATCCCAAAAAACCTGCGCATGCGCATCCCACAAAACCTGCGCATGCGCATCCCACAAAACCTCGCACGTGTTTTTACTCGACTAGCCTGCGGGATGCATCCTCTCGCACGTGTTTTTGCTCGGCTAGCCTGCGGGATGCATCCTCTCGCACGTGTTTTTGCTCGACTAGCCATGCGCATCCCAAAAAACCTGCGCATGCGCATCCCACAAAACCTCGCACGTGTTTTTACTCGACTAGCCTGCGGGATGCATCCTCTCGCACGTGTTTTTACTCGACTAGCCTGCGGGATGCATCCTCTCGCACGTGTTTTTACTCGACTAGCCTGCGGGATGCATCGTCTCGCACGTGTTTTTACTCGACTAGCCTGCGGGATGCATCCTCTCGCACGTGTTTTTACTCGTCTAGCCTGCGGGATGCATCGTCTCGCACGTGTTTTTACTCGACTAGCCTGCGGGATGCATCGTCTCGCACGTGTTTTTACTCGACTAGCCTGCGGGATGCATCCTCTCGCACGTGTTTTTGCTCGACTAGCCATGCGCATCCCAAAATATCTGCGCATGCGCATCCCACAAAACCTGCGCATGCGCATCCCACAAAACCTCGCACGTGTTTGTGCTCGACTAGCCTGCGGGATGCATCCTTTCGCACGTGTTTTTACTCGACTAGCCTGCGGGATGCATCCTCTCGCACGTGTTTTTGCTCGACTAGCCTGCGGGATGCATCCTCTCGCACGTGTTTTTGCTCGACTAGCCATGCGCATCCCAAAAAACCTGCGCATGCGCATCCCAAAAAATCTGCGCATGCGCATCCCACAAAACCTGCGCATGCGCATCCCACAAAACCTCGCACGTGTTTGTGCTCGACTAGCCTGCGGGATGCATCCTTTCGCACGTGTTTTTACTCGACTAGCCTGCGGGATGCATCCTCTCGCACGTGTTTTTGCTCGACTAGCCTGCGGGATGCATCCTCTCGCACGTGTTTGTGCTCGACTTGCCTGCCGGATGCATCCTCTCGCACGTGTTTTTACTCGACTAGCCTGCGGGATGCATCCTCTCGCACGTGTTTTTGCTCGACTAGCCTGCGGGATGCATCCTACCGCACGTGTTTTTGCTCGACTAGCCTGCGGGATGCATCCTCTCGCACGTGTTTTTGCTCGACTAGCCTGCGGGATGCATCCTCTCGCACGTGTTTTTGCTCGACTAGCCATGCGCATCCCAAAAAACCTGCGCATGCGCATCCCAAAAAACCTGCGCATGCGCATCCCACAAAACCTGCGTATGCGCATCCCACAAAACCTCGCACGGTTTTTACTCGACTAGCCTGCGGGATGCATCCTCTCCCACGTGTTTTTACTCGACTAGCCTGCGGGATGCATCCTCTCGCACGTGTTTTTGCTCGACTAGCCATGCGCATCCCAAAAAACCTGCACATGCGCATCCCAAAAAACCTGCGCATGCGCATCCCACAAAACCTGCGCATGCGCATCCCACAAAACCTCGCACGTGTTTTTACTCGACTAGCCTGCGGGATGCATCCTCTCGCACGTGTTTTTGCTCGGCTAGCCTGCGGGATGCATCCTCTCGCACGTGTTTTTGCTCGACTAGCCATGCGCATCCCAAAAAACCTGCGCATGCGCATCCCACAAAACCTCGCACGTGTTTTTACTCGACTAGCCTGCGGGATGCATCCTCTCGCACGTGTTTTTACTCGACTAGCCTGCGGGATGCATCCTCTCGCACGTGTTTTTACTCGACTAGCCTGCGGGATGCATCGTCTCGCACGTGTTTTTACTCGACTAGCCTGCGGGATGCATCCTCTCGCACGTGTTTTTACTCGACTAGCCTGCGGGATGCATCGTCTCGCACGTGTTTTTACTCGACTAGCCTGCGGGATGCATCGTCTCGCACGTGTTTTTGCTCGACTAGCCATGCGCATCTCAAAAAACCTGCGCATGCGCATCCCAAAATATCTGCGCATGCGCATCCCACAAAACCTGCGCATGCGCATCCCACAAAACCTCGCACGTGTTTGTGCTCGACTAGCCTGCGGGATGCATCCTTTCGCACGTGTTTTTTCTCGACTAGCCTGCGGGATGCATCCTCTCGCACGTGTTTTTGCTCGACTAGCCTGCGGGATGCATCCTCTCGCACGTGTTTTTGCTCGACTAGCCATGCGCATCCCAAAAAACCTGCGCATGCGCATCCCAAAAAATCTGCGCATGCGCATCCCACAAAACCTGCGCATGCGCATCCCACAAAACCTCGCACGTGTTTGTGCTCGACTAGCCTGCGGGATGCATCCTTTCGCACGTGTTTTTACTCGACTAGCCTGCGGGATGCATCCTCCCGCACGTGTTTTTACTCGACTACCCTGCGGGATGCATCCTCTCGCACGTGTTTTTGCTCGACTAGCCATACGCATCCCAAAAAACCTGCGCATGCGCATCCCAAAAAACCTGCGCATGCGCATCCCACAAAACCTGCGTATGCGCATCCCACAAAACCTCGCACGGTTTTTACTCGACTAGCCTGCGGGATGCATCCTCTCCCACGTGTTTTTACTCGACTAGCCTGCGGGATGCATCCTCTCGCACGTGTTTTTGCTCGACTAGCCATGCGCATCCCAAAAAACCTGCACATGCGCATCCCAAAAAACCTGCGCATGCGCATCCCACAAAACCTGCGCATGCGCATCCCACAAAACCTCGCACGTGTTTTTACTCGACTAGCCTGCGGGATGCATCCTCTCGCACGTGTTTTTGCTCGGCTAGCCTGCGGGATGCATCCTCTCGCACGTGTTTTTGCTCGACTAGCCATGCGCATCCCAAAAAACCTGCGCATGCGCATCCCACAAAACCTCGCACGTGTTTTTACTCGACTAGCCTGCGGGATGCATCCTCTCGCACGTGTTTTTACTCGACTAGCCTGCGGGATGCATCCTCTCGCACGTGTTTTTACTCGACTAGCCTGCGGGATGCATCGTCTCGCACGTGTTTTTACTCGACTAGCCTGCGGGATGCATCCTCTCGCACGTGTTTTTACTCGACTAGCCTGCGGGATGCATCGTCTCGCACGTGTTTTTACTCGACTAGCCTGCGGGATGCATCGTCTCGCACGTGTTTTTACTCGACTAGCCTGCGGGATGCATCCTCTCGCACGTGTTTTTGCTCGACTAGCCATGCGCATCCCAAAATATCTGCGCATGCGCATCCCACAAAACCTGCGCATGCGCATCCCACAAAACCTCGCACGTGTTTGTGCTCGACTAGCCTGCGGGATGCATCCTTTCGCACGTGTTTTTACTCGACTAGCCTGCGGGATGCATCCTCTCGCACGTGTTTTTGCTCGACTAGCCTGCGGGATGCATCCTCTCGCACGTGTTTTTGCTCGACTAGCCATGCGCATCCCAAAAAACCTGCGCATGCGCATCCCAAAAAATCTGCGCATGCGCATCCCACAAAACCTGCGCATGCGCATCCCACAAAACCTCGCACGTGTTTGTGCTCGACTAGCCTGCGGGATGCATCCTTTCGCACGTGTTTTTACTCGACTAGCCTGCGGGATGCATCCTCTCGCACGTGTTTTTGCTCGACTAGCCTGCGGGATGCATCCTCTCGCACGTGTTTGTGCTCGACTAGCCTGCCGGATGCATCCTCTCGCACGTGTTTTTACTCGACTAGCCTGCGGGATGCATCCTCTCGCACGTGTTTTTGCTCGACTAGCCTGCGGGATGCATCCTATCGCACGTGTTTTTGCTCGACTAGCCTGCGGGATGCATCCTCTCGCACGTGTTTTTACTCGACTAGCCTGCGGGATGCATCCTCTCGCACGTGTTTTTACTCGACTACCCTGCGGGATGCATCCTCTCGCACGTGTTTTTGCTCGACTAGCCATGCGCTTCCCAAAAAACCTGCGCATGCGCATCCCAAAAAACCTGCGCATGCGCATCCCACAAAACCTGCGTATGCGCATCCCACAAAACCTCGCACGGTTTTTACTCGACTAGCCTGCGGGATGCATCCTCTCGCACGTGTTTTTACTCGACTAGCCTGCGGGATGCATCCTCTCGCACGTGTTTTTGCTCGACTAGCCATGCGCATCCCAAAAAACCTGCACATGCGCATCCCAAAAAACCTGCGCATGCGCATCCCACAAAACCTGCGCATGCGCATCCCACAAAACCTCGCACGTGTTTTTACTCGACTAGCCTGCGGGATGCATCCTCTCGCACGTGTTTTTGCTCGGCTAGCCTGCGGGATGCATCCTCTCGCACGTGTTTTTGCTCGACTAGCCATGCGCATCCCAAAAAACCTGCGCATGCGCATCCCACAAAACCTCGCACGTGTTTTTACTCGACTAGCCTGCGGGATGCATCCTCTCGCACGTGTTTTTACTCGACTAGCCTGCGGGATGCATCGTCTCGCACGTGTTTTTACTCGACTAGCCTGCGGGATGCATCCTCTCGCACGTGTTTTTACTCGACTAGCCTGCGGGATGCATCGTCTCGCACGTGTTTTTACTCGACTAGCCTGCGGGATGCATCGTCTCGCACGTGTTTTTACTCGACTAGCCTGCGGGATGCATCCTCTCGCACGTGTTTTTGCTCGACGAGCCATGCGCATCCCAAAAAACCTGCGCATGCGCATCCCAAAAAATCTGCGCATGCGCATCCCACAAAACCTGCGCATGCGCATCCCACAAAACCTCGCACGTGTTTGTGCTCGACTAGCCTGCGGGATGCATCCTTTCGCACGTGTTTTTACTCGACTAGCCTGCGGGATGCATCCTCTCGCACGTGTTTTTGCTCGACTAGCCTGCGGGATGCATCCTCTCGCACGTGTTTTTGCTCGACTAGCCATGCGCATCCCAAAAAACCTGCGCATGCGCATCCCAAAAAACCTGCGCATGCGCATCCCAAAAAACCTGCGCATGCGCATCCCAAAAAATCTGCGCATGCGCATCCCACAAAACCTGCGCATGCGCATCCCACAAAACCTCGCACGTGTTTGTGCTCGACTAGCCTGCGGGATGCATCCTTTCGCACGTGTTTTTACTCGACTAGCCTGCGGGATGCATCCTCTCGCACGTGTTTTTGCTCGACTAGCCTGCGGGATGCATCCTCTCGCACGTGTTTGTGCTCGACTAGCCTGCCGGATGCATTCTCTCGCACGTGTTTTTACTCGACTAGCCTGCGGGATGCATCCTCTCGCACGTGTTTTTGCTCGACTAGCCTGCGGGATGCATCCTATCGCACGTGTTTTTGCTCGACTAGCCTGCGGGATGCATCCTCTCGCACGTGTTTTTACTGGACTAGCCTGCGGGATGCATCCTCTCGCACGTGTTTTTACTCGACTAGCCTGCGGGATGCATCCTATCGCACGTGTTTTTGCTCGACTAGCCTGCGGGATGCATCCTCTCGCACGTGTTTTTACTCGACTAGCCTGCGGGATGCATCCTCTCGCACGTGTTTTTACTCGACTAGCCTGCGGGATGCATCCTATCGCACGTGTTTTTGCTCGACTAGCCTGCGGGATGCATCCTCTCGCACGTGTTTTTGCTCGGCTAGCCTGCGGGATGCATCCTCTCGCACGTGTTTTTGCTCGACTAGCCATGCGCATCCCAAAAAACCTGCGCATGCGCATCCCACAAAACCTCGCACGTGTTTTTACTCGACTAGCCTGCGGGATGCATCCTCTCGCACGTGTTTTTACTGGACTAGCCTGCGGGATGCATCCTCTCGCACGTGTTTTTACTCGACTAGCCTGCGGGATGCATCCTATCGCACGTGTTTTTGCTCGACTAGCCTGCGGGATGCATCCTCTCGCACGTGTTTTTACTCGACTAGCCTGCGGGATGCATCCTCTCGCACGTGTTTTTACTCGACTAGCCTGCGGGATGCATCCTATCGCACGTGTTTTTGCTCGACTAGCCTGCGGGATGCATCCTCTCGCACGTGTTTTTGCTCGACTAGCCATGCGCATCCCAAAAAACCTGCGCATGCGCATCCCAAAAAACCTGCGCATGCGCATCCCACAAAACCTGCGTATGCGCATCCCACAAAACCTCGCACGGTTTTTACTCGACTAGCCTGCGGGATGCATCCTCTCCCACGTGTTTTTACTCGACTAGCCTGCGGGATGCATCCTCTCGCACGTGTTTTTGCTCGACTAGCCATGCGCATCCCAAAAAACCTGCACATGCGCATCCCAAAAAACCTGCGCATGCGCATCCCACAAAACCTGCGCATGCGCATCCCACAAAACCTCGCACGTGTTTTTACTCGACTAGCCTGCGGGATGCATCCTCTCGCACGTGTTTTTGCTCGGCTAGCCTGCGGGATGCATCCTCTCGCACGTGTTTTTGCTCGACTAGCCATGCGCATCCCAAAAAACCTGCGCATGCGCATCCCACAAAACCTCGCACGTGTTTTTACTCGACTAGCCTGCGGGATGCATCCTCTCGCACGTGTTTTTACTCGACTAGCCTGCGGGATGCATCCTCTCGCACGTGTTTTTACTCGACTAGCCTGCGGGATGCATCGTCTCGCACGTGTTTTTACTCGACTAGCCTGCGGGATGCATCCTCTCGCACGTGTTTTTACTCGACTAGCCTGCGGGATGCATCGTCTCGCACGTGTTTTTACTCGACTAGCCTGCGGGATGCATCGTCTCGCACGTGTTTTTGCTCGACTAGCCATGCGCATCTCAAAAAACCTGCGCATGCGCATCCCAAAATATCTGCGCATGCGCATCCCACAAAACCTGCGCATGCGCATCCCACAAAACCTCGCACGTGTTTGTGCTCGACTAGCCTGCGGGATGCATCCTTTCGCACGTGTTTTTACTCGACTAGCCTGCGGGATGCATCCTCTCGCACGTGTTTTTGCTCGACTAGCCTGCGGGATGCATCCTCTCGCACGTGTTTTTGCTCGACTAGCCATGCGCATCCCAAAAAACCTGCGCATGCGCATCCCAAAAAATCTGCGCATGCGCATCCCACAAAACCTGCGCATGCGCATCCCACAAAACCTCGCACGTGTTTGTGCTCGACTAGCCTGCGGGATGCATCCTTTCGCACGTGTTTTTACTCGACTAGCCTGCGGGATGCATCCTCTCGCACGTGTTTTTACTCGACTACCCTGCGGGATGCATCCTCTCGCACGTGTTTTTGCTCGACTAGCCATGCGCATCCCAAAAAACCTGCGCATGCGCATCCCAAAAAACCTGCGCATGCGCATCCCACAAAACCTGCGTATGCGCATCCCACAAAACCTCGCACGGTTTTTACTCGACTAGCCTGCGGGATGCATCCTCTCCCACGTGTTTTTACTCGACTAGCCTGCGGGATGCATCCTCTCGCACGTGTTTTTGCTCGACTAGCCATGCGCATCCCAAAAAACCTGCACATGCGCATCCCAAAAAACCTGCGCATGCGCATCCCACAAAACCTGAGCATGCGCATCCCACAAAACCTCGCACGTGTTTTTACTCGACTAGCCTGCGGGATGCATCCTCTCGCACGTGTTTTTGCTCGGCTAGCCTGCGGGATGCATCCTCTCGCACGTGTTTTTGCTCGACTAGCCATGCGCATCCCAAAAAACCTGCGCATGCGCATCCCACAAAACCTCGCACGTGTTTTTACTCGACTAGCCTGCGGGATGCATCCTCTCGCACGTGTTTTTACTCGACTAGCCTGCGGGATGCATCCTCTCGCACGTGTTTTTACTCGACTAGCCTGCGGGATGCATCGTCTCGCACGTGTTTTTACTCGACTAGCCTGCGGGATGCATCCTCTCGCACGTGTTTTTACTCGACTAGCCTGCGGGATGCATCGTCTCGCACGTGTTTTTACTCGACTAGCCTGCGGGATGCATCGTCTCGCACGTGTTTTTACTCGACTAGCCTGCGGGATGCATCCTCTCGCACGTGTTTTTGCTCGACTAGCCATGCGCATCCCAAAATATCTGCGCATGCGCATCCCACAAAACCTGCGCATGCGCATCCCACAAAACCTCGCACGTGTTTGTGCTCGACTAGCCTGCGGGATGCATCCTTTCGCACGTGTTTTTACTCGACTAGCCTGCGGGATGCATCCTCTCGCACGTGTTTTTGCTCGACTAGCCTGCGGGATGCATCCTCTCGCACGTGTTTTTGCTCGACTAGCCATGCGCATCCCAAAAAACCTGCGCATGCGCATCCCAAAAAATCTGCGCATGCGCATCCCACAAAACCTGCGCATGCGCATCCCACAAAACCTCGCACGTGTTTGTGCTCGACTAGCCTGCGGGATGCATCCTTTCGCACGTGTTTTTACTCGACTAGCCTGCGGGATGCATCCTCTCGCACGTGTTTTTGCTCGACTAGCCTGCGGGATGCATCCTCTCGCACGTGTTTGTGCTCGACTTGCCTGCCGGATGCATCCTCTCGCACGTGTTTTTACTCGACTAGCCTGCGGGATGCATCCTACCGCACGTGTTTTTGCTCGACTAGCCTGCGGGATGCATCCTCTCGCACGTGTTTTTACTCGACTAGCCTGCGGGATGCATCCTCTCGCACGTGTTTTTACTCGACTACCCTGCGGGATGCATCCTCTCGCACGTGTTTTTGCTCGACTAGCCATGCGCATCCCAAAAAACCTGCGCATGCGCATCCCAAAAAACCTGCGCATGCGCATCCCACAAAACCTCGCACGTGTTTTTACTCGACTAGCCTGCGGGATGCATCCTCTCGCACGTGTTTTTGCTCGGCTAGCCTGCGGGATGCATCCTCTCGCACGTGTTTTTGCTCGACTAGCCATGCGCATCCCAAAAAACCTGCGCATGCGCATCCCACAAAACCTCGCACGTGTTTTTACTCGACTAGCCTGCGGGATGCATCCTCTCGCACGTGTTTTTACTCGACTAGCCTGCGGGATGCATCCTCTCGCACGTGTTTTTACTCGACTAGCCTGCGGGATGCATCGTCTCGCACGTGTTTTTACTCGACTAGCCTGCGGGATGCATCCTCTCGCACGTGTTTTTACTCGACTAGCCTGCGGGATGCATCGTCTCGCACGTGTTTTTACTCGACTAGCCTGCGGGATGCATCGTCTCGCACGTGTTTTTACTCGACTAGCCTGCGGGATGCATCCTCTCGCACGTGTTTTTGCTCGACTAGCCATGCGCATCTCAAAAAACCTGCGCATGCGCATCCCAAAATATCTGCGCATGCGCATCCCACAAAACCTGCGCATGCGCATCCCACAAAACCTCGCACGTGTTTGTGCTCGACTAGCCTGCGGGATGCATCCTTTCGCACGTGTTTTTACTCGACTAGCCTGCGGGATGCATCCTCTCGCACGTGTTTTTGCTCGACTAGCCTGCGGGATGCATCCTCTCGCACGTGTTTTTACTCGACTAGCCTGCGGGATGCATCCTCTCGCACGTGTTTCTACTCGACTAGCCTGCGGGATGCATCCTCTCGCACGTGTTTTTGCTCGACTAGCCATGCGCATCTCAAAAAACCTGCGCATGCGCATCCCAAAATATCTGCGCATGCGCATCCCACAAAACCTGCGCATGCGCATCCCACAAAACCTCGCACGTGTTTGTGCTCGACTAGCCTGCGGGATGCATCCTTTCGCACGTGTTTTTACTCGACTAGCCTGCGGGATGCATCCTCTCGCACGTGTTTTTGCTCGACTAGCCTGCGGGATGCATCCTCTCGCACGTGTTTTTGCTCGACTAGCCATGCGCATCCCAAAAAACCTGCGCATGCGCATCCCAAAAAACCTGCGCATGCGCATCCCAAAAAATCTGCGCATGCGCATCCCACAAAACCTGCGCATGCGCATCCCACAAAACCTCGCACGTGTTTGTGCTCGACTAGCCTGCGGGATGCATCCTTTCGCACGTGTTTTTACTCGACTAGCCTGCGGGATGCATCCTCTCGCACGTGTTTTTGCTCGACTAGCCTGCGGGATGCATCCTCTCGCACGTGTTTGTGCTCGACTAGCCTGCCGGATGCATCCTCTCGCACGTGTTTTTACTCGACTAGCCTGCGGGATGCATCCTCTCGCACGTGTTTTTGCTCGACTAGCCTGCGGGATGCATCCTATCGCACGTGTTTTTGCTCGACTAGCCTGCGGGATGCATCCTCTCGCACGTGTTTTTACTCGACTAGCCTGCGGGATGCATCCTCTCGCACGTGTTTTTACTCGACTACCCTGCGGGATGCATCCTCTCGCACGTGTTTTTGCTCGACTAGCCATGCGCTTCCCAAAAAACCTGCGCATGCGCATCCCAAAAAACCTGCGCATGCGCATCCCACAAAACCTGCGTATGCGCATCCCACAAAACCTCGCACGGTTTTTACTCGACTAGCCTGCGGGATGCATCCTCTCGCACGTGTTTTTACTCGACTAGCCTGCGGGATGCATCCTCTCGCACGTGTTTTTGCTCGACTAGCCATGCGCATCCCAAAAAACCTGCACATGCGCATCCCAAAAAACCTGCGCATGCGCATCCCACAAAACCTGCGCATGCGCATCCCACAAAACCTCGCACGTGTTTTTACTCGACTAGCCTGCGGGATGCATCCTCTCGCACGTGTTTTTGCTCGGCTAGCCTGCGGGATGCATCCTCTCGCACGTGTTTTTGCTCGACTAGCCATGCGCATCCCAAAAAACCTGCGCATGCGCATCCCACAAAACCTCGCACGTGTTTTTACTCGACTAGCCTGCGGGATGCATCCTCTCGCACGTGTTTTTACTCGACTAGCCTGCGGGATGCATCCTCTCGCACGTGTTTTTACTCGACTAGCCTGCGGGATGCATCGTCTCGCACGTGTTTTTACTCGACTAGCCTGCGGGATGCATCCTCTCGCACGTGTTTTTACTCGACTAGCCTGCGGGATGCATCGTCTCGCACGTGTTTTTACTCGACTAGCCTGCGGGATGCATCGTCTCGCACGTGTTTTTACTCGACTAGCCTGCGGGATGCATCCTCTCGCACGTGTTTTTGCTCGACGAGCCATGCGCATCCCAAAAAACCTGCGCATGCGCATCCCAAAAAATCTGCGCATGCGCATCCCACAAAACCTGCGCATGCGCATCCCACAAAACCTCGCACGTGTTTGTGCTCGACTAGCCTGCGGGATGCATCCTTTCGCACGTGTTTTTACTCGACTAGCCTGCGGGATGCATCCTCTCGCACGTGTTTTTGCTCGACTAGCCTGCGGGATGCATCCTCTCGCACGTGTTTTTGCTCGACTAGCCATGCGCATCCCAAAAAACCTGCGCATGCGCATCCCAAAAAACCTGCGCATGCGCATCCCAAAAAACCTGCGCATGCGCATCCCAAAAAATCTGCGCATGCGCATCCCACAAATCCTGCGCATGCGCATCCCACAAAACCTCGCACGTGTTTGTGCTCGACTAGCCTGCGGGATGCATCCTTTCGCACGTGTTTTTACTCGACTAGCCTGCGGGATGCATCCTCTCGCACGTGTTTTTGCTCGACTAGCCTGCGGGATGCATCCTCTCGCACGTGTTTGTGCTCGACTAGCCTGCCGGATGCATTCTCTCGCACGTGTTTTTACTCGACTAGCCTGCGGGATGCATCCTCTCGCACGTGTTTTTGCTCGACTAGCCTGCGGGATGCATCCTATCGCACGTGTTTTTGCTCGACTAGCCTGCGGGATGCATCCTCTCGCACGTGTTTTTACTGGACTAGCCTGCGGGATGCATCCTCTCGCACGTGTTTTTACTCGACTAGCCTGCGGGATGCATCCTATCGCACGTGTTTTTGCTCGACTAGCCTGCGGGATGCATCCTCTCGCACGTGTTTTTACTCGACTAGCCTGCGGGATGCATCCTCTCGCACGTGTTTTTACTCGACTAGCCTGCGGGATGCATCCTATCGCACGTGTTTTTGCTCGACTAGCCTGCGGGATGCATCCTCTCGCACGTGTTTTTGCTCGGCTAGCCTGCGGGATGCATCCTCTCGCACGTGTTTTTGCTCGACTAGCCATGCGCATCCCAAAAAACCTGCGCATGCGCATCCCACAAAACCTCGCACGTGTTTTTACTCGACTAGCCTGCGGGATGCATCCTCTCGCACGTGTTTTTACTGGACTAGCCTGCGGGATGCATCCTCTCGCACGTGTTTTTACTCGACTAGCCTGCGGGATGCATCCTATCGCACGTGTTTTTGCTCGACTAGCCTGCGGGATGCATCCTCTCGCACGTGTTTTTACTCGACTAGCCTGCGGGATGCATCCTCTCGCACGTGTTTTTACTCGACTAGCCTGCGGGATGCATCCTATCGCACGTGTTTTTGCTCGACTAGCCTGCGGGATGCATCCTCTCGCACGTGTTTTTGCTCGGCTAGCCTGCGGGATGCATCCTCTCGCACGTGTTTTTGCTCGACTAGCCATGCGCATCCCAAAAAACCTGCGCATGCGCATCCCACAAAACCTCGCACGTGTTTTTACTCGACTAGCCTGCGGGATGCATCCTCTCGCACGTGTTTTTACTCGACTAGCCTGCGGGATGCATCCTCTCGCACGTGTTTTTACTCGACTAGCCTGCGGGATGCATCGTCTCGCACGTGTTTTTACTCGACTAGCCTGCGGGATGCATCCTCTCGCACGTGTTTTTACTCGACTAGCCTGCGGGATGCATCGTCTCGCACGTGTTTTTACTCGACTAGCCTGCGGGATGCATCGTCTCGCACGTGTTTTTACTCGACTAGCCTGCGGGATGCATCCTCTCGCACGTGTTTTTGCTCGACTAGCCATGCGCATCTCAAAAAACCTGCGCATGCGCATCCCAAAATATCTGCGCATGCGCATCCCACAAAACCTGCGCATGCGCATCCCACAAAACCTCGCACGTGTTTGTGCTCGACTAGCCTGCGGGATGCATCCTCTCGCACGTGTTTTTGCTCGGCTAGCCTGCGGGATGCATCCTCTCGCACGTGTTTTTGCTCGACTAGCCATGCGCATCCCAAAAAACCTGCGCATGCGCATCCCACAAAACCTCGCACGTGTTTTTACTCGACTAGCCTGCGGGATGCATCCTCTCGCACGTGTTTTTACTCGACTAGCCTGCGGGATGCATCCTCTCGCACGTGTTTTTACTCGACTAGCCTGCGGGATGCATCGTCTCGCACGTGTTTTTACTCGACTAGCCTGCGGGATGCATCCTCTCGCACGTGTTTTTACTCGACTAGCCTGCGGGATGCATCGTCTCGCACGTGTTTTTACTCGACTAGCCTGCGGGATGCATCGTCTCGCACGTGTTTTTATTCGACTAGCCTGCGGGATGCATCCTCTCGCACGTGTTTTTGCTCGACGAGCCATGCGCATCCCAAAAAACCTGCGCATGCGCATCCCAAAAAATCTGCGCATGCGCATCCCACAAAACCTGCGCATGCGCATCCCACAAAACCTCGCACGTGTTTGTGCTCGACTAGCCTACGGGATGCATCCTTTCGCACGTGTTTTTACTCGACTAGCCTGCGGGATGCATCCTCTCGCACGTGTTTTTGCTCGACTAGCCTGCGGGATGCATCCTCTCGCACGTGTTTTTGCTCGACTAGCCATGCGCATCCCAAAAAACCTGCGCATGCGCATCCCAAAAAACCTGCGCATGCGCATCTCAAAAAACCTGCGCATGCGCATCCCAAAAAATCTGCGCATGCGCATCCCACAAATCCTGCGCATGCGCATCCCACAAAACCTCGCACGTGTTTGTGCTCGACTAGCCTGCGGGATGCATCCTTTCGCACGTGTTTTTACTCGACTAGCCTGCGGGATGCATCCTCTCGCACGTGTTTTTGCTCGACTAGCCTGCGGGATGCATCCTCTCGCACGTGTTTGTGCTCGACTAGCCTGCCGGATGCATTCTCTCGCACGTGTTTTTACTCGACTAGCCTGCGGGATGCATCCTCTCGCACGTGTTTTTGCTCGACTAGCCTGCGGGATGCATCCTATCGCACGTGTTTTTGCTCGACTAGCCTGCGGGATGCATCCTCTCGCACGTGTTTTTACTGGACTAGCCTGCGGGATGCATCCTCTCGCACGTGTTTTTACTCGACTAGCCTGCGGGATGCATCCTATCGCACGTGTTTTTGCTCGACTAGCCTGCGGGATGCATCCTCTCGCACGTGTTTTTACTCGACTAGCCTGCGGGATGCATCCTCTCGCACGTGTTTTTACTCGACTAGCCTGCGGGATGCATCCTATCGCACGTGTTTTTGCTCGACTAGCCTGCGGGATGCATCCTCTCGCACGTGTTTTTGCTCGGCTAGCCTGCGGGATGCATCCTCTCGCACGTGTTTTTGCTCGACTAGCCATGCGCATCCCAAAAAACCTGCGCATGCGCATCCCACAAAACCTCGCACGTGTTTTTACTCGACTAGCCTGCGGGATGCATCCTCTCGCACGTGTTTTTACTGGACTAGCCTGCGGGATGCATCCTCTCGCACGTGTTTTTACTCGACTAGCCTGCGGGATGCATCCTATCGCACGTGTTTTTGCTCGACTAGCCTGCGGGATGCATCCTCTCGCACGTGTTTTTACTCGACTAGCCTGCGGGATGCATCCTCTCGCACGTGTTTTTACTCGACTAGCCTGCGGGATGCATCCTATCGCACGTGTTTTTGCTCGACTAGCCTGCGGGATGCATCCTCTCGCACGTGTTTTTGCTCGGCTAGCCTGCGGGATGCATCCTCTCGCACGTGTTTTTGCTCGACTAGCCATGCGCATCCCAAAAAACCTGCGCATGCGCATCCCACAAAACCTCGCACGTGTTTTTACTCGACTAGCCTGCGGGATGCATCCTCTCGCACGTGTTTTTACTCGACTAGCCTGCGGGATGCATCCTCTCGCACGTGTTTTTACTCGACTAGCCTGCGGGATGCATCGTCTCGCACGTGTTTTTACTCGACTAGCCTGCGGGATGCATCCTCTCGCACGTGTTTTTACTCGACTAGCCTGCGGGATGCATCGTCTCGCACGTGTTTTTACTCGACTAGCCTGCGGGATGCATCGTCTCGCACGTGTTTTTACTCGACTAGCCTGCGGGATGCATCCTCTCGCACGTGTTTTTGCTCGACTAGCCATGCGCATCTCAAAAAACCTGCGCATGCGCATCCCAAAATATCTGCGCATGCGCATCCCACAAAACCTGCGCATGCGCATCCCACAAAACCTCGCACGTGTTTGTGCTCGACTAGCCTGCGGGATGCATCCTTTCGCACGTGTTTTTACTCGACTAGCCTGCGGGATGCATCCTCTCGCACGTGTTTTTGCTCGACTAGCCTGCGGGATGCATCCTCTCGCACGTGTTTTTACTCGACTAGCCTGCGGGATGCATCCTCTCGCACGTGTTTCTACTCGACTAGCCTGCGGGATGCATCCTCTCGCACGTGTTTTTGCTCGACTAGCCATGCGCATCTCAAAAAACCTGCGCATGCGCATCCCAAAATATCTGCGCATGCGCATCCCACAAAACCTGCGCATGCGCATCCCACAAAACCTCGCACGTGTTTGTGCTCGACTAGCCTGCGGGATGCATCCTTTCGCACGTGTTTTTACTCGACTAGCCTGCGGGATGCATCCTCTCGCACGTGTTTTTGCTCGACTAGCCTGCGGGATGCATCCTCTCGCACGTGTTTTTGCTCGACTAGCCATGCGCATCCCAAAAAACCTGCGCATGCGCATCCCAAAAAACCTGCGCATGCGCATCCCAAAAAATCTGCGCATGCGCATCCCACAAAACCTGCGCATGCGCATCCCACAAAACCTCGCACGTGTTTGTGCTCGACTAGCCTGCGGGATGCATCCTTTCGCACGTGTTTTTACTCGACTAGCCTGCGGGATGCATCCTCTCGCACGTGTTTTTGCTCGACTAGCCTGCGGGATGCATCCTCTCGCACGTGTTTGTGCTCGACTAGCCTGCCGGATGCATCCTCTCGCACGTGTTTTTACTCGACTAGCCTGCGGGATGCATCCTCTCGCACGTGTTTTTGCTCGACTAGCCATGCGCATCTCAAAAAACCTGCGCATGCGCATCCCAAAATATCTGCGCATGCGCATCCCACAAAACCTGCGTATGCGCATCCCACAAAACCTCGCACGGTTTTTACTCGACTAGCCTGCGGGATGCATCCTCTCGCACGTGTTTTTACTCGACTAGCCTGCGGGATGCATCCTCTCGCACGTGTTTTTGCTCGACTAGCCATGCGCATCCCAAAAAACCTGCACATGCGCATCCCAAAAAACCTGCGCATGCGCATCCCACAAAACCTGCGCATGCGCATCCCACAAAACCTCGCACGTGTTTTTACTCGACTAGCCTGCGGGATGCATCCTCTCGCACGTGTTTTTACTCGACTAGCCTGCGGGATGCATCCTCTCGCACGTGTTTTTACTCGACTAGCCTGCGGGATGCATCGTCTCGCACGTGTTTTTACTCGACTAGCCTGCGGGATGCATCCTCTCGCACGTGTTTTTACTCGACTAGCCTGCGGGATGCATCGTCTCGCACGTGTTTTTACTCGACTAGCCTGCGGGATGCATCGTCTCGCACGTGTTTTTACTCGACTAGCCTGCGGGATGCATCCTCTCGCACGTGTTTTTGCTCGACGAGCCATGCGCATCCCAAAAAACCTGCGCATGCGCATCCCAAAAAATCTGCGCATGCGCATCCCACAAAACCTGCGCATGCGCATCCCACAAAACCTCGCACGTGTTTGTGCTCGACTAGCCTGCGGGATGCATCCTTTCGCACGTGTTTTTACTCGACTAGCCTGCGGGATGCATCCTCTCGCACGTGTTTTTGCTCGACTAGCCTGCGGGATGCATCCTCTCGCACGTGTTTTTGCTCGACTAGCCATGCGCATCCCAAAAAACCTGCGCATGCGCATCCCAAAAAACCTGCGCATGCGCATCCCAAAAAACCTGCGCATGCGCATCCCAAAAAATCTGCGCATGCGCATCCCACAAAACCTGCGCATGCGCATCCCACAAAACCTCGCACGTGTTTGTGCTCGACTAGCCTGCGGGATGCATCCTTTCGCACGTGTTTTTACTCGACTAGCCTGCGGGATGCATCCTCTCGCACGTGTTTTTGCTCGACTAGCCTGCGGGATGCATCCTCTCGCACGTGTTTGTGCTCGACTAGCCTGCCGGATGCATCCTCTCGCACGTGTTTTTACTCGACTAGCCTGCGGGATGCATCCTCTCGCACGTGTTTTTGCTCGACTAGCCTGCGGGATGCATCCTATCGCACGTGTTTTTGCTCGACTAGCCTGCGGGATGCATCCTCTCGCACGTGTTTTTACTGGACTAGCCTGCGGGATGCATCCTCTCGCACGTGTTTTTACTCGACTAGCCTGCGGGATGCATCCTATCGCACGTGTTTTTGCTCGACTAGCCTGCGGGATGCATCCTCTCGCACGTGTTTTTACTCGACTAGCCTGCGGGATGCATCGTCTCGCCCGTGTTTTTACTAGACTAGCCTGCGGGATGCATCCTCTCGCACGTGTTTTTACTCGACTAGCCTGCGGGATGCATCGTCTCGCACGTGTTTTTGCTCGACTAGCCATGCGCATCCCAAAAAACCTGCGCATGCGCATCCCAAAAAATCTGCGCATGCGCATCCCACAAAACCTGCGCATGCGCATCCCACAAAACCTCGCACGTGTTTGTGCTCGACTAGCCTGCGGGATGCATCCTTTCGCACGTGTTTTTACTCGACTAGCCTGCGGGATGCATCCTCTCGCACGTGTTTTTGCTCGACTAGCCTGCGGGATGCATCCTCTCGCACGTGTTTTTGCTCGACTAGCCATGCGCATCCCAAAAAACCTGCGCATGCGCATCCCAAAAAATCTGCGCATGCGCATCCCACAAAACCTGCGCATGCGCATCCCAAAAAATCTGCGCATGCGCATCCCACAAAACCTGCGCATGCGCATCCCACAAAACCTGCGCATGCGCATCCCACAAAACCTCGCACGTGTTTTCACTCGACTAGCCTGCGGGATGCATCCTCTCGCACGTGTTTTTACTCGACTAGCCTGCGGGATGCATCCTCTCGCACGTGTTTTTGCTTGACTAGCCATGCGCATCCCTAAAAACCTGCACATGCGCATCCCAAAAAACCTGCGCATGCGCATCCCGCAAAACCTGCGCATGCGCATCCCACAAAACCTCGCACGTGTTTTTACTCGGCTAGCCTGCGGGATGCATCCTCTCGCACGTGTTTTTACTCGACTAGCCTGCGGGATGCATCCTCTCGCACGTGTTTGTGCTCGACTAGCCTGCCGGATGCATCCTCTCGCACGTGTTTTTACTCGACTAGCCTGCGGGATGCATCCTCTCGCACGTGTTTTTGCTCGACTAGCCTGCGGGATGCATCCTATCGCACGTGTTTTTGCTCGACTAGCCTGCGGGATGCATCCTCTCGCACATGTTTTTACTCGACTAGCCTGCGGGATGCATCCTCTCGCACGTGTTTTTACTCGACTACCCTGCGGGATGCATCCTCTCGCACGTGTTTTTGCTCGACTAGCCTGCGGGATGCATCCTTTCGCACGTGTTTTTACTCGACTAGCCTGCGGGATGCATCCTCTCGCACGTGTTTTTGCTCGACTAGCCTGCGGGATGCATCCTCTCGCACGTGTTTGTGCTCGACTAGCCTGCCGGATGCATCCTCTCGCACGTGTTTTTACTCGACTAGCCTGCGGGATGCATCCTCTCGCACGTGTTTTTGCTCGACTAGCCTGCGGGATGCATCCTATCGCACGTGTTTTTGCTCGACTAGCCTGCGGGATGCATCCTCTCGCACGTGTTTTTACTGGACTAGCCTGCGGGATGCATCCTCTCGCACGTGTTTTTACTCGACTAGCCTGCGGGATGCATCCTCTCGCACGTGTTTTTGCTTGACTAGCCATGCGCATCCCTAAAAACCTGCACATGCGCATCCCAAAAAACCTGCGCATGCGCATCCCGCAAAACCTGCGCATGCGCATCCCACAAAACCTCGCACGTGTTTTTACTCGGCTAGCCTGCGGGATGCATCCTCTCGCACGTGTTTTTACTCGACTAGCCTGCGGGATGCATCCTCTCGCACGTGTTTGTACTCGACTAGCCTGCCGGATGCATCCTCTCGCACGTGTTTTTACTCGACTAGCCTGCGGGATGCATCCTCTCGCACGTGTTTTTGCTCGACTAGCCTGCGGGATGCATCCTATCGCACGTGTTTTTGCTCGACTAGCCTGCGGGATGCATCCTCTCGCACGTGTTTTTGCTCGACTAGCCATGCGCTTCCCAAAAAACCTGCGCATGCGCATCCCAAAAAACCTGCGCATGCGCATCCCAAAAAACCTGCGTATGCGCATCCCACAAAACCTCGCACGGTTTTTACTCGACTAGCCTGCGGGATGCATCCTCTCGCACGTGTTTTTACTCGACTAGCCTGCGAGATGCATCCTCTCGCACGTGTTTTTACTCGACTAGCCTGCGGGATGCATCCTCTCGCACGTGTTTTTACTCGACTAGCCTGCGGGATGCATCGTCTCGCACGTGTTTTTACTCGACTAGCCTGCGGGATGCATCGTCTCGCACGTGTTTTTACTCGACTAGCCTGCGGGATGCATCCTCTCGCACGTGTTTTTGCTCGACTAGCCATGCGCATCTCAAAAAACCTGCGCATGCGCATCCCAAAATATCTGCGCATGCGCATCCCACAAAACCTGCGCATGCGCATCCCACAAAACCTCGCACGTGTTTGTGCTCGACTAGCCTGCGGGATGCATCCTTTCGCACGTGTTTTTACTCGACTAGCCTGCGGGATGCATCCTCTCGCACGTGTTTTTGCTCGACTAGCCTGCGGGATGCATCCTCTCGCACGTGTTTTTACTCGACTAGCCTGCGGGATGCATCCTCTCGCACGTGTTTCTACTCGACTAGCCTGCGGGATGCATCCTCTCGCACGTGTTTTTGCTCGACTAGCCATGCGCATCTCAAAAAACCTGCGCATGCGCATCCCAAAATATCTGCGCATGCGCATCCCACAAAACCTGCGCATGCGCATCCCACAAAACCTCGCACGTGTTTGTGCTCGACTAGCCTGCGGGATGCATCCTTTCGCACGTGTTTTTACTCGACTAGCCTGCGGGATGCATCCTCTCGCACGTGTTTTTGCTCGACTAGCCTGCGGGATGCATCCTCTCGCACGTGTTTTTGCTCGACTAGCCATGCGCATCCCAAAAAACCTGCGCATGCGCATCCCAAAAAACCTGCGCATGCGCATCCCAAAAAATCTGCGCATGCGCATCCCACAAAACCTGCGCATGCGCATCCCACAAAACCTCGCACGTGTTTGTGCTCGACTAGCCTGCGGGATGCATCCTTTCGCACGTGTTTTTACTCGACTAGCCTGCGGGATGCATCCTCTCGCACGTGTTTTTGCTCGACTAGCCTGCGGGATGCATCCTCTCGCACGTGTTTGTGCTCGACTAGCCTGCCGGATGCATCCTCTCGCACGTGTTTTTACTCGACTAGCCTGCGGGATGCATCCTCTCGCACGTGTTTTTGCTCGACTAGCCTGCGGGATGCATCCTATCGCACGTGTTTTTGCTCGACTAGCCTGCGGGATGCATCCTCTCGCACGTGTTTTTACTCGACTAGCCTGCGGGATGCATCCTCTCGCACGTGTTTTTACTCGACTACCCTGCGGGATGCATCCTCTCGCACGTGTTTTTGCTCGACTAGCCATGCGCTTCCCAAAAAACCTGCGCATGCGCATCCCAAAAAACCTGCGCATGCGCATCCCACAAAACCTGCGTATGCGCATCCCACAAAACCTCGCACGGTTTTTACTCGACTAGCCTGCGGGATGCATCCTCTCGCACGTGTTTTTACTCGACTAGCCTGCGGGATGCATCCTCTCGCACGTGTTTTTGCTCGACTAGCCATGCGCATCCCAAAAAACCTGCACATGCGCATCCCAAAAAACCTGCGCATGCGCATCCCACAAAACCTGCGCATGCGCATCCCACAAAACCTCGCACGTGTTTTTACTCGACTAGCCTGCGGGATGCATCCTCTCGCACGTGTTTTTGCACGGCTAGCCTGCGGGATGCATCCTCTCGCACGTGTTTTTGCTCGACTAGCCATGCGCATCCCAAAAAACCTGCGCATGCGCATCCCACAAAACCTCGCACGTGTTTTTACTCGACTAGCCTGCGGGATGCATCCTCTCGCACGTGTTTTTACTCGACTAGCCTGCGGGATGCATCCTCTCGCACGTGTTTTTACTCGACTAGCCTGCGGGATGCATCGTCTCGCACGTGTTTTTACTCGACTAGCCTGCGGGATGCATCCTCTCGCACGTGTTTTTACTCGACTAGCCTGCGGGATGCATCGTCTCGCACGTGTTTTTACTCGACTAGCCTGCGGGATGCATCGTCTCGCACGTGTTTTTACTCGACTAGCCTGCGGGATGCATCCTCTCGCACGTGTTTTTGCTCGACGAGCCATGCGCATCCCAAAAAACCTGCGCATGCGCATCCCAAAAAATCTGCGCATGCGCATCCCACAAAACCTGCGCATGCGCATCCCACAAAACCTCGCACGTGTTTGTGCTCGACTAGCCTGCGGGATGCATCCTTTCGCACGTGTTTTTACTCGACTAGCCTGCGGGATGCATCCTCTCGCACGTGTTTTTGCTCGACTAGCCTGCGGGATGCATCCTCTCGCACGTGTTTTTGCTCGACTAGCCATGCGCATCCCAAAAAACCTGCGCATGCGCATCCCAAAAAACCTGCGCATGCGCATCCCAAAAAACCTGCGCATGCGCATCCCAAAAAATCTGCGCATGCGCATCCCACAAAACCTGCGCATGCGCATCCCACAAAACCTCGCACGTGTTTGTGCTCGACTAGCCTGCGGGATGCATCCTTTCGCACGTGTTTTTACTCGACTAGCCTGCGGGATGCATCCTCTCGCACGTGTTTTTGCTCGACTAGCCTGCGGGATGCATCCTCTCGCACGTGTTTGTGCTCGACTAGCCTGCCGGATGCATTCTCTCGCACGTGTTTTTACTCGACTAGCCTGCGGGATGCATCGTCTCGCACGTGTTTTTACTCGACTAGCCTGCGGGATGCATCCTCTCGCACGTGTTTTTGCTCGACGAGCCATGCGCATCCCAAAAAACCTGCGCATGCGCATCCCAAAAAATCTGCGCATGCGCATCCCACAAAACCTGCGCATGCGCATCCCACAAAACCTCGCACGTGTTTGTGCTCGACTAGCCTGCGGGATGCATCCTTTCGCACGTGTTTTTACTCGACTAGCCTGCGGGATGCATCCTCTCGCACGTGTTTTTGCTCGACTAGCCTGCGGGATGCATCCTCTCGCACGTGTTTTTGCTCGACTAGCCATGCGCATCCCAAAAAACCTGCGCATGCGCATCCCAAAAAACCTGCGCATGCGCATCCCAAAAAATCTGCGCATGCGCATCCCACAAAACCTGCGCATGCGCATCCCACAAAACCTCGCACGTGTTTGTGCTCGACTAGCCTGCGGGATGCATCCTTTCGCACGTGTTTTTACTCGACTAGCCTGCGGGATGCATCCTCTCGCACGTGTTTTTGCTCGACTAGCCTGCGGGATGCATCCTATCGCACGTGTTTTTGCTCGACTAGCCTGCGGGATGCATCCTCTCGCACGTGTTTTTACTGGACTAGCCTGCGGGATGCATCCTCTCGCACGTGTTTTTACTCGACTAGCCTGCGGGATGCATCCTATCGCACGTGTTTTTGCTCGACTAGCCTGCGGGATGCATCCTCTCGCACGTGTTTTTACTCGACTAGCCTGCGGGATGCATCGTCTCGCCCGTGTTTTTACTAGACTAGCCTGCGGGATGCATCCTCTCGCACGTGTTTTTACTCGACTAGCCTGCGGGATGCATCGTCTCGCACGTGTTTTTGCTCGACTAGCCATGCGCATCCCAAAAAACCTGCGCATGCGCATCCCAAAAAATCTGCGCATGCGCATCCCACAAAACCTGCGCATGCGCATCCCACAAAACCTCGCACGTGTTTGTGCTCGACTAGCCTGCGGGATGCATCCTTTCGCACGTGTTTTTACTCGACTAGCCTGCGGGATGCATCCTCTCGCACGTGTTTTTGCTCGACTAGCCTGCGGGATGCATCCTCTCGCACGTGTTTTTGCTCGACTAGCCATGCGCATCCCAAAAAACCTGCGCATGCGCATCCCAAAAAATCTGCGCATGCGCATCCCACAAAACCTGCGCATGCGCATCCCAAAAAATCTGCGCATGCGCATCCCACAAAACCTGCGCATGCGCATCCCACAAAACCTGCGCATGCGCATCCCACAAAACCTCGCACGTGTTTTCACTCGACTAGCCTGCGGGATGCATCCTCTCGCACGTGTTTTTACTCGACTAGCCTGCGGGATGCATCCTCTCGCACGTGTTTTTGCTTGACTAGCCATGCGCATCCCTAAAAACCTGCACATGCGCATCCCAAAAAACCTGCGCATGCGCATCCCGCAAAACCTGCGCATGCGCATCCCACAAAACCTCGCACGTGTTTTTACTCGGCTAGCCTGCGGGATGCATCCTCTCGCACGTGTTTTTACTCGACTAGCCTGCGGGATGCATCCTCTCGCACGTGTTTGTGCTCGACTAGCCTGCCGGATGCATCCTCTCGCACGTGTTTTTACTCGACTAGCCTGCGGGATGCATCCTCTCGCACGTGTTTTTGCTCGACTAGCCTGCGGGATGCATCCTATCGCACGTGTTTTTGCTCGACTAGCCTGCGGGATGCATCCTCTCGCACATGTTTTTACTCGACTAGCCTGCGGGATGCATCCTCTCGCACGTGTTTTTACTCGACTACCCTGCGGGATGCATCCTCTCGCACGTGTTTTTGCTCGACTAGCCTGCGGGATGCATCCTTTCGCACGTGTTTTTACTCGACTAGCCTGCGGGATGCATCCTCTCGCACGTGTTTTTGCTCGACTAGCCTGCGGGATGCATCCTCTCGCACGTGTTTGTGCTCGACTAGCCTGCCGGATGCATCCTCTCGCACGTGTTTTTACTCGACTAGCCTGCGGGATGCATCCTCTCGCACGTGTTTTTGCTCGACTAGCCTGCGGGATGCATCCTATCGCACGTGTTTTTGCTCGACTAGCCTGCGGGATGCATCCTCTCGCACGTGTTTTTACTGGACTAGCCTGCGGGATGCATCCTCTCGCACGTGTTTTTACTCGACTAGCCTGCGGGATGCATCCTCTCGCACGTGTTTTTGCTTGACTAGCCATGCGCATCCCTAAAAACCTGCACATGCGCATCCCAAAAAACCTGCGCATGCGCATCCCGCAAAACCTGCGCATGCGCATCCCACAAAACCTCGCACGTGTTTTTACTCGGCTAGCCTGCGGGATGCATCCTCTCGCACGTGTTTTTACTCGACTAGCCTGCGGGATGCATCCTCTCGCACGTGTTTGTGCTCGACTAGCCTGCCGGATGCATCCTCTCGCACGTGTTTTTACTCGACTAGCCTGCGGGATGCATCCTCTCGCACGTGTTTTTGCTCGACTAGCCTGCGGGATGCATCCTATCGCACGTGTTTTTGCTCGACTAGCCTGCGGGATGCATCCTCTCGCACATGTTTTTACTCGACTAGCCTGCGGGATGCATCCTCTCGCACGTGTTTTTACTCGACTACCCTGCGGGATGCATCCTCTCGCACGTGTTTTTGCTCGACTAGCCATGCGCTTCCCAAAAAACCTGCGCATGCGCATCCCAAAAAACCTGCGCATGCGCATCCCACAAAACCTGCGTATGCGCATCCCACAAAACCTCGCACGGTTTTTACTCGACTAGCCTGCGGGATGCATCCTCTCGCACGTGTTTTTACTCGACTAGCCTGCGGGATGCATCCTCTCGCACGTGTTTTTGCTCGACTAGCCATGCGCATCCCAAAAAGCCTGCACATGCGCATCCCAAAAAACCTGCGCATGCGCATCCCACAAAACCTGCGCATGCGCATCCCACAAAACCTCGCACGTGTTTTTACTCGACTAGCCTGCGGGATGCATCCTCTCGCACGTGTTTTTGCTCGGCAAGCCTGCGGGATGCATCCTCTCGCACGTGTTTTTGCTCGACTAGCCATGCGCATCCCAAAAAACCTGCGCATGCGCATCCCACAAAACCTCGCACGTGTTTTTACTCGACTAGCCTGCGGGATGCATCCTCTCGCACGTGTTTTTACTCGACTAGCCTGCGGGATGCATCCTCTCGCACGTGTTTTTACTCGACTAGCCTGCGGGATGCATCGTCTCGCACGTGTTTTTACTCGACTAGCCTGCGGGATGCATCCTCTCGCACGTGTTTTTACTCGACTAGCCTGCGGGATGCATCGTCTCGCACGTGTTTTTACTCGACTAGCCTGCGGGATGCATCGTCTCGCACGTGTTTTTACTCGACTAGCCTGCGGGATGCATCCTCTCGCACGTGTTTTTGCTCGACGAGCCATGCGCATCCCAAAAAACCTGCGCATGCGCATCCCAAAAAATCTGCGCATGCGCATCCCACAAAACCTGCGCATGCGCATCCCACAAAACCTCGCACGTGTTTGTGCTCGACTAGCCTGCGGGATGCATCCTTTCGCACGTGTTTTTACTCGACTAGCCTGCGGGATGCATCCTCTCGCACGTGTTTTTGCTCGACTAGCCTGCGGGATGCATCCTCTCGCACGTGTTTTTACTCGACTAGCCTGCGGGATGCATCCTCTCGCACGTGTTTCTACTCGACTAGCCTGCGGGATGCATCCTCTCGCACGTGTTTTTGCTCGACTAGCCATGCGCATCTCAAAAAACCTGCGCATGCGCATCCCAAAATATCTGCGCATGCGCATCCCACAAAACCTGCGCATGCGCATCCCACAAAACCTCGCACGTGTTTGTGCTCGACTAGCCTGCGGGATGCATCCTTTCGCACGTGTTTTTACTCGACTAGCCTGCGGGATGCATCCTCTCGCACGTGTTTTTGCTCGACTAGCCTGCGGGATGCATCCTCTCGCACGTGTTTTTGCTCGACTAGCCATGCGCATCCCAAAAAACCTGCGCATGCGCATCCCAAAAAACCTGCGCATGCGCATCCCAAAAAATCTGCGCATGCGCATCCCACAAAACCTGCGCATGCGCATCCCACAAAACCTCGCACGTGTTTGTGCTCGACTAGCCTGCGGGATGCATCCTTTCGCACGTGTTTTTACTCGACTAGCCTGCGGGATGCATCCTCTCGCACGTGTTTTTGCTCGACTAGCCTGCGGGATGCATCCTCTCGCACGTGTTTGTGCTCGACTAGCCTGCCGGATGCATCCTCTCGCACGTGTTTTTACTCGACTAGCCTGCGGGATGCATCCTCTCGCACGTGTTTTTGCTCGACTAGCCTGCGGGATGCATCCTATCGCACGTGTTTTTGCTCGACTAGCCTGCGGGATGCATCCTCTCGCACGTGTTTTTACTCGACTAGCCTGCGGGATGCATCCTCTCGCACGTGTTTTTACTCGACTACCCTGCGGGATGCATCCTCTCGCACGTGTTTTTGCTCGACTAGCCATGCGCTTCCCAAAAAACCTGCGCATGCGCATCCCAAAAAACCTGCGCATGCGCATCCCACAAAACCTGCGTATGCGCATCCCACAAAACCTCGCACGGTTTTTACTCGACTAGCCTGCGGGATGCATCCTCTCGCACGTGTTTTTACTCGACTAGCCTGCGGGATGCATCCTCTCGCACGTGTTTTTGCTCGACTAGCCATGCGCATCCCAAAAAACCTGCACATGCGCATCCCAAAAAACCTGCGCATGCGCATCCCACAAAACCTGCGCATGCGCATCCCACAAAACCTCGCACGTGTTTTTACTCGACTAGCCTGCGGGATGCATCCTCTCGCACGTGTTTTTGCACGGCTAGCCTGCGGGATGCATCCTCTCGCACGTGTTTTTGCTCGACTAGCCATGCGCATCCCAAAAAACCTGCGCATGCGCATCCCACAAAACCTCGCACGTGTTTTTACTCGACTAGCCTGCGGGATGCATCCTCTCGCACGTGTTTTTACTCGACTAGCCTGCGGGATGCATCCTCTCGCACGTGTTTTTACTCGACTAGCCTGCGGGATGCATCGTCTCGCACGTGTTTTTACTCGACTAGCCTGCGGGATGCATCCTCTCGCACGTGTTTTTACTCGACTAGCCTGCGGGATGCATCGTCTCGCACGTGTTTTTACTCGACTAGCCTGCGGGATGCATCGTCTCGCACGTGTTTTTACTCGACTAGCCTGCGGGATGCATCCTCTCGCACGTGTTTTTGCTCGACGAGCCATGCGCATCCCAAAAAACCTGCGCATGCGCATCCCAAAAAATCTGCGCATGCGCATCCCACAAAACCTGCGCATGCGCATCCCACAAAACCTCGCACGTGTTTGTGCTCGACTAGCCTGCGGGATGCATCCTTTCGCACGTGTTTTTACTCGACTAGCCTGCGGGATGCATCCTCTCGCACGTGTTTTTGCTCGACTAGCCTGCGGGATGCATCCTCTCGCACGTGTTTTTGCTCGACTAGCCATGCGCATCCCAAAAAACCTGCGCATGCGCATCCCAAAAAACCTGCGCATGCGCATCCCAAAAAACCTGCGCATGCGCATCCCAAAAAATCTGCGCATGCGCATCCCACAAAACCTGCGCATGCGCATCCCACAAAACCTCGCACGTGTTTGTGCTCGACTAGCCTGCGGGATGCATCCTTTCGCACGTGTTTTTACTCGACTAGCCTGCGGGATGCATCCTCTCGCACGTGTTTTTGCTCGACTAGCCTGCGGGATGCATCCTCTCGCACGTGTTTGTGCTCGACTAGCCTGCCGGATGCATTCTCTCGCACGTGTTTTTACTCGACTAGCCTGCGGGATGCATCCTCTCGCACGTGTTTTTGCTCGACTAGCCTGCGGGATGCATCCTATCGCACGTGTTTTTGCTCGACTAGCCTGCGGGATGCATCCTCTCGCACGTGTTTTTACTGGACTAGCCTGCGGGATGCATCCTCTCGCACGTGTTTTTACTCGACTAGCCTGCGGGATGCATCCTATCGCACGTGTTTTTGCTCGACTAGCCTGCGGGATGCATCCTCTCGCACGTGTTTTTACTCGACTAGCCTGCGGGATGCATCCTCTCGCACGTGTTTTTACTCGACTAGCCTGCGGGATGCATCCTATCGCACGTGTTTTTGCTCGACTAGCCTGCGGGATGCATCCTCTCGCACGTGTTTTTGCTCGGCTAGCCTGCGGGATGCATCCTCTCGCACGTGTTTTTGCTCGACTAGCCATGCGCATCCCAAAAAACCTGCGCATGCGCATCCCACAAAACCTCGCACGTGTTTTTACTCGACTAGCCTGCGGGATGCATCCTCTCGCACGTGTTTTTACTGGACTAGCCTGCGGGATGCATCCTCTCGCACGTGTTTTTACTCGACTAGCCTGCGGGATGCATCCTATCGCACGTGTTTTTGCTCGACTAGCCTGCGGGATGCATCCTCTCGCACGTGTTTTTACTCGACTAGCCTGCGGGATGCATCCTCTCGCACGTGTTTTTACTCGACTAGCCTGCGGGATGCATCCTATCGCACGTGTTTTTGCTCGACTAGCCTGCGGGATGCATCCTCTCGCACGTGTTTTTGCTCGGCTAGCCTGCGGGATGCATCCTCTCGCACGTGTTTTTGCTCGACTAGCCATGCGCATCCCAAAAAACCTGCGCATGCGCATCCCACAAAACCTCGCACGTGTTTTTACTCGACTAGCCTGCGGGATGCATCCTCTCGCACGTGTTTTTACTCGACTAGCCTGCGGGATGCATCCTCTCGCACGTGTTTTTACTCGACTAGCCTGCGGGATGCATCGTCTCGCACGTGTTTTTACTCGACTAGCCTGCGGGATGCATAATCGCACGTGTTTTTACTCGACTAGCCTGCGGGATGCATCGTCTCGCACGTGTTTTTACTCGACTAGCCTGCGGGATGCATCGTCTCGCACGTGTTTTTACTCGACTAGCCTGCGGGATGCATCCTCTCGCACGTGTTTTTGCTCGACTAGCCATGCGCATCTCAAAAAACCTGCGCATGCGCATCCCAAAATATCTGCGCATGCGCATCCCACAAAACCTGCGCATGCGCATCCCACAAAACCTCGCACGTGTTTGTGCTCGACTAGCCTGCGGGATGCATCCTTTCGCACGTGTTTTTACTCGACTAGCCTGCGGGATGCATCCTCTCGCACGTGTTTTTGCTCGACTAGCCTGCGGGATGCATCCTCTCGCACGTGTTTTTACTCGACTAGCCTGCGGGATGCATCCTCTCGCACGTGTTTCTACTCGACTAGCCTGCGGGATGCATCCTCTCGCACGTGTTTTTGCTCGACTAGCCATGCGCATCTCAAAAAACCTGCGCATGCGCATCCCAAAATATCTGCGCATGCGCATCCCACAAAACCTGCGCATGCGCATCCCACAAAACCTCGCAGGTGTTTGTGCTCGACTAGCCTGCGGGATGCATCCTTTCGCACGTGTTTTTACTCGACTAGTCTGCGGGATGCATCCTCTCGCACGTGTTTTTGCTCGACTAGCCTGCGGGATGCATCCTCTCGCACGTGTTTTTGCTCGACTAGCCATGCGCATCCCAAAAAACCTGCGCATGCGCATCCCAAAAAACCTGCGCATGCGCATCCCAAAAAATCTGCGCATGCGCATCCCACAAAACCTGCGCATGCGCATCCCACAAAACCTCGCACGTGTTTGTGCTCGACTAGCCTGCGGGATGCATCCTTTCGCACGTGTTTTTACTCGACTAGCCTGCGGGATGCATCCTCTCGCACGTGTTTTTGCTCGACTAGCCTGCGGGATGCATCCTCTCGCACGTGTTTGTGCTCGACTAGCCTGCCGGATGCATCCTCTCGCACGTGTTTTTACTCGACTAGCCTGCGGGATGCATCCTCTCGCACGTGTTTTTGCTCGACTAGCCTGCGGGATGCATCCTATCGCACGTGTTTTTGCTCGACTAGCCTGCGGGATGCATCCTCTCGCACATGTTTTTACTCGACTAGCCTGCGAGATGCATCCTCTCGCACGTGTTTTTACTCGACTACCCTGCGGGATGCATCCTCTCGCACGTGTTTTTGCTCGACTAGCCATGCGCTTCCCAAAAAACCTGCGCATGCGCATCCCAAAAAACCTGCGCATGCGCATCCCACAAAACCTGCGTATGCGCATCCCACAAAACCTCGCACGGTTTTTACTCGACTAGCCTGCGGGATGCATCCTCTCGCACGTGTTTTTACTCGACTAGCCTGCGGGATGCATCCTCTCGCACGTGTTTTTGCTCGACTAGCCATGCGCATCCCAAAAAACCTGCACATGCGCATCCCAAAAAACCTGCGCATGCGCATCCCACAAAACCTGCGCATGCGCATCCCACAAAACCTCGCACGTGTTTTTACTCGACTAGCCTGCGGGATGCATCCTCTCGCACGTGTTTTTACTCGACTAGCCTGCGGGATGCATCCTCTCGCACGTGTTTTTACTCGACTAGCCTGCGGGATGCATCGTCTCGCACGTGTTTTTACTCGACTAGCCTGCGGGATGCATCCTCTCGCACGTGTTTTTACTCGACTAGCCTGCGGGATGCATCGTCTCGCACGTGTTTTTACTCGACTAGCCTGCGGGATGCATCGTCTCGCACGTGTTTTTACTCGACTAGCCTGCGGGATGCATCCTCTCGCACGTGTTTTTGCTCGACGAGCCATGCGCATCCCAAAAAACCTGCGCATGCGCATCCCAAAAAATCTGCGCATGCGCATCCCACAAAACCTGCGCATGCGCATCCCACAAAACCTCGCACGTGTTTGTGCTCGACTAGCCTGCGGGATGCATCCTTTCGCACGTGTTTTTACTCGACTAGCCTGCGGGATGCATCCTCTCGCACGTGTTTTTGCTCGACTAGCCTGCGGGATGCATCCTCTCGCACGTGTTTTTGCTCGACTAGCCATGCGCATCCCAAAAAACCTGCGCATGCGCATCCCAAAAAACCTGCGCATGCGCATCCCAAAAAATCTGCGCATGCGCATCCCACAAAACCTGCGCATGCGCATCCCACAAAACCTCGCACGTGTTTGTGCTCGACTAGCCTGCGGGATGCATCCTTTCGCACGTGTTTTTACTCGACTAGCCTGCGGGATGCATCCTCTCGCACGTGTTTTTGCTCGACTAGCCTGCGGGATGCATCCTATCGCACGTGTTTTTGCTCGACTAGCCTGCGGGATGCATCCTCTCGCACGTGTTTTTACTGGACTAGCCTGCGGGATGCATCCTCTCGCACGTGTTTTTACTCGACTAGCCTGCGGGATGCATCCTATCGCACGTGTTTTTGCTCGACTAGCCTGCGGGATGCATCCTCTCGCACGTGTTTTTACTCGACTAGCCTGCGGGATGCATCGTCTCGCCCGTGTTTTTACTAGACTAGCCTGCGGGATGCATCCTCTCGCACGTGTTTTTACTCGACTAGCCTGCGGGATGCATCGTCTCGCACGTGTTTTTGCTCGACTAGCCATGCGCATCCCAAAAAACCTGCGCATGCGCATCCCAAAAAATCTGCGCATGCGCATCCCACAAAACCTGCGCATGCGCATCCCACAAAACCTCGCACGTGTTTGTGCTCGACTAGCCTGCGGGATGCATCCTTTCGCACGTGTTTTTACTCGACTAGCCTGCGGGATGCATCCTCTCGCACGTGTTTTTGCTCGACTAGCCTGCGGGATGCATCCTCTCGCACGTGTTTTTGCTCGACTAGCCATGCGCATCCCAAAAAACCTGCGCATGCGCATCCCAAAAAATCTGCGCATGCGCATCCCACAAAACCTGCGCATGCGCATCCCAAAAAATCTGCGCATGCGCATCCCACAAAACCTGCGCATGCGCATCCCACAAAACCTGCGCATGCGCATCCCACAAAACCTCGCACGTGTTTTCACTCGACTAGCCTGCGGGATGCATCCTCTCGCACGTGTTTTTACTCGACTAGCCTGCGGGATGCATCCTCTCGCACGTGTTTTTGCTTGACTAGCCATGCGCATCCCTAAAAACCTGCACATGCGCATCCCAAAAAACCTGCGCATGCGCATCCCGCAAAACCTGCGCATGCGCATCCCACAAAACCTCGCACGTGTTTTTACTCGGCTAGCCTGCGGGATGCATCCTCTCGCACGTGTTTTTACTCGACTAGCCTGCGGGATGCATCCTCTCGCACGTGTTTGTGCTCGACTAGCCTGCCGGATGCATCCTCTCGCACGTGTTTTTACTCGACTAGCCTGCGGGATGCATCCTCTCGCACGTGTTTTTGCTCGACTAGCCTGCGGGATGCATCCTATCGCACGTGTTTTTGCTCGACTAGCCTGCGGGATGCATCCTCTCGCACATGTTTTTACTCGACTAGCCTGCGGGATGCATCCTCTCGCACGTGTTTTTACTCGACTACCCTGCGGGATGCATCCTCTCGCACGTGTTTTTGCTCGACTAGCCTGCGGGATGCATCCTTTCGCACGTGTTTTTACTCGACTAGCCTGCGGGATGCATCCTCTCGCAC
The DNA here is from genome assembly GCF_051020765.1 of Lasioglossum baleicum. NCBI lineage: Eukaryota > Metazoa > Arthropoda > Insecta > Hymenoptera > Halictidae > Lasioglossum > Lasioglossum baleicum. The sequence goes on along the minus strand of NW_027469141.1, from coordinate 499,810 downwards.
GTGTTTTTGCTCGACTAGCCTGCGGGATGCATCCTCTCGCACGTGTTTGTGCTCGACTAGCCTGCCGGATGCATCCTCTCGCACGTGTTTTTACTCGACTAGCCTGCGGGATGCATCCTCTCGCACGTGTTTTTGCTCGACTAGCCTGCGGGATGCATCCTATCGCACGTGTTTTTGCTCGACTAGCCTGCGGGATGCATCCTCTCGCACGTGTTTTTACTGGACTAGCCTGCGGGATGCATCCTCTCGCACGTGTTTTTACTCGACTAGCCTGCGGGATGCATCCTCTCGCACGTGTTTTTGCTTGACTAGCCATGCGCATCCCTAAAAACCTGCACATGCGCATCCCAAAAAACCTGCGCATGCGCATCCCGCAAAACCTGCGCATGCGCATCCCACAAAACCTCGCACGTGTTTTTACTCGGCTAGCCTGCGGGATGCATCCTCTCGCACGTGTTTTTACTCGACTAGCCTGCGGGATGCATCCTCTCGCACGTGTTTGTGCTCGACTAGCCTGCCGGATGCATCCTCTCGCACGTGTTTTTACTCGACTAGCCTGCGGGATGCATCCTCTCGCACGTGTTTTTGCTCGACTAGCCTGCGGGATGCATCCTATCGCACGTGTTTTTGCTCGACTAGCCTGCGGGATGCATCCTCTCGCACATGTTTTTACTCGACTAGCCTGCGGGATGCATCCTCTCGCACGTGTTTTTACTCGACTACCCTGCGGGATGCATCCTCTCGCACGTGTTTTTGCTCGACTAGCCATGCGCTTCCCAAAAAACCTGCGCATGCGCATCCCAAAAAACCTGCGCATGCGCATCCCACAAAACCTGCGTATGCGCATCCCACAAAACCTCGCACGGTTTTTACTCGACTAGCCTGCGGGATGCATCCTCTCGCACGTGTTTTTACTCGACTAGCCTGCGGGATGCATCCTCTCGCACGTGTTTTTGCTCGACTAGCCATGCGCATCCCAAAAAGCCTGCACATGCGCATCCCAAAAAACCTGCGCATGCGCATCCCACAAAACCTGCGCATGCGCATCCCACAAAACCTCGCACGTGTTTTTACTCGACTAGCCTGCGGGATGCATCCTCTCGCACGTGTTTTTGCTCGGCAAGCCTGCGGGATGCATCCTCTCGCACGTGTTTTTGCTCGACTAGCCATGCGCATCCCAAAAAACCTGCGCATGCGCATCCCACAAAACCTCGCACGTGTTTTTACTCGACTAGCCTGCGGGATGCATCCTCTCGCACGTGTTTTTACTCGACTAGCCTGCGGGATGCATCCTCTCGCACGTGTTTTTACTCGACTAGCCTGCGGGATGCATCGTCTCGCACGTGTTTTTACTCGACTAGCCTGCGGGATGCATCCTCTCGCACGTGTTTTTACTCGACTAGCCTGCGGGATGCATCGTCTCGCACGTGTTTTTACTCGACTAGCCTGCGGGATGCATCGTCTCGCACGTGTTTTTACTCGACTAGCCTGCGGGATGCATCCTCTCGCACGTGTTTTTGCTCGACGAGCCATGCGCATCCCAAAAAACCTGCGCATGCGCATCCCAAAAAATCTGCGCATGCGCATCCCACAAAACCTGCGCATGCGCATCCCACAAAACCTCGCACGTGTTTGTGCTCGACTAGCCTGCGGGATGCATCCTTTCGCACGTGTTTTTACTCGACTAGCCTGCGGGATGCATCCTCTCGCACGTGTTTTTGCTCGACTAGCCTGCGGGATGCATCCTCTCGCACGTGTTTTTACTCGACTAGCCTGCGGGATGCATCCTCTCGCACGTGTTTCTACTCGACTAGCCTGCGGGATGCATCCTCTCGCACGTGTTTTTGCTCGACTAGCCATGCGCATCTCAAAAAACCTGCGCATGCGCATCCCAAAATATCTGCGCATGCGCATCCCACAAAACCTGCGCATGCGCATCCCACAAAACCTCGCACGTGTTTGTGCTCGACTAGCCTGCGGGATGCATCCTTTCGCACGTGTTTTTACTCGACTAGCCTGCGGGATGCATCCTCTCGCACGTGTTTTTGCTCGACTAGCCTGCGGGATGCATCCTCTCGCACGTGTTTTTGCTCGACTAGCCATGCGCATCCCAAAAAACCTGCGCATGCGCATCCCAAAAAACCTGCGCATGCGCATCCCAAAAAATCTGCGCATGCGCATCCCACAAAACCTGCGCATGCGCATCCCACAAAACCTCGCACGTGTTTGTGCTCGACTAGCCTGCGGGATGCATCCTTTCGCACGTGTTTTTACTCGACTAGCCTGCGGGATGCATCCTCTCGCACGTGTTTTTGCTCGACTAGCCTGCGGGATGCATCCTCTCGCACGTGTTTGTGCTCGACTAGCCTGCCGGATGCATCCTCTCGCACGTGTTTTTACTCGACTAGCCTGCGGGATGCATCCTCTCGCACGTGTTTTTGCTCGACTAGCCTGCGGGATGCATCCTATCGCACGTGTTTTTGCTCGACTAGCCTGCGGGATGCATCCTCTCGCACGTGTTTTTACTCGACTAGCCTGCGGGATGCATCCTCTCGCACGTGTTTTTACTCGACTACCCTGCGGGATGCATCCTCTCGCACGTGTTTTTGCTCGACTAGCCATGCGCTTCCCAAAAAACCTGCGCATGCGCATCCCAAAAAACCTGCGCATGCGCATCCCACAAAACCTGCGTATGCGCATCCCACAAAACCTCGCACGGTTTTTACTCGACTAGCCTGCGGGATGCATCCTCTCGCACGTGTTTTTACTCGACTAGCCTGCGGGATGCATCCTCTCGCACGTGTTTTTGCTCGACTAGCCATGCGCATCCCAAAAAACCTGCACATGCGCATCCCAAAAAACCTGCGCATGCGCATCCCACAAAACCTGCGCATGCGCATCCCACAAAACCTCGCACGTGTTTTTACTCGACTAGCCTGCGGGATGCATCCTCTCGCACGTGTTTTTGCACGGCTAGCCTGCGGGATGCATCCTCTCGCACGTGTTTTTGCTCGACTAGCCATGCGCATCCCAAAAAACCTGCGCATGCGCATCCCACAAAACCTCGCACGTGTTTTTACTCGACTAGCCTGCGGGATGCATCCTCTCGCACGTGTTTTTACTCGACTAGCCTGCGGGATGCATCCTCTCGCACGTGTTTTTACTCGACTAGCCTGCGGGATGCATCGTCTCGCACGTGTTTTTACTCGACTAGCCTGCGGGATGCATCCTCTCGCACGTGTTTTTACTCGACTAGCCTGCGGGATGCATCGTCTCGCACGTGTTTTTACTCGACTAGCCTGCGGGATGCATCGTCTCGCACGTGTTTTTACTCGACTAGCCTGCGGGATGCATCCTCTCGCACGTGTTTTTGCTCGACGAGCCATGCGCATCCCAAAAAACCTGCGCATGCGCATCCCAAAAAATCTGCGCATGCGCATCCCACAAAACCTGCGCATGCGCATCCCACAAAACCTCGCACGTGTTTGTGCTCGACTAGCCTGCGGGATGCATCCTTTCGCACGTGTTTTTACTCGACTAGCCTGCGGGATGCATCCTCTCGCACGTGTTTTTGCTCGACTAGCCTGCGGGATGCATCCTCTCGCACGTGTTTTTGCTCGACTAGCCATGCGCATCCCAAAAAACCTGCGCATGCGCATCCCAAAAAACCTGCGCATGCGCATCCCAAAAAACCTGCGCATGCGCATCCCAAAAAATCTGCGCATGCGCATCCCACAAAACCTGCGCATGCGCATCCCACAAAACCTCGCACGTGTTTGTGCTCGACTAGCCTGCGGGATGCATCCTTTCGCACGTGTTTTTACTCGACTAGCCTGCGGGATGCATCCTCTCGCACGTGTTTTTGCTCGACTAGCCTGCGGGATGCATCCTCTCGCACGTGTTTGTGCTCGACTAGCCTGCCGGATGCATTCTCTCGCACGTGTTTTTACTCGACTAGCCTGCGGGATGCATCCTCTCGCACGTGTTTTTGCTCGACTAGCCTGCGGGATGCATCCTATCGCACGTGTTTTTGCTCGACTAGCCTGCGGGATGCATCCTCTCGCACGTGTTTTTACTGGACTAGCCTGCGGGATGCATCCTCTCGCACGTGTTTTTACTCGACTAGCCTGCGGGATGCATCCTATCGCACGTGTTTTTGCTCGACTAGCCTGCGGGATGCATCCTCTCGCACGTGTTTTTACTCGACTAGCCTGCGGGATGCATCCTCTCGCACGTGTTTTTACTCGACTAGCCTGCGGGATGCATCCTATCGCACGTGTTTTTGCTCGACTAGCCTGCGGGATGCATCCTCTCGCACGTGTTTTTGCTCGGCTAGCCTGCGGGATGCATCCTCTCGCACGTGTTTTTGCTCGACTAGCCATGCGCATCCCAAAAAACCTGCGCATGCGCATCCCACAAAACCTCGCACGTGTTTTTACTCGACTAGCCTGCGGGATGCATCCTCTCGCACGTGTTTTTACTGGACTAGCCTGCGGGATGCATCCTCTCGCACGTGTTTTTACTCGACTAGCCTGCGGGATGCATCCTATCGCACGTGTTTTTGCTCGACTAGCCTGCGGGATGCATCCTCTCGCACGTGTTTTTACTCGACTAGCCTGCGGGATGCATCCTCTCGCACGTGTTTTTACTCGACTAGCCTGCGGGATGCATCCTATCGCACGTGTTTTTGCTCGACTAGCCTGCGGGATGCATCCTCTCGCACGTGTTTTTGCTCGGCTAGCCTGCGGGATGCATCCTCTCGCACGTGTTTTTGCTCGACTAGCCATGCGCATCCCAAAAAACCTGCGCATGCGCATCCCACAAAACCTCGCACGTGTTTTTACTCGACTAGCCTGCGGGATGCATCCTCTCGCACGTGTTTTTACTCGACTAGCCTGCGGGATGCATCCTCTCGCACGTGTTTTTACTCGACTAGCCTGCGGGATGCATCGTCTCGCACGTGTTTTTACTCGACTAGCCTGCGGGATGCATAATCGCACGTGTTTTTACTCGACTAGCCTGCGGGATGCATCGTCTCGCACGTGTTTTTACTCGACTAGCCTGCGGGATGCATCGTCTCGCACGTGTTTTTACTCGACTAGCCTGCGGGATGCATCCTCTCGCACGTGTTTTTGCTCGAGTAGCCATGCGCATCTCAAAAAACCTGCGCATGCGCATCCCAAAATATCTGCGCATGCGCATCCCACAAAACCTGCGCATGCGCATCCCACAAAACCTCGCACGTGTTTGTGCTCGACTAGCCTGCGGGATGCATCCTTTCGCACGTGTTTTTACTCGACTAGCCTGCGGGATGCATCCTCTCGCACGTGTTTTTGCTCGACTAGCCTGCGGGATGCATCCTCTCGCACGTGTTTTTACTCGACTAGCCTGCGGGATGCATCCTCTCGCACGTGTTTCTACTCGACTAGCCTGCGGGATGCATCCTCTCGCACGTGTTTTTGCTCGACTAGCCATGCGCATCTCAAAAAACCTGCGCATGCGCATCCCAAAATATCTGCGCATGCGCATCCCACAAAACCTGCGCATGCGCATCCCACAAAACCTCGCAGGTGTTTGTGCTCGACTAGCCTGCGGGATGCATCCTTTCGCACGTGTTTTTACTCGACTAGTCTGCGGGATGCATCCTCTCGCACGTGTTTTTGCTCGACTAGCCTGCGGGATGCATCCTCTCGCACGTGTTTTTGCTCGACTAGCCATGCGCATCCCAAAAAACCTGCGCATGCGCATCCCAAAAAACCTGCGCATGCGCATCCCAAAAAATCTGCGCATGCGCATCCCACAAAACCTGCGCATGCGCATCCCACAAAACCTCGCACGTGTTTGTGCTCGACTAGCCTGCGGGATGCATCCTTTCGCACGTGTTTTTACTCGACTAGCCTGCGGGATGCATCCTCTCGCACGTGTTTTTGCTCGACTAGCCTGCGGGATGCATCCTCTCGCACGTGTTTGTGCTCGACTAGCCTGCCGGATGCATCCTCTCGCACGTGTTTTTACTCGACTAGCCTGCGGGATGCATCCTCTCGCACGTGTTTTTGCTCGACTAGCCTGCGGGATGCATCCTATCGCACGTGTTTTTGCTCGACTAGCCTGCGGGATGCATCCTCTCGCACATGTTTTTACTCGACTAGCCTGCGAGATGCATCCTCTCGCACGTGTTTTTACTCGACTACCCTGCGGGATGCATCCTCTCGCACGTGTTTTTGCTCGACTAGCCATGCGCTTCCCAAAAAACCTGCGCATGCGCATCCCAAAAAACCTGCGCATGCGCATCCCACAAAACCTGCGTATGCGCATCCCACAAAACCTCGCACGGTTTTTACTCGACTAGCCTGCGGGATGCATCCTCTCGCACGTGTTTTTACTCGACTAGCCTGCGGGATGCATCCTCTCGCACGTGTTTTTGCTCGACTAGCCATGCGCATCCCAAAAAACCTGCACATGCGCATCCCAAAAAACCTGCGCATGCGCATCCCACAAAACCTGCGCATGCGCATCCCACAAAACCTCGCACGTGTTTTTACTCGACTAGCCTGCGGGATGCATCCTCTCGCACGTGTTTTTACTCGACTAGCCTGCGGGATGCATCCTCTCGCACGTGTTTTTACTCGACTAGCCTGCGGGATGCATCGTCTCGCACGTGTTTTTACTCGACTAGCCTGCGGGATGCATCCTCTCGCACGTGTTTTTACTCGACTAGCCTGCGGGATGCATCGTCTCGCACGTGTTTTTACTCGACTAGCCTGCGGGATGCATCGTCTCGCACGTGTTTTTACTCGACTAGCCTGCGGGATGCATCCTCTCGCACGTGTTTTTGCTCGACGAGCCATGCGCATCCCAAAAAACCTGCGCATGCGCATCCCAAAAAATCTGCGCATGCGCATCCCACAAAACCTGCGCATGCGCATCCCACAAAACCTCGCACGTGTTTGTGCTCGACTAGCCTGCGGGATGCATCCTTTCGCACGTGTTTTTACTCGACTAGCCTGCGGGATGCATCCTCTCGCACGTGTTTTTGCTCGACTAGCCTGCGGGATGCATCCTCTCGCACGTGTTTTTGCTCGACTAGCCATGCGCATCCCAAAAAACCTGCGCATGCGCATCCCAAAAAACCTGCGCATGCGCATCCCAAAAAATCTGCGCATGCGCATCCCACAAAACCTGCGCATGCGCATCCCACAAAACCTCGCACGTGTTTGTGCTCGACTAGCCTGCGGGATGCATCCTTTCGCACGTGTTTTTACTCGACTAGCCTGCGGGATGCATCCTCTCGCACGTGTTTTTGCTCGACTAGCCTGCGGGATGCATCCTATCGCACGTGTTTTTGCTCGACTAGCCTGCGGGATGCATCCTCTCGCACGTGTTTTTACTGGACTAGCCTGCGGGATGCATCCTCTCGCACGTGTTTTTACTCGACTAGCCTGCGGGATGCATCCTATCGCACGTGTTTTTGCTCGACTAGCCTGCGGGATGCATCCTCTCGCACGTGTTTTTACTCGACTAGCCTGCGGGATGCATCGTCTCGCCCGTGTTTTTACTAGACTAGCCTGCGGGATGCATCCTCTCGCACGTGTTTTTACTCGACTAGCCTGCGGGATGCATCGTCTCGCACGTGTTTTTGCTCGACTAGCCATGCGCATCCCAAAAAACCTGCGCATGCGCATCCCAAAAAATCTGCGCATGCGCATCCCACAAAACCTGCGCATGCGCATCCCACAAAACCTCGCACGTGTTTGTGCTCGACTAGCCTGCGGGATGCATCCTTTCGCACGTGTTTTTACTCGACTAGCCTGCGGGATGCATCCTCTCGCACGTGTTTTTGCTCGACTAGCCTGCGGGATGCATCCTCTCGCACGTGTTTTTGCTCGACTAGCCATGCGCATCCCAAAAAACCTGCGCATGCGCATCCCAAAAAATCTGCGCATGCGCATCCCACAAAACCTGCGCATGCGCATCCCAAAAAATCTGCGCATGCGCATCCCACAAAACCTGCGCATGCGCATCCCACAAAACCTGCGCATGCGCATCCCACAAAACCTCGCACGTGTTTTCACTCGACTAGCCTGCGGGATGCATCCTCTCGCACGTGTTTTTACTCGACTAGCCTGCGGGATGCATCCTCTCGCACGTGTTTTTGCTTGACTAGCCATGCGCATCCCTAAAAACCTGCACATGCGCATCCCAAAAAACCTGCGCATGCGCATCCCGCAAAACCTGCGCATGCGCATCCCACAAAACCTCGCACGTGTTTTTACTCGGCTAGCCTGCGGGATGCATCCTCTCGCACGTGTTTTTACTCGACTAGCCTGCGGGATGCATCCTCTCGCACGTGTTTGTGCTCGACTAGCCTGCCGGATGCATCCTCTCGCACGTGTTTTTACTCGACTAGCCTGCGGGATGCATCCTCTCGCACGTGTTTTTGCTCGACTAGCCTGCGGGATGCATCCTATCGCACGTGTTTTTGCTCGACTAGCCTGCGGGATGCATCCTCTCGCACATGTTTTTACTCGACTAGCCTGCGGGATGCATCCTCTCGCACGTGTTTTTACTCGACTACCCTGCGGGATGCATCCTCTCGCACGTGTTTTTGCTCGACTAGCCTGCGGGATGCATCCTTTCGCACGTGTTTTTACTCGACTAGCCTGCGGGATGCATCCTCTCGCACGTGTTTTTGCTCGACTAGCCTGCGGGATGCATCCTCTCGCACGTGTTTGTGCTCGACTAGCCTGCCGGATGCATCCTCTCGCACGTGTTTTTACTCGACTAGCCTGCGGGATGCATCCTCTCGCACGTGTTTTTGCTCGACTAGCCTGCGGGATGCATCCTATCGCACGTGTTTTTGCTCGACTAGCCTGCGGGATGCATCCTCTCGCACGTGTTTTTACTGGACTAGCCTGCGGGATGCATCCTCTCGCACGTGTTTTTACTCGACTAGCCTGCGGGATGCATCCTCTCGCACGTGTTTTTGCTTGACTAGCCATGCGCATCCCTAAAAACCTGCACATGCGCATCCCAAAAAACCTGCGCATGCGCATCCCGCAAAACCTGCGCATGCGCATCCCACAAAACCTCGCACGTGTTTTTACTCGGCTAGCCTGCGGGATGCATCCTCTCGCACGTGTTTTTACTCGACTAGCCTGCGGGATGCATCCTCTCGCACGTGTTTGTGCTCGACTAGCCTGCCGGATGCATCCTCTCGCACGTGTTTTTACTCGACTAGCCTGCGGGATGCATCCTCTCGCACGTGTTTTTGCTCGACTAGCCTGCGGGATGCATCCTATCGCACGTGTTTTTGCTCGACTAGCCTGCGGGATGCATCCTCTCGCACATGTTTTTACTCGACTAGCCTGCGGGATGCATCCTCTCGCACGTGTTTTTACTCGACTACCCTGCGGGATGCATCCTCTCGCACGTGTTTTTGCTCGACTAGCCATGCGCTTCCCAAAAAACCTGCGCATGCGCATCCCAAAAAACCTGCGCATGCGCATCCCACAAAACCTGCGTATGCGCATCCCACAAAACCTCGCACGGTTTTTACTCGACTAGCCTGCGGGATGCATCCTCTCGCACGTGTTTTTACTCGACTAGCCTGCGGGATGCATCCTCTCGCACGTGTTTTTGCTCGACTAGCCATGCGCATCCCAAAAAGCCTGCACATGCGCATCCCAAAAAACCTGCGCATGCGCATCCCACAAAACCTGCGCATGCGCATCCCACAAAACCTCGCACGTGTTTTTACTCGACTAGCCTGCGGGATGCATCCTCTCGCACGTGTTTTTGCTCGGCAAGCCTGCGGGATGCATCCTCTCGCACGTGTTTTTGCTCGACTAGCCATGCGCATCCCAAAAAACCTGCGCATGCGCATCCCACAAAACCTCGCACGTGTTTTTACTCGACTAGCCTGCGGGATGCATCCTCTCGCACGTGTTTTTACTCGACTAGCCTGCGGGATGCATCCTCTCGCACGTGTTTTTACTCGACTAGCCTGCGGGATGCATCGTCTCGCACGTGTTTTTACTCGACTAGCCTGCGGGATGCATCCTCTCGCACGTGTTTTTACTCGACTAGCCTGCGGGATGCATCGTCTCGCACGTGTTTTTACTCGACTAGCCTGCGGGATGCATCGTCTCGCACGTGTTTTTACTCGACTAGCCTGCGGGATGCATCCTCTCGCACGTGTTTTTGCTCGACGAGCCATGCGCATCCCAAAAAACCTGCGCATGCGCATCCCAAAAAATCTGCGCATGCGCATCCCACAAAACCTGCGCATGCGCATCCCACAAAACCTCGCACGTGTTTGTGCTCGACTAGCCTGCGGGATGCATCCTTTCGCACGTGTTTTTACTCGACTAGCCTGCGGGATGCATCCTCTCGCACGTGTTTTTGCTCGACTAGCCTGCGGGATGCATCCTCTCGCACGTGTTTTTGCTCGACTAGCCATGCGCATCCCAAAAAACCTGCGCATGCGCATCCCAAAAAACCTGCGCATGCGCATCCCAAAAAACCTGCGCATGCGCATCCCAAAAAATCTGCGCATGCGCATCCCACAAAACCTGCGCATGCGCATCCCACAAAACCTCGCACGTGTTTGTGCTCGACTAGCCTGCGGGATGCATCCTTTCGCACGTGTTTTTACTCGACTAGCCTGCGGGATGCATCCTCTCGCACGTGTTTTTGCTCGACTAGCCTGCGGGATGCATCCTCTCGCACGTGTTTGTGCTCGACTAGCCTGCCGGATGCATCCTCTCGCACGTGTTTTTACTCGACTAGCCTGCGGGATGCATCCTCTCGCACGTGTTTTTGCTCGACTAGCCTGCGGGATGCATCCTATCGCACGTGTTTTTGCTCGACTAGCCTGCGGGATGCATCCTCTCGCACGTGTTTTTACTGGACTAGCCTGCGGGATGCATCCTCTCGCACGTGTTTTTACTCGACTAGCCTGCGGGATGCATCCTATCGCACGTGTTTTTGCTCGACTAGCCTGCGGGATGCATCCTCTCGCACGTGTTTTTACTCGACTAGCCTGCGGGATGCATCCTCTCGCACGTGTTTTTACTCGACTAGCCTGCGGGATGCATCCTATCGCACGTGTTTTTGCTCGACTAGCCTGCGGGATGCATCCTCTCGCACGTGTTTGTGCTCGACTAGCCTGCCGGATGCATCCTCTCGCACGTGTTTTTACTCGACTAGCCTGCGGGATGCATCCTCTCGCACGTGTTTTTGCTCGGCTAGCCTGCGGGATGCATCCTCTCGCACGTGTTTTTGCTCGACTAGCCATGCGCATCCCAAAAAACCTGCGCATGCGCATCCCACAAAACCTCGCACGTGTTTTTACTCGACTAGCCTGCGGGATGCATCCTCTCGCACGTGTTTTTACTCGACTAGCCTGCGGGATGCATCCTCTCGCACGTGTTTTTACTCGACTAGCCTGCGGGATGCATCGTCTCGCCCGTGTTTTTACTAGACTAGCCTGCGGGATGCATCCTCTCGCACGTGTTTTTACTCGACTAGCCTGCGGGATGCATCGTCTCGCACGTGTTTTTGCTCGACTAGCCATGCGCATCCCAAAAAACCTGCGCATGCGCATCCCAAAAAATCTGCGCATGCGCATCCCACAAAACCTGCGCATGCGCATCCCACAAAACCTCGCACGTGTTTGTGCTCGACTAGCCTGCGGGATGCATCCTTTCGCACGTGTTTTTACTCGACTAGCCTGCGGGATGCATCCTCTCGCACGTGTTTTTGCTCGACTAGCCTGCGGGATGCATCCTCTCGCACATGTTTTTACTCGACTAGCCTGCGGGATGCATCCTCTCGCACGTGTTTTTACTCGACTACCCTGCGGGATGCATCCTCTCGCACGTGTTTTTGCTCGACTAGCCATGCGCTTCCCAAAAAACCTGCGCATGCGCATCCCAAAAAACCTGCGCATGCGCATCCCACAAAACCTGCGTATGCGCATCCCACAAAACCTCGCACGGTTTTTACTCGACTAGCCTGCGGGATGCATCCTCTCGCACGTGTTTTTACTCGACTAGCCTGCGGGATGCATCCTCTCGCACGTGTTTTTGCTCGACTAGCCATGCGCATCCCAAAAAACCTGCACATGCGCATCCCAAAAAACCTGCGCATGCGCATCCCACAAAACCTGCGCATGCGCATCCCACAAAACCTCGCACGTGTTTTTACTCGACTAGCCTGCGGGATGCATCCTCTCGCACGTGTTTTTGCTCGGCAAGCCTGCGGGATGCATCCTCTCGCACGTGTTTTTGCTCGACTAGCCATGCGCATCCCAAAAAACCTGCGCATGCGCATCCCACAAAACCTCGCACGTGTTTTTACTCGACTAGCCTGCGGGATGCATCCTCTCGCACGTGTTTTTACTCGACTAGCCTGCGGGATGCATCCTCTCGCACGTGTTTTTACTCGACTAGCCTGCGGGATGCATCGTCTCGCACGTGTTTTTACTCGACTAGCCTGCGGGATGCATCCTCTCGCACGTGTTTTTACTCGACTAGCCTGCGGGATGCATCGTCTCGCACGTGTTTTTACTCGACTAGCCTGCGGGATGCATCGTCTCGCACGTGTTTTTACTCGACTAGCCTGCGGGATGCATCCTCTCGCACGTGTTTTTGCTCGACGAGCCATGCGCATCCCAAAAAACCTGCGCATGCGCATCCCAAAAAATCTGCGCATGCGCATCCCACAAAACCTGCGCATGCGCATCCCACAAAACCTCGCACGTGTTTGTGCTCGACTAGCCTGCGGGATGCATCCTTTCGCACGTGTTTTTACTCGACTAGCCTGCGGGATGCATCCTCTCGCACGTGTTTTTGCTCGACTAGCCTGCGGGATGCATCCTCTCGCACGTGTTTTTGCTCGACTAGCCATGCGCATCCCAAAAAACCTGCGCATGCGCATCCCAAAAAACCTGCGCATGCGCATCCCAAAAAACCTGCGCATGCGCATCCCAAAAAATCTGCGCATGCGCATCCCACAAAACCTGCGCATGCGCATCCCACAAAACCTCGCACGTGTTTGTGCTCGACTAGCCTGCGGGATGCATCCTTTCGCACGTGTTTTTACTCGACTAGCCTGCGGGATGCATCCTCTCGCACGTGTTTTTGCTCGACTAGCCTGCGGGATGCATCCTCTCGCACGTGTTTGTGCTCGACTAGCCTGCCGGATGCATCCTCTCGCACGTGTTTTTACTCGACTAGCCTGCGGGATGCATCCTCTCGCACGTGTTTTTGCTCGACTAGCCTGCGGGATGCATCCTATCGCACGTGTTTTTGCTCGACTAGCCTGCGGGATGCATCCTCTCGCACGTGTTTTTACTGGACTAGCCTGCGGGATGCATCCTCTCGCACGTGTTTTTACTCGACTAGCCTGCGGGATGCATCCTATCGCACGTGTTTTTGCTCGACTAGCCTGCGGGATGCATCCTCTCGCACGTGTTTTTACTCGACTAGCCTGCGGGATGCATCCTCTCGCACGTGTTTTTACTCGACTAGCCTGCGGGATGCATCCTATCGCACGTGTTTTTGCTCGACTAGCCTGCGGGATGCATCCTCTCGCACGTGTTTGTGCTCGACTAGCCTGCCGGATGCATCCTCTCGCACGTGTTTTTACTCGACTAGCCTGCGGGATGCATCCTCTCGCACGTGTTTTTGCTCGGCTAGCCTGCGGGATGCATCCTCTCGCACGTGTTTTTGCTCGACTAGCCATGCGCATCCCAAAAAACCTGCGCATGCGCATCCCACAAAACCTCGCACGTGTTTTTACTCGACTAGCCTGCGGGATGCATCCTCTCGCACGTGTTTTTACTCGACTAGCCTGCGGGATGCATCCTCTCGCACGTGTTTTTACTCGACTAGCCTGCGGGATGCATCGTCTCGCCCGTGTTTTTACTAGACTAGCCTGCGGGATGCATCCTCTCGCACGTGTTTTTACTCGACTAGCCTGCGGGATGCATCGTCTCGCACGTGTTTTTGCTCGACTAGCCATGCGCATCCCAAAAAACCTGCGCATGCGCATCCCAAAAAATCTGCGCATGCGCATCCCACAAAACCTGCGCATGCGCATCCCACAAAACCTCGCACGTGTTTGTGCTCGACTAGCCTGCGGGATGCATCCTTTCGCACGTGTTTTTACTCGACTAGCCTGCGGGATGCATCCTCTCGCACGTGTTTTTGCTCGACTAGCCTGCGGGATGCATCCTCTCGCACGTGTTTTTGCTCGACTAGCCATGCGCATCCCAAAAAACCTGCGCATGCGCATCCCAAAAAATCTGCGCATGCGCATCCCACAAAACCTGCGCATGCGCATCCCAAAAAATCTGCGCATGCGCATCCCACAAAACCTGCGCATGCGCATCCCACAAAACCTGCGCATGCGCATCCCACAAAACCTCGCACGTGTTTTCACTCGACTAGCCTGCGGGATGCATCCTCTCGCACGTGTTTTTACTCGACTAGCCTGCGGGATGCATCCTCTCGCACGTGTTTTTGCTTGACTAGCCATGCGCATCCCTAAAAACCTGCACATGCGCATCCCAAAAAACCTGCGCATGCGCATCCCGCAAAACCTGCGCATGCGCATCCCACAAAACCTCGCACGTGTTTTTACTCGGCTAGCCTGCGGGATGCATCCTCTCGCACGTGTTTTTACTCGACTAGCCTGCGGGATGCATCCTCTCGCACGTGTTTTTACTCGACTAGCCTGCGGGATGCATCCTATCGCACGTGTTTTTGCTCGACTAGCCTGCGGGATGCATCCTCTCGCACGTGTTTTTGCTCGGCTAGCCTGCGGGATGCATCCTCTCGCACGTGTTTTTGCTCGACTAGCCATGCGCATCCCAAAAAACCTGCGCATGCGCATCCCACAAAACCTCGCACGTGTTTTTACTCGACTAGCCTGCGGGATGCATCCTCTCGCACGTGTTTTTACTCGACTAGCCTGCGGGATGCATCGTCTCGCACGTGTTTTTGCTCGACTAGCCATGCGCATCCCAAAAAACCTGCGCATGCGCATCCCAAAAAATCTGCGGATGCGCATCCCACAAAACCTGCGCATGCGCATCCCACAAAACCTCGCACGTGTTTGTGCTCGACTAGCCTGCGGGATGCATCCTTTCGCACGTGTTTTTACTCGACTAGCCTGCGGGATGCATCCTCTCGCACGTGTTTTTGCTCGACTAGCCTGCGGGATGCATCCTCTCGCACGTGTTTTTGCTCGACTAGCCTGCGGGATGCATCCTCTCGCACGTGTTTTTACTCGACTAGCCTGCGGGATGCATCCTCTCGCACGTGTTTTTACTCGACTAGCCTGCGGGATGCATCGTCTCGCACGTGTTTTTACTCGACTAGCCTGCGGGATGCATCCTCTCGCACGTGTTTTTACTCGACTAGCCTGCGGGATGCATCGTCTCGCACGTGTTTTTACTCGACTAGCCTGCGGGATGCATCGTCTCGCACGTGTTTTTACTCGACTAGCCTGCGGGATGCATCCTCTCGCACGTGTTTTTGCTCGACGAGCCATGCGCATCCCAAAAAACCTGCGCATGCGCATCCCAAAAAATCTGCGCATGCGCATCCCACAAAACCTGCGCATGCGCATCCCACAAAACCTCGCACGTGTTTGTGCTCGACTAGCCTGCGGGATGCATCCTTTCGCACGTGTTTTTACTCGACTAGCCTGCGGGATGCATCCTCTCGCACGTGTTTTTGCTCGACTAGCCTGCGGGATGCATCCTCTCGCACGTGTTTTTGCTCGACTAGCCATGCGCATCCCAAAAAACCTGCGCATGCGCATCCCAAAAAACCTGCGCATGCGCATCCCAAAAAACCTGCGCATGCGCATCCCAAAAAATCTGCGCATGCGCATCCCACAAAACCTGCGCATGCGCATCCCACAAAACCTCGCACGTGTTTGTGCTCGACTAGCCTGCGGGATGCATCCTTTCGCACGTGTTTTTACTCGACTAGCCTGCGGGATGCATCCTCTCGCACGTGTTTTTGCTCGACTAGCCTGCGGGATGCATCCTCTCGCACGTGTTTGTGCTCGACTAGCCTGCCGGATGCATCCTCTCGCACGTGTTTTTACTCGACTAGCCTGCGGGATGCATCCTCTCGCACGTGTTTTTGCTCGACTAGCCTGCGGGATGCATCCTATCGCACGTGTTTTTGCTCGACTAGCCTGCGGGATGCATCCTCTCGCACGTGTTTTTACTGGACTAGCCTGCGGGATGCATCCTCTCGCACGTGTTTTTACTCGACTAGCCTGCGGGATGCATCCTATCGCACGTGTTTTTGCTCGACTAGCCTGCGGGATGCATCCTCTCGCACGTGTTTTTACTCGACTAGCCTGCGGGATGCATCCTCTCGCACGTGTTTTTACTCGACTAGCCTGCGGGATGCATCCTATCGCACGTGTTTTTGCTCGACTAGCCTGCGGGATGCATCCTCTCGCACGTGTTTGTGCTCGACTAGCCTGCCGGATGCATCCTCTCGCACGTGTTTTTACTCGACTAGCCTGCGGGATGCATCCTCTCGCACGTGTTTTTGCTCGGCTAGCCTGCGGGATGCATCCTCTCGCACGTGTTTTTGCTCGACTAGCCATGCGCATCCCAAAAAACCTGCGCATGCGCATCCCACAAAACCTCGCACGTGTTTTTACTCGACTAGCCTGCGGGATGCATCCTCTCGCACGTGTTTTTACTCGACTAGCCTGCGGGATGCATCCTCTCGCACGTGTTTTTACTCGACTAGCCTGCGGGATGCATCGTCTCGCCCGTGTTTTTACTAGACTAGCCTGCGGGATGCATCCTCTCGCACGTGTTTTTACTCGACTAGCCTGCGGGATGCATCGTCTCGCACGTGTTTTTGCTCGACTAGCCATGCGCATCCCAAAAAACCTGCGCATGCGCATCCCAAAAAATCTGCGCATGCGCATCCCACAAAACCTGCGCATGCGCATCCCACAAAACCTCGCACGTGTTTGGGCTCGACTAGCCTGCGGGATGCATCCTTTCGCACGTGTTTTTACTCGACTAGCCTGCGGGATGCATCCTCTCGCACGTGTTTTTGCTCGACTAGCCTGCGGGATGCATCCTCTCGCACGTGTTTTTGCTCGACTAGCCATGCGCATCCCAAAAAACCTGCGCATGCGCATCCCAAAAAATCTGCGCATGCGCATCCCACAAAACCTGCGCATGCGCATCCCAAAAAATCTGCGCATGCGCATCCCACAAAACCTGCGCATGCGCATCCCACAAAACCTGCGCATGCGCATCCCACAAAACCTCGCACGTGTTTTCACTCGACTAGCCTGCGGGATGCATCCTCTCGCACGTGTTTTTACTCGACTAGCCTGCGGGATGCATCCTCTCGCACGTGTTTTTGCTTGACTAGCCATGCGCATCCCTAAAAACCTGCACATGCGCATCCCAAAAAACCTGCGCATGCGCATCCCGCAAAACCTGCGCATGCGCATCCCACAAAACCTCGCACGTGTTTTTACTCGGCTAGCCTGCGGGATGCATCCTCTCGCACGTGTTTTTACTCGACTAGCCTGCGGGATGCATCCTCTCGCACGTGTTTTTACTCGACTAGCCTGCGGGATGCATCCTATCGCACGTGTTTTTGCTCGACTAGCCTGCGGGATGCATCCTCTCGCACGTGTTTTTGCTCGGCTAGCCTGCGGGATGCATCCTCTCGCACGTGTTTTTGCTCGACTAGCCATGCGCATCCCAAAAAACCTGCGCATGCGCATCCCACAAAACCTCGCACGTGTTTTTACTCGACTAGCCTGCGGGATGCATCCTCTCGCACGTGTTTTTACTCGACTAGCCTGCGGGATGCATCGTCTCGCACGTGTTTTTGCTCGACTAGCCATGCGCATCCCAAAAAACCTGCGCATGCGCATCCCAAAAAATCTGCGGATGCGCATCCCACAAAACCTGCGCATGCGCATCCCACAAAACCTCGCACGTGTTTGTGCTCGACTAGCCTGCGGGATGCATCCTTTCGCACGTGTTTTTACTCGACTAGCCTGCGGGATGCATCCTCTCGCACGTGTTTTTGCTCGACTAGCCTGCGGGATGCATCCTCTCGCACGTGTTTTTGCTCGACTAGCCATGCGCATCCCAAAAAACCTGCGCATGCGCATCCCAAAAAATCTGCGCATGAGCATCCCACAAAACCAGCGCATGCGCATCCCAAAAAATCTGCGCATGCGCATCCCACAAAACCTGCGCATGCGCATCCCACAAAACCTGCGCATGCGCATCCCACAAAACCTCGCACGTGTTTTTACTCGACTAGCCTGCGGGATGCATCCTCTCGCACGTGTTTTTACTCGACTAGCCTGCGGGATGCATCCTCTCGCACGTGTTTTTGCTCGACTAGCCATGCGCATCCCTAAAAACCTGCACATGCGCATCCCACAAAACCTGCGCATGCGCATCCCACAAAACCTCGCACGTGTTTGTGCTCGACTAGCCTGCGGGATGCATCCTTTCGCACGTGTTTTTACTCGACTAGCCTGCGGGATGCATCCTCTCGCACGTGTTTTTGCTCGACTAGCCTGCGGGATGCATCCTCTCGCACGTGTTTGTGCTCGACTAGCCTGCCGGATGCATCCTCTCGCACGTGTTTTTACTCGACTAGCCTGCGGGATGCATCCTCTCGCACGTGTTTTTGCTCGACTAGCCTGCGGGATGCATCCTATCGCACGTGTTTTTGCTCGACTAGCCTGCGGGATGCATCCTCTCGCACGTGTTTTTACTGGACTAGCCTGCGGGATGCATCCTCTCGCACGTGTTTTTACTCGACTAGCCTGCGGGATGCATCCTATCGCACGTGTTTTTGCTCGACTAGCCTGCGGGATGCATCCTCTCGCACGTGTTTTTACTCGACTAGCCTGCGGGATGCATCCTCTCGCACGTGTTTTTACTCGACTAGCCTGCGGGATGCATCCTATCGCACGTGTTTTTGCTCGACTAGCCTGCGGGATGCATCCTCTCGCACGTGTTTGTGCTCGACTAGCCTGCCGGATGCATCCTCTCGCACGTGTTTTTACTCGACTAGCCTGCGGGATGCATCCTCTCGCACGTGTTTTTGCTCGGCTAGCCTGCGGGATGCATCCTCTCGCACGTGTTTTTGCTCGACTAGCCATGCGCATCCCAAAAAACCTGCGCATGCGCATCCCACAAAACCTCGCACGTGTTTTTACTCGACTAGCCTGCGGGATGCATCCTCTCGCACGTGTTTTTACTCGACTAGCCTGCGGGATGCATCCTCTCGCACGTGTTTTTACTCGACTAGCCTGCGGGATGCATCGTCTCGCCCGTGTTTTTACTAGACTAGCCTGCGGGATGCATCCTCTCGCACGTGTTTTTACTCGACTAGCCTGCGGGATGCATCCTCTCGCACGTGTTTTTGCTCGACGAGCCATGCGCATCCCAAAAAACCTGCGCATGCGCATCCCAAAAAATCTGCGCATGCGCATCCCACAAAACCTGCGCATGCGCATCCCACAAAACCTCGCACGTGTTTGTGCTCGACTAGCCTGCGGGATGCATCCTTTCGCACGTGTTTTTACTCGACTAGCCTGCGGGATGCATCCTCTCGCACGTGTTTTTGCTCGACTAGCCTGCGGGATGCATCCTCTCGCACGTGTTTTTGCTCGACTAGCCATGCGCATCCCAAAAAACCTGCGCATGCGCATCCCAAAAAACCTGCGCATGCGCATCCCAAAAAACCTGCGCATGCGCATCCCAAAAAATCTGCGCATGCGCATCCCACAAAACCTGCGCATGCGCATCCCACAAAACCTCGCACGTGTTTGTGCTCGACTAGCCTGCGGGATGCATCCTTTCGCACGTGTTTTTACTCGACTAGCCTGCGGGATGCATCCTCTCGCACGTGTTTTTGCTCGACTAGCCTGCGGGATGCATCCTCTCGCACGTGTTTGTGCTCGACTAGCCTGCCGGATGCATCCTCTCGCACGTGTTTTTACTCGACTAGCCTGCGGGATGCATCCTCTCGCACGTGTTTTTGCTCGACTAGCCTGCGGGATGCATCCTATCGCACGTGTTTTTGCTCGACTAGCCTGCGGGATGCATCCTCTCGCACGTGTTTTTACTGGACTAGCCTGCGGGATGCATCCTCTCGCACGTGTTTTTACTCGACTAGCCTGCGGGATGCATCCTATCGCACGTGTTTTTGCTCGACTAGCCTGCGGGATGCATCCTCTCGCACGTGTTTTTACTCGACTAGCCTGCGGGATGCATCCTCTCGCACGTGTTTTTACTCGACTAGCCTGCGGGATGCATCCTATCGCACGTGTTTTTGCTCGACTAGCCTGCGGGATGCATCCTCTCGCACGTGTTTGTGCTCGACTAGCCTGCCGGATGCATCCTCTCGCACGTGTTTTTACTCGACTAGCCTGCGGGATGCATCCTCTCGCACGTGTTTTTGCTCGGCTAGCCTGCGGGATGCATCCTCTCGCACGTGTTTTTGCTCGACTAGCCATGCGCATCCCAAAAAACCTGCGCATGCGCATCCCACAAAACCTCGCACGTGTTTTTACTCGACTAGCCTGCGGGATGCATCCTCTCGCACGTGTTTTTACTCGACTAGCCTGCGGGATGCATCCTCTCGCACGTGTTTTTACTCGACTAGCCTGCGGGATGCATCGTCTCGCCCGTGTTTTTACTAGACTAGCCTGCGGGATGCATCCTCTCGCACGTGTTTTTACTCGACTAGCCTGCGGGATGCATCGTCTCGCACGTGTTTTTGCTCGACTAGCCATGCGCATCCCAAAAAACCTGCGCATGCGCATCCCAAAAAATCTGCGCATGCGCATCCCACAAAACCTGCGCATGCGCATCCCACAAAACCTCGCACGTGTTTGTGCTCGACTAGCCTGCGGGATGCATCCTTTCGCACGTGTTTTTACTCGACTAGCCTGCGGGATGCATCCTCTCGCACGTGTTTTTGCTCGACTAGCCTGCGGGATGCATCCTCTCGCACGTGTTTTTGCTCGACTAGCCATGCGCATCCCAAAAAACCTGCGCATGCGCATCCCAAAAAATCTGCGCATGCGCATCCCACAAAACCTGCGCATGCGCATCCCAAAAAATCTGCGCATGCGCATCCCACAAAACCTGCGCATGCGCATCCCACAAAACCTGCGCATGCGCATCCCACAAAACCTCGCACGTGTTTTCACTCGACTAGCCTGCGGGATGCATCCTCTCGCACGTGTTTTTACTCGACTAGCCTGCGGGATGCATCCTCTCGCACGTGTTTTTGCTTGACTAGCCATGCGCATCCCTAAAAACCTGCACATGCGCATCCCAAAAAACCTGCGCATGCGCATCCCGCAAAACCTGCGCATGCGCATCCCACAAAACCTCGCACGTGTTTTTACTCGGCTAGCCTGCGGGATGCATCCTCTCGCACGTGTTTTTACTCGACTAGCCTGCGGGATGCATCCTCTCGCACGTGTTTTTACTCGACTAGCCTGCGGGATGCATCCTATCGCACGTGTTTTTGCTCGACTAGCCTGCGGGATGCATCCTCTCGCACGTGTTTTTGCTCGGCTAGCCTGCGGGATGCATCCTCTCGCACGTGTTTTTGCTCGACTAGCCATGCGCATCCCAAAAAACCTGCGCATGCGCATCCCACAAAACCTCGCACGTGTTTTTACTCGACTAGCCTGCGGGATGCATCCTCTCGCACGTGTTTTTACTCGACTAGCCTGCGGGATGCATCGTCTCGCACGTGTTTTTGCTCGACTAGCCATGCGCATCCCAAAAAACCTGCGCATGCGCATCCCAAAAAATCTGCGGATGCGCATCCCACAAAACCTGCGCATGCGCATCCCACAAAACCTCGCACGTGTTTGTGCTCGACTAGCCTGCGGGATGCATCCTTTCGCACGTGTTTTTACTCGACTAGCCTGCGGGATGCATCCTCTCGCACGTGTTTTTGCTCGACTAGCCTGCGGGATGCATCCTCTCGCACGTGTTTTTGCTCGACTAGCCATGCGCATCCCAAAAAACCTGCGCATGCGCATCCCAAAAAATCTGCGCATGAGCATCCCACAAAACCAGCGCATGCGCATCCCAAAAAATCTGCGCATGCGCATCCCACAAAACCTGCGCATGCGCATCCCACAAAACCTGCGCATGCGCATCCCACAAAACCTCGCACGTGTTTTTACTCGACTAGCCTGCGGGATGCATCCTCTCGCACGTGTTTTTACTCGACTAGCCTGCGGGATGCATCCTCTCGCACGTGTTTTTGCTCGACTAGCCATGCGCATCCCTAAAAACCTGCACATGCGCATCCCAAAAAACCTGCGCATGCGCATCCCACAAAACCTGCGCATGCGCATCCCACAAAACCTCGCACGTGTTTTTACTCGGCTAGCCTGCGGGATGCATCCTCTCGCACGTGTTTTTACTCGACTAGCCTGCGGGATGCATCCTCTCGCACGTGTTTTTACTCGACTAGCCTGCGGGATGCATCCTCTCGCACGTGTTTTTACTCGACTAGCCTGCGGGATGCATCGTCTCGCACGTGTTTTTGCTCGACTAGCCTGCGGGATGCATCCTCTCGCACGTGTTTTTACTCGACTAGCCTGCGGGATTCATCCTCTCGCACGTGTTTTTACTCGACTAGCCTGCGGGATGCATCCTCTCGCACGTGTTTTTACTCGACTAGCCTGCGGGATGCATCCTCCCGCACGTGTTTTTACTCGACTAGCCTGCGGGATACATCCTCTCGCACGTGTTTTTACTCGACTAGCCTGCGGGATGCATCGTCTCGCACGTGTTTTTGCTCGACTAGCCATGCGCATCCCAAAAAACCTGCGCATGCGCATCCCAAAAAATCTGCGCATGCGCATCCCACAAAACCTGCGCATGCGCATCCCACAAAACCTCGCACGTGTTTGTGCTCGACTAGCCTGCGGGATGCATCCTTTCGCACGTGTTTTTACTCGACTAGCCTGCGGGATGCATCCTCTCGCACGTGTTTTTGCTCGACTAGCCTGCGGGATGCATCCTCTCGCACGTGTTTTTGCTCGACTAGCCATGCGCATCCCAAAAAACCTGCGCATGCGCATCCCAAAAAATCTGCGCATGCGCATCCCACAAAACCTGCGCATGCGCATCCCAAAAAATCTGCGCATGCGCATCCCACAAAACCTGCGCATGCGCATCCCACAAAACCTGCGCATGCGCATCCCACAAAACCTCGCACGTGTTTTTACTCGACTAGCCTGCGGGATGCATCCTCTCGCACGTGTTTTTACTCGACTAGCCTGCGGGATGCATCCTCTCGCACGTGTTTTTGCTCGACTAGCCATGCGCATCCCTAAAAACCTGCACATGCGCATCCCAAAAAACCTGCGCATGCGCATCCCACAAAACCTGCGCATGCGCATCCCACAAAACCTCGCACGTGTTTTTACTCGGCTAGCCTGCGGGATGCATCCTCTCGCACGTGTTTTTACTCGACTAGCCTGCGGGATGCATCCTCTCGCACGTGTTTTTACTCGACTAGCCTGCGGGAAGCATCCTCTTGCACGTGTTTTTACTCGACTAGCCTGCGGGATGCATCCTCTCGCACGTGTTTTTGCTCGACTAGCCTGCGGGATGCATCCTCTCGCACGTGTTTGTGCTCGACTAGCCTGCGGGATGCATCCTCTCGCACGTGTTTTTACTCGACTAGCCTGCGGGATGCATCCTCTCGCACGTGTTTTTGCTCGACTAGCCTGCGGGATGCATCCTCTCGCACGTGTTTTTGCTCGACTAGCCTGCGGGATGCATCCTCTCGCACGTGTTTTTACTCGACTACCCTGCGGGATGCATCCTCTCGCACGTGTTTTTGCTCGACTAGCCATGCGCATCCCACAAAACCTGCGCATGCGCATCCCACAAAACCTCGCACGTGTTTTTACTCGACTAGCCTGCGGGATGCATCCTCTCGCACGTGTTTTTACTCGACTAGCCTGCGGGATGCATCCTCTCGCACGTGTTTTTACTCGACTAGCCTGCGGGAAGCATCCTCTTGCACGTGTTTTTACTCGACTAGCCTGCGGGATGCATCCTCTCGCACGTGTTTTTACTCGACTAGCCTGCGGGATGCATCCTCTCGCACGTGTTTTTACTAGACTAGCCTGCAGGATGCATCCTCTCGCACGTGTTTTTACTCGATTAGCCTGCGGGATGCATCCTCTCGCACGTGTTTTTGCTCGACTAGCCTGCGGGATGCATCCTCTCGCACGTGTTTTTGCTCGACTACCCTACGGGATGCATCCTCTCGCACGTGTTTTTGCTCGACTAGCCATGCGCATTACACAAAACCTGCGCATGCGCATCCCACAAAACCTCGCACGTGTTTTTACTCGACTAGCCTGCGGGATCCATCCTCTCGCACGTGTTTTTACTCGACTAGCCTGCGGGATGCATCCTCTCGCACGTGTTTTTGCTCGACTAGCCATGCGCATCCCTAAAAACCTGCACATGCGCATCCCAAAAAACCTGCGCAAGCGCATCCCACAAAACCTGCGCATGCGCATCCCACAAAACCTCGCACGTGTTTTTACTCGACTAGCCTGCGGGATGCATCCTCTCGCACGTGTTTTTACTCGACTACCCTGCGGGATGCATCCTCTCGCACGTGTTTTTGCTCGACTAGCCATGCGCATCCCACAAAACCAGCGCATGCGCATCCCACAAAACCTCGCACGTGTTTTTACTCGACTAGCCTGCGTGATGCATCCTCTCGCACGTGTTTTTGCTCGACTAGCCAAGCGCATCCCTAAAAACTTGCACATGCGCATCCCAAAAAACCTGCGCATGCGCATCCCACAAAACCTGCGCATGCGCATGCCACAAAACCTCGCACGTGTTTTTACTCGACTAGCCTGCGGGATGCATCCTCTCGCACGTGTTTTTACTCGACTAGCCTGCGGGATGCATCCTCTCGCACGTGTTTTTACTCGACTAGCCAGCGGGATACATCCTCTCGCACGTGTTTTTGCTCGACTAGCCTGCGGGATGCATCCTCCCGCACGTGTTTTTACTCGACTAGCCAGCGGGATACATCCTCTCGCACGTGTTTTTGCTCGACTAGCCTGCGGGATGCATCCTCTCGCACGTGTTTTTGCTCGACTAGCCTGCGGGATGCATCCTCTCGCACGTGTTTTTGCTCGACTAGCCTGCGGGACGCATCCTCTCGCACGTGTTTTTACTCGACTAGCCTGCGGGATGCATCCTCTCGCACGTGTTTTTACTCGAATAGCCTGCGGGAAGCATCCTCTTGCACGTGTTTTTACTCGACTAGCATGCGGGATGCATCCTCTCGCACGTGTTTTTACTCGACTAGCCTGCGGGAAGCATCCTCTCGCACGTGTTTTTACTCGACTAGCCTGCGGGATGCATCCTCTCGCACGTGTTTTTACTCGACTAGCCTGCGGGAAGCATCCTCTTGCACGTGTTTTTGCTCGACTAGCCTGCGGGATGCATCCTCTCGCACGTGTTTTTGCTCGACTAGCCATGCGCATCCCAAAAAACCTGCGCATGCGCATCCCAAAAAATCTGCGCATGCGCATCCCACAAAACCTGCGCATGCGCATCCCAAAAAATCTGCGCATGCGCAGTCCACAAAACCTGCGCATGCGCATCCCACAAAACCTCGCACGTGTTTTCACTCGACTAGCCTGCGGGATGCATCCTCTCGCACGTGTTTTTACTCGACTAGCCTGCGGGATGCATCCTCTCGCACGTGTTTTTGCTTGACTAGCCATGCGCATCCCTAAAAACCTGCACATGCGCATCCCAAAAAACCTGCGCATGCGCATCCCGCAAAACCTGCGCATGCGCATCCCACAAAACCTCGCACGTGTTTTTACTCGGCTAGCCTGCGGGATGCATCCTCTCGCACGTGTTTTTACTCGACTAGCCTGCGGGATGCATCCTCTCGCACGTGTTTTTACTCGACTAGCCTGCGGGATGCATCCTATCGCACGTGTTTTTGCTCGACTAGCCTGCGGGATGCATCCTCTCGCACGTGTTTTTGCTCGGCTAGCCTGCGGGATGCATCCTCTCGCACGTGTTTTTGCTCGACTAGCCATGCGCATCCCAAAAAACCTGCGCATGCGCATCCCACAAAACCTCGCACGTGTTTTTACTCGACTAGCCTGCGGGATGCATCCTCTCGCACGTGTTTTTACTCGACTAGCCTGCGGGATGCATCCTCTCGCACGTGTTTTTACTCGACTAGCCTGCGGGATGCATCGTCTCGCCCGTGTTTTTACTAGACTAGCCTGCGGGATGCATCCTCTCGCACGTGTTTTTACTCGACTAGCCTGCGGGATGCATCGTCTCGCACGTGTTTTTGCTCGACTAGCCATGCGCATCCCAAAAAACCTGCGCATGCGCATCCCAAAAAATCTGCGGATGCGCATCCCACAAAACCTGCGCATGCGCATCCCACAAAACCTCGCACGTGTTTGTGCTCGACTAGCCTGCGGGATGCATCCTTTCGCACGTGTTTTTACTCGACTAGCCTGCGGGATGCATCCTCTCGCACGTGTTTTTGCTCGACTAGCCTGCGGGATGCATCCTCTCGCACGTGTTTTTGCTCGACTAGCCATGCGCATCCCAAAAAACCTGCGCATGCGCATCCCAAAAAATCTGCGCATGAGCATCCCACAAAACCTGCGCATGCGCATCCCAAAAAATCTGCGCATGCGCATCCCACAAAACCTGCGCATGCGCATCCCACAAAACCTGCGCATGCGCATCCCACAAAACCTCGCACGTGTTTTTACTCGACTAGCCTGCGGGATGCATCCTCTCGCACGTGTTTTTACTCGACTAGCCTGCGGGATGCATCCTCTCGCACGTGTTTTTGCTCGACTAGCCATGCGCATCCCTAAAAACCTGCACATGCGCATCCCAAAAAACCTGCGCATGCGCATCCCACAAAACCTGCGCATGCGCATCCCACAAAACCTCGCACGTGTTTTTACTCGGCTAGCCTGCGGGATGCATCCTCTCGCACGTGTTTTTACTCGACTAGCCTGCGGGATGCATCCTCTCGCACGTGTTTTTACTCGACTAGCCTGCGGGATGCATCCTCTCGCACGTGTTTTTACTCGACTAGCCTGCGGGATGCATCGTCTCGCACGTGTTTTTGCTCGACTAGCCTGCGGGATGCATCCTCTCGCACGTGTTTTTACTCGACTAGCCTGCGGGATTCATCCTCTCGCACGTGTTTTTACTCGACTAGCCTGCGGGATGCATCCTCTCGCACGTGTTTTTACTCGACTAGCCTGCGGGATGCATCCTCCCGCACGTGTTTTTACTCGACTAGCCTGCGGGATACATCCTCTCGCACGTGTTTTTACTCGACTAGCCTGCGGGATGCATCGTCTCGCACGTGTTTTTGCTCGACTAGCCATGCGCATCCCAAAAAACCTGCGCATGCGCATCCCAAAAAATCTGCGCATGCGCATCCCACAAAACCTCGCACGTGTTTGTGCTCGACTAGCCTGCGGGATGCATCCTTTCGCACGTGTTTTTGCTCGACTAGCCTGCGGGATGCATCCTCTCGCACGTGTTTTTGCTCGACTAGCCTGCGGGATGCATCCTCTCGCACGTGTTTTTGCTCGACTAGCCATGCGCATCCCAAAAAACCTGCGCATGCGCATCCCAAAAAATCTGCGCATGCGCATCCCACAAAACCTGCGCATGCGCATCCCAAAAAATCTGCGCATGCGCATCCCACAAAACCTGCGCATGCGCATCCCACAAAACCTGCGCATGCGCATCCCACAAAACCTCGCACGTGTTTTTACTCGACTAGCCTGCGGGATGCATCCTCTCGCACGTGTTTTTACTCGACTAGCCTGCGGGATGCATCCTCTCGCACGTGTTTTTGCTCGACTAGCCATGCGCATCCCTAAAAACCTGCACATGCGCATCCCAAAAAACCTGCGCATGCGCATCCCACAAAACCTGCGCATGCGCATCCCACAAAACCTCGCACGTGTTTTTACTCGGCTAGCCTGCGGGATGCATCCTCTCGCACGTGTTTTTACTCGACTAGCCTGCGGGATGCATCCTCTCGCACGTGTTTTTACTCGTCTAGCCTGCGGGATGCATCGTCTCGCACGTGTTTTTGCTCGACTAGCCTGCGGGATGCATCCTCTCGCACGTGTTTTTACTCGACTAGCCTGCGGGATTCATCCTCTCGCACGTGTTTTTACTCGACTAGCCTGCGGGATGCATCCTCTCGCACGTGTTTTTACTCGACTAGCCTGCGGGATGCATCCTCCCGCACGTGTTTTTACTCGACTAGCCTGCGGGATACATCCTCTCGCACGTGTTTTTGCTCGACTAGCCTGCGGGATGCATCCTCTCGCACGTGTTTTTGCTCTACTAGCCTGCGGGATGCATCATCTCGCACGTGTTTTTGCTCGACTAGCCTGCGGGACGCATCCTCTCGCACGTGTTTTTACTCGACTAGCCTGCGGGATGCATCCTCTCGCACGTGTTTTTACTCGACTAGCCTGCGGGAAGCATCCTCTTGCACGTGTTTTTACTCGACTAGCCTGCGGGATGCATCCTCTCGCACGTGTTTTTGCTCGACTAGCCTGCGGGATGCATCCTCTCGCACGTGTTTGTGCTCGACTAGCCTGCGGGATGCATCCTCTCGCACGTGTTTTTACTCGACTAGCCTGCGGGATGCATCCTCTCGCACGTGTTTTTGCTCGACTAGCCTGCGGGATGCATCCTCTCGCACGTGTTTTTG
Source organism: Lasioglossum baleicum (assembly GCF_051020765.1). Lineage (NCBI taxonomy): Eukaryota > Metazoa > Arthropoda > Insecta > Hymenoptera > Halictidae > Lasioglossum > Lasioglossum baleicum. The sequence goes on along the minus strand of NW_027469141.1, from coordinate 470,957 downwards.
CTCGACTAGCCTGCGGGATGCATCCTCTCGCACGTGTTTTTACTCGACTACCCTGCGGGATGCATCCTCTCGCACGTGTTTTTGCTCGACTAGCCATGCGCATCCCACAAAACCTGCGCATGCGCATCCCACAAAACCTCGCACGTGTTTTTACTCGACTAGCCTGCGGGATGCATCCTCTCGCACGTGTTTTTACTCGACTAGCCTGCGGGATGCATCCTCTCGCACGTGTTTTTACTCGACTAGCCTGCGGGAAGCATCCTCTTGCACGTGTTTTTACTCGACTAGCCTGCGGGATGCATCCTCTCGCACGTGTTTTTACTCGACTAGCCTGCGGGATGCATCCTCTCGCACGTGTTTTTACTAGACTAGCCTGCAGGATGCATCCTCTCGCACGTGTTTTTACTCGATTAGCCTGCGGGATGCATCCTCTCGCACGTGTTTTTGCTCGACTAGCCTGCGGGATGCATCCTCTCGCACGTGTTTTTGCTCGACTACCCTACGGGATGCATCCTCTCGCACGTGTTTTTGCTCGACTAGCCATGCGCATTACACAAAACCTGCGCATGCGCATCCCACAAAACCTCGCACGTGTTTTTACTCGACTAGCCTGCGGGATCCATCCTCTCGCACGTGTTTTTACTCGACTAGCCTGCGGGATGCATCCTCTCGCACGTGTTTTTGGTCGACTAGCCATGCGCATCCCTAAAAACCTGCACATGCGCATCCCAAAAAACCTGCGCAAGCGCATCCCACAAAACCTGCGCATGCGCAACCCACAAAACCTCGCACGTGTTTTTACTCGACTAGCCTGCGGGATGCATCCTCTCGCACGTGTTTTTACTCGACTACCCTGCGGGATGCATCCTCTCGCACGTGTTTTTGCTCGACTAGCCATGCGCATCCCACAAAACCAGCGCATGCGCATCCCACAAAACCTCGCACGTGTTTTTACTCGACTAGCCTGCGTGATGCATCCTCTCGCACGTGTTTTTACTCGACTAGCCTGCGGGATGCATCCTCTCGCACGTGTTTTTGCTCGACTAGCCAAGCGCATCCCTAAAAACTTGCACATGCGCATCCCAAAAAACCTGCGCATGCGCATCCCACAAAACCTGCGCATGCGCATGCCACAAAACCTCGCACGTGTTTTTACTCGACTAGCCTGCGGGATGCATCCTCTCGCACGTGTTTTTACTCGACTAGCCTGCGGGATGCATCCTCTCGCACGTGTTTTTGCTCGACTAGCCATGCGCATCCCTAAAAACCTGCACATGCGCATCCCAAAAAACCTGCGCATGCGCATCCCACAAAACCTGCGCATGCGCATCCCACAAAACCTCGCACGTGTTTTTACTCGACTAGCCTGCGGGATGCATCCTCTCGCACGTGTTTTTACTCGACTAGCCTGCGGGATGCATCCTCTCGCACGTGTTTCTACTCGACTAGCCTGCGGGATGCATCCTCTCGCACGTGTTTTTACTCGACTAGCCTGCGGGATGCATCGTCTCGCACGTGTTTTTACTCGACTAGCCTGCGGGATGCATCCTCTCGCACGTGTTTTTGCTCGACTAGCCTGCGGGATGCATCCTCTCGCACGTGTTTTTGCTCGACTAGCCTGCGGGATGCATCCTCTCGCACGTGTTTTTACTCGACTACCCTGCGGGATGCATCCTCTCGCACGTGTTTTTGCTCGACTAGCCATGCGCATCCCACAAAACCTGCGCATGCGCATCCCACAAAACCTCGCACGTGTTTTTACTCGACTAGCCTGCGGGATGCATCCTCTCGCACGTGTTTTTACTCGACTAGCCTGCGGGATGCATCCTCTCGCACGTGTTTTTACTCGACTAGCCTGCGGGAAGCATCCTCTTGCACGTGTTTTTACTCGACTAGCCTGCGGGATGCATCCTCTCGCACGTGTTTTTACTCGACTAGCCTGCGGGATGCATCCTCTCGCACGTGTTTTTACTAGACTAGCCTGCAGGATGCATCCTCTCGCACGTGTTTTTACTCGATTAGCCTGCGGGATGCATCCTCTCGCACGTGTTTTTGCACGACTAGCCTGCGGGATGCATCCTCTCGCACGTGTTTTTGCTCGACTACCCTACGGGATGCATCCTCTCGCACGTGTTTTTGCTCGACTAGCCATGCGCATTACACAAAACCTGCGCATGCGCATCCCACAAAACCTCGCACGTGTTTTTACTCGACTAGCCTGCGGGATCCATCCTCTCGCACGTGTTTTTACTCGACTAGCCTGCGGGATGCATCCTCTCGCACGTGTTTTTGCTCGACTAGCCATGCGCATCCCTAAAAATCTGCACATGCGCAACCCAAAAAACCTGCGCAAGCGCATCCCACAAAACCTGCGCATGCGCATCCCACAAAACCTCGCACGTGTTTTTACTCGACTAGCCTGCGGGATGCATCCTCTCGCACGTGTTTTTACTCGACTACCCTGCGGGATGCATCCTCTCGCACGTGTTTTTGCTCGACTAGCCATGCGCATCCCACAAAACCAGCGCATGCGCATCCCACAAAACCTCGCACGTGTTTTTACTCGACTAGCCTGCGTGATGCATCCTCTCGCAGGTGTTTTTACTCGACTAGCCTGCGGGATGCATCCTCTCGCACGTGTTTTTGCTCGACTAGCCAAGCGCATCCGTAAAAACTTGCACATGCGCATCCCAAAAAACCTGCGCATGCGCATCCCACAAAACCTGCGCATGCGCATGCCACAAAACCTCGCACGTGTTTTTACTCGACTAGCCTGCGGGATGCATCCTCTCGCACGTGTTTTTACTCGACTAGCCTGCGGGATGCATCCTCTCGCACGTGTTTTTACTCGACTAGCCTGCGGGATGCATCCTCTCGCACGTGTTTTTACTCGACTAGCCTGCGGGATGCATCGTCTCGCACGTGTTTTTGCTCGACTAGCCTGCGGGATGCATCCTCTCGCACGTGTTTTTACTCGACTAGCCTGCGGGATTCATCCTCTCGCACGTGTTTTTACTCGACTAGCCTGCGGGATGCATCCTCTCGCACGTGTTTTTACTCGACTAGCCTGCGGGATGCATCATCTCGCACGTGTTTTTGCTCGACTAGCCTGCGGGATGCATCCTCTCGCACGTGTTTTTACTCGACTAGCCTGCGGGATTCATCCTCTCGCACGTGTTTTTACTCGACTAGCCTGCGGGATGCATCCTCCCGCACGTGTTTTTACTCGACTAGCCAGCGGGATACATCCTCTCGCACGTGTTTTTGCTCGACTAGCCTGCGGGATGCATCCTCTCGCACGTGTTTTTGCTCGACTAGCCTGCGGGATGCATCCTCTCGCACGTGTTTTTGCTCGACTAGCCTGCGGGACGCATCCTCTCGCACGTGTTTTTACTCGACTAGCCTGCGGGATGCATCCTCTCGCACGTGTTTTTACTCGAATAGCCTGCGGGAAGCATCCTCTTGCACGTGTTTTTACTCGACTAGCATGCGGGATGCATCCTCTCGCACGTGTTTTTACTCGACTAGCCTGCGGGAAGCATCCTCTCGCACGTGTTTTTACTCGACTAGCCTGCGGGATGCATCCTCTCGCACGTGTTTTTACTCGACTAGCCTGCGGGAAGCATCCTCTTGCACGTGTTTTTACTCGACTAGCCTGCGGGATGCATCCTCTCGCACGTGTTTTTACTCGACTAGCCTGCGGGATGCATCCTCTCGCACGTGTTTTTACTCGACTAGCCTGCGGGAAGCATCCTCTTGCACGTGTTTTTACTCGACTAGCCTGCGGGATGCATCCTCTCGCACGTGTTTTTACTCGACTAGCCTGCGGGATGCATCCTCTCGCACGTGTTTTTACTAGACTAGCCTGCAGGATGCATCCTCTCGCACGTGTTTTTACTCGATTAGCCTGCGGGATGCATCCTCTCGCACGTGTTTTTGCTCGACTAGCCTGCGGGATGCATCCTCTCGCACGTGTTTTTGCTCGACTACCCTGCGGGATGCATCCTCTCGCACGTGTTTTTGCTCGACTAGCCATGCGCATCCCACAAAACCTGCGCATGCGCATCCCACAAAACCTCGCACGTGTTTTTACTCGACTAGCCTGCGGGATGCATCCTCTCGCACGTGTTTTTACTCGACTAGCCTGCGGGATGCATCCTCTCGCACGTGTTTTTGCTCGACTAGCCATGCGCATCCCTAAAAACCTGCACATGCGCATCCCAAAAAACCTGCGCATGCGCATCCCACAAAACCTGCGCATGCGCATCCCACAAAACCTCGCACGTGTTTTTACTCGACTAGCCTGCGGGATGCATCCTCTCGCACGTGTTTTTACTCGACTAGCCTGCGGGATGCATCCTCTCGCACGTGTTTTTGCTCGACTAGCCATGCGCATCCCTAAAAATCTGCACATGCGCATCCCAAAAAACCTGCGCAAGCGCATCCCACAAAACCTGCGCATGCGCATCCCACAAAACCTCGCACGTGTTTTTACTCGACTAGCCTGCGGGATGCATCCTCTCGCACGTGTTTTTACTCGACTACCCTGCGGGATGCATCCTCTCGCACGTGTTTTTGCTCGACTAGCCATGCGCATCCCACAAAACCAGCGCATGCGCATCCCACAAAACCTCGCACGTGTTTTTACTCGACTAGCCTGCGTGATGCATCCTCTCGCACGTGTTTTTACTCGACTAGCCTGCGGGATGCATCCTCTCGCACGTGTTTTTGCTCGACTAGCCAAGCGCATCCGTAAAAACTTGCACATGCGCATCCCAAAAAACCTGCGCATGCGCATCCCACAAAACCTGCGCATGCGCATGCCACAAAACCTCGCACGTGTTTTTACTCGACTAGCCTGCGGGATGCATCCTCTCGCACGTGTTTTTACTCGACTAGCCTGCGGGATGCATCCTCTCGCACGTGTTTTTACTCGACTAGCCTGCGGGATGCATCCTCTCGCACGTGTTTTTACTCGACTAGCCTGCGGGATGCATCGTCTCGCACGTGTTTTTGCTCGACTAGCCTGCGGGATGCATCCTCTCGCACGTGTTTTTACTCGACTAGCCTGCGGGATTCATCCTCTCGCACGTGTTTTTACTCGACTAGCCTGCGGGATGCATCCTCTCGCACGTGTTTTTACTCGACTAGCCTGCGGGATGCATCGTCTCGCACGTGTTTTTGCTCGACTAGCCTGCGGGATGCATCCTCTCGCACGTGTTTTTACTCGACTAGCCTGCGGGATTCATCCTCTCGCACGTGTTTTTACTCGACTAGCCTGCGGGATGCATCCTCCCGCACGTGTTTTTACTCGACTAGCCAGCGGGATACATCCTCTCGCACGTGTTTTTGCTCGACTAGCCTGCGGGATGCATCCTCTCGCACGTGTTTTTGCTCGACTAGCCTGCGGGATGCATCCTCTCGCACGTGTTTTTGCTCGACTAGCCTGCGGGACGCATCCTCTCGCACGTGTTTTTACTCGACTAGCCTGCGGGATGCATCCTCTCGCACGTGTTTTTACTCGAATAGCCTGCGGGAAGCATCCTCTTGCACGTGTTTTTACTCGACTAGCATGCGGGATGCATCCTCTCGCACGTGTTTTTACTCGACTAGCCTGCGGGAAGCATCCTCTCGCACGTGTTTTTACTCGACTAGCCTGCGGGATGCATCCTCTCGCACGTGTTTTTACTCGACTAGCCTGCGGGAAGCATCCTCTTGCACGTGTTTTTACTCGACTAGCCTGCGGGATGCATCCTCTCGCACGTGTTTTTACTCGACTAGCCTGCGGGATGCATCCTCTCGCACGTGTTTTTACTCGACTAGCCTGCGGGAAGCATCCTCTTGCACGTGTTTTTACTCGACTAGCCTGCGGGATGCATCCTCTCGCACGTGTTTTTACTCGACTAGCCTGCGGGATGCATCCTCTCGCACGTGTTTTTACTAGACTAGCCTGCAGGATGCATCCTCTCGCACGTGTTTTTACTCGATTAGCCTGCGGGATGCATCCTCTCGCACGTGTTTTTGCTCGACTAGCCTGCGGGATGCATCCTCTCGCACGTGTTTTTGCTCGACTACCCTGCGGGATGCATCCTCTCGCACGTGTTTTTGCTCGACTAGCCATGCGCATCCCACAAAACCTGCGCATGCGCATCCCACAAAACCTCGCACGTGTTTTTACTCGACTAGCCTGCGGGATGCATCCTCTCGCACGTGTTTTTACTCGACTAGCCTGCGGGATGCATCCTCTCGCACGTGTTTTTGCTCGACTAGCCATGCGCATCCCTAAAAACCTGCACATGCGCATCCCAAAAAACCTGCGCATGCGCATCCCACAAAACCTCGCACGTGTTTTTACTCGACTAGCCTGCGGGATGCATCCTCTCGCACGTGTTTTTACTCGACTAGCCTGCGGGATGCATCCTCTCGCACGTGTTTCTACTCGACTAGCCTGCGGGATGCATCCTCTCGCACGTGTTTTTACTCGACTAGCCTGCGGGATGCATCGTCTCGCACGTGTTTTTACTCGACTAGCCTGCGGGATGCATCCTCTCGCACGTGTTTTTGCTCGACTAGCCTGCGGGATGCATCCTCTCGCACGTGTTTTTGCTCGACTAGCCTGCGGGATGCATCCTCTCGCACGTGTTTTTACTCGACTACCCTGCGGGATGCATCCTCTCGCACGTGTTTTTGCTCGACTAGCCATGCGCATCCCACAAAACCTGCGCATGCGCATCCCACAAAACCTCGCACGTGTTTTTACTCGACTAGCCTGCGGGATGCATCCTCTCGCACGTGTTTTTACTCGACTAGCCTGCGGGATGCATCCTCTCGCACGTGTTTTTACTCGACTAGCCTGCGGGAAGCATCCTCTTGCACGTGTTTTTACTCGACTAGCCTGCGGGATGCATCCTCTCGCACGTGTTTTTACTCGACTAGCCTGCGGGATGCATCCTCTCGCACGTGTTTTTGCTCGACTAGCCATGCGCATCCCTAAAAACCTGCACATGCGCATCCCAAAAAACCTGCGCAAGCGCATCCCACAAAACCTGCGCATGCGCATCCCACAAAACCTCGCACGTGTTTTTACTCGACTAGCCTGCGGGATGCATCCTCTCGCACGTGTTTTTACTCGACTACCCTGCGGGATGCATCCTCTCGCACGTGTTTTTGCTCGACTAGCCATGCGCATCCCACAAAACCAGCGCATGCGCATCCCACAAAACCTCGCACGTGTTTTTACTCGACTAGCCTGCGTGATGCATCCTCTCGCACGTGTTTTTACTCGACTAGCCTGCGGGATGCATCCTCTCGCACGTGTTTTTGCTCGACTAGCCAAGCGCATCCCTAAAAACTTGCACATGCGCATCCCAAAAAACCTGCGCATGCGCATCCCACAAAACCTGCGCATGCGCATGCCACAAAACCTCGCACGTGTTTTTACTCGACTAGCCTGCGGGATGCATCCTCTCGCACGTGTTTTTACTCGACTAGCCTGCGGGATGCATCCTCTCGCACGTGTTTTTACTCGACTAGCCTGCGGGATGCATCGTCTCGCACGTGTTTTTGCTCGACTAGCCTGCGGGATGCATCCTCTCGCACGTGTTTTTACTCGACTAGCCTGCGGGATTCATCCTCTCGCACGTGTTTTTACTCGACTAGCCTGCGGGATGCATCCTCTCGCACGTGTTTTTACTCGACTAGCCTGCGGGATGCATCCTCCCGCACGTGTTTTTACTCGACTAGCCAGCGGGATACATCCTCTCGCACGTGTTTTTGCTCGACTAGCCTGCGGGATGCATCCTCTCGCACGTGTTTTTGCTCGACTAGCCTGCGGGACGCATCCTCTCGCACGTGTTTTTACTCGACTAGCCTGCGGGATGCATCCTCTCGCACGTGTTTTTACTCGAATAGCCTGCGGGAAGCATCCTCTTGCACGTGTTTTTACTCGACTAGCATGCGGGATGCATCCTCTCGCACGTGTTTTTACTCGACTAGCCTGCGGGAAGCATCCTCTCGCACGTGTTTTTACTCGACTAGCCTGCGGGATGCATCCTCTCGCACGTGTTTTTACTCGACTAGCCTGCGGGAAGCATCCTCTTGCACGTGTTTTTACTCGACTAGCCTGCGGGATGCATCCTCCCGCACGTGTTTTTACTCGACTAGCCTGCGGGATGCATCCTCTCGCACGTGTTTTTACTCGACTAGCCTGCGGGAAGCATCCTCTTGCACGTGTTTTTACTCGACTAGCCTGCGGGATGCATCCTCTCGCACGTGTTTTTACTCGACTAGCCTGCGGGATGCATCCTCTCGCACGTGTTTTTACTAGACTAGCCTGCAGGATGCATCCTCTCGCACGTGTTTTTACTCGATTAGCCTGCGGGATGCATCCTCTCGCACGTGTTTTTGCTCGACTAGCCTGCGGGATGCATCCTCTCGCACGTGTTTTTGCTCGACTACCCTGCGGGATGCATCCTCTCGCACGTGTTTTTGCTCGACTAGCAATGCGCATCCCACAAAACCTGCGCATGCGCATCCCACAAAACCTCGCACGTGTTTTTACTCGACTAGCCTGCGGGATGCATCCTCTCGCACGTGTTTTTACTCGACTAGCCTGCGGGATGCATCCTCTCGCACGTGTTTTTGCTCGACTAGCCATGCCCATCCCTAAAAACCTGCACATGCGCATCCCAAAAAACCTGCGCATGCGCATCCCACAAAACCTGCGCATGCGCATCCCACAAAACCTCGCACGTGTTTTTACTCGACTAGCCTGCGGGATGCATCCTCTCGCACGTGTTTTTACTCGACTAGCCTGCGGGATGCATCCTCTCGCACGTGTTTCTACTCGACTAGCCTGCGGGATGCATCCTCTCGCACGTGTTTTTACTCGACTAGCCTGCGGGATGCATCGTCTCGCACGTGTTTTTACTCGACTAGCCTGCGGGATGCATCCTCTCGCACGTGTTTTTACTCGACTAGCCTGCGGGAAGCATCCTCTTGCACGTGTTTTTACTCGACTAGCCTGCGGGATGCATCCTCTCGCACGTGTTTTTACTCGACTAGCATGCGGGATGCATCCTCTCGCACGTGTTTTTGCTCGACTAGCCATGCGCATCCCAAAAAACCTGCGCATGCGCATCCCACAAAACCTCGCACGTGTTTGTGCTCGACTAGCATGCGGGATGCATCCTTTCGCACGTGTTTTTACTCGACTAGCCTGCGGGATGCATCCTCTCGCACGTGTTTTTGCTCGACTAGCCGCCGGGATGCATCCTCTCGCACGTGTTTTTGCTCGACTAGCCATGCGCATCCCAAAAAACCTGCGCATGCGCATCCCAAAAAACCTGCGCATGCGCATCCCAAAAAATCTGCGCATGCGCATCCCACAAAACCTGCGCATGCGCATCCCACAAAACCTCGCACGTGTTTGTGCTCGACTAGCCTGCGGGATGCATCCTTTCGCACGTGTTTTTACTCGACTAGCCTGCGGGATGCATCCTCTCGCACGTGTTTTTGCTCGACTAGCCTGCGGGATGCATCCTTTCGCACGTGTTTGTGCTCGACTAGCCTGCCTGATGCATCCTCTCGCACGTGTTTTTACTCGACTAGCCTGCGGGATGCATCCTCTCGCACGTGTTTTCGCTCGACTAGCCTGCGGGATGCATCCTATCGCACGTGTTTTTGCTCGACTAGCCTGCGGGATGCATCCTCTCGCACGTTTTTTTACTCGACTAGCCTGCGGGATGCATCCTCTCGCACGTGTTTTTACTCGACTACCCTGCGGGATGCATCCTCTCGCACGTGTTTTTGCTCGACTAGCCATGCGCATCCCAAAAAAACCTGCGCATGCGCATACCACAAAACCTGCGTATGCGCATCCCACAAAACCTCGCACGGTTTTTACTCGACTAGCCTGCGGGATGCATCCTCTCGCACGTGTTTTTACTCGACTAGCCTGCGGGATGCATCCTCTCGCACGTGTTTTTGCTCGACTAGCCTGCGGGATGCATCCTCTCGCACGTGTTTTTGCTCGACTAGCCATGCGCATCCCAAAAAACCTGCGCATGCGCATCCCAAAAAATCTGCGCATGCGCATCCCACAAAACCTGCGCATGCGCATCCCACAAAACCTCGCCCGTGTTTGTGCTCGACTAGACTGCGGGATGCATCCTTTCGCACGTGTTTTTACTCGACTAGCCTGCGGGATGCATCCTCTCGCACGTGTTTTTGCTCGACTAGCCTGCGGGATGCATCCTCTCGCACGTGTTTGTGCTCGACTAGCCTGCGGGATGCATCCTCTCGCACGTGTTTTTACTCGACTAGCCTGCGGGATGCATCCTCTCGCACGTGTTTTTGCTCGACTACCCTGCGGGATGCATCCTCTCGCACGTGTTTTTGCTCGACTAGCCATGCGCATCCCACAAAACCTGCGCATGCGCATCCCACAAAACCTCGCACGTGTTTTTACTCGACTAGCCTGCGGGATGCATCCTCTCGCACGTGTTTTTACTCGACTAGCCTGCGGGATGCATCCTCTCGCACGTGTTTTTGCTCGACTAGCCATGCGCATCCCTAAAAACCTGCACATGCGCATCCCAAAAAACCTGCGCATGCGCATCCCACAAAACCTGCGCATGCGCATCCCACAAAACCTCGCACGTGTTTTTACTCGACTAGCCTGCGGGATGCATCCTCTCGCACGTGTTTTTACTCGACTAGCCTGCGGGATGCATCCTCTCGCACGTGTTTCTACTCGACTAGCCTGCGGGATGCATCCTCTCGCACGTGTTTTTACTCGACTAGCCTGCGGGATGCATCGTCTCGCACGTGTTCTTACTCGACTAGCCTGCGGGATGCATCCTCTCGCACGTGTTTTTACTCGACTAGCCTGCGGGAAGCATCCTCTTGCACGTGTTTTTACTCGACTAGCCTGCGGGATGCATCCTCTCGCACGTGTTTTTACTCGACTAGCATGCGGGATGCATCCTCTCGCACGTGTTTTTGCTCGACTAGCCATGCGCATCCCAAAAAACCTGCGCATGCGCATCCCACAAAACCTCGCACGTGTTTGTGCTCGACTAGCATGCGGGATGCATCCTTTCGCACGTGTTTTTACTCGACTAGCCTGCGGGATGCATCCTCTCGCACGTGTTTTTGCTCGACTACCCTGCGGGATGCATCCTCTCGCACGTGTTTTTGCTCGACTAGCCATGCGCATCCCAAAAAACCTGCGCATGCGCATACCACAAAACCTGCGTATGCGCATCCCACAAAACCTCGCACGGTTTTTACTCGACTAGCCTGCGGGATGCATCCTCTCGCACGTGTTTTTACTCGACTAGCCTGCGGGATGCATCCTCTCGCACGTGTTTTTGCTCGACTAGCCTGCGGGATGCATCCTCTCGCACGTGTTTTTGCTCGACTAGCCATGCGCATCCCAAAAAACCTGCGCATGCGCATCCCAAAAAATCTGCGCATGCGCATCCCACAAAACCTGCGCATGCGCATCCCACAAAACCTCGCCCGTGTTTGTGCTCGACTAGACTGCGGGATGCATCCTTTCGCACGTGTTTTTACTCGACTAGCCTGCGGGATGCATCCTCTCGCACGTGTTTTTGCTCGACTAGCCTGCGGGATGCATCCTCTCGCACGTGTTTGTGCTCGACTAGCCTGCGGGATGCATCCTCTCGCACGTGTTTTTACTCGACTAGCCTGCGGGATGCATCCTCTCGCACGTGTTTTTGCTCGACTAGCCTGCGGGATGCATCCTCTCGCACGTGTTTTTGCTCGACTAGCCTGCGGGATGCATCCTCTCGCACGTGTTTTTACTCGACTAGCCTGCGGGATGCATCCTCTCGCACGTGTTTTTACTCGACTAGCCTGCGGGATGCATCCTCTCGCACGTGTTTTTACTAGACTAGCCTGCAGGATGCATCCTCTCGCACGTGTTTTTACTCGATTAGCCTGCGGGATGCATCCTCTCGCACGTGTTTTTGCTCGACTAGCCTGCGGGATGCATCCTCTCGCACGTGTTTTTGCTCGACTACCCTGCGGGATGCATCCTCTCGCACGTGTTTTTGCTCGACTAGCCATGCGCATCCCACAAAACCTGCGCATGCGCATCCCACAAAACCTCGCACGTGTTTTTACTCGACTAGCCTGCGGGATGCATCCTCTCGCACGTGTTTTTACTCGACTAGCCTGCGGGATGCATCCTCTCGCACGTGTTTTTGCTCGACTAGCCATGCGCATCCCTAAAAACCTGCACATGCGCATCCCAAAAAACCTGCGCATGCGCATCCCACAAAACCTGCGCATGCGCATCCCACAAAACCTCGCACGTGTTTTTACTCGACTAGCCTGCGGGATGCATCCTCTCGCACGTGTTTTTGCTCGACTAGCCATGCGCATCCCAAAAAACCTGCGCATGCGCATCCCACAAAACCTCGCACGTGTTTGTGCTCGACTAGCATGCGGGATGCATCCTTTCGCACGTGTTTTTACTCGACTAGCCTGCGGGATGCATCCTCTCGCACGTGTTTTTGCTCGACTAGCCGCCGGGATGCATCCTCTCGCACGTGTTTTTGCTCGACTAGCCATGCGCATCCCAAAAAACCTGCGCATGCGCATCCCAAAAAACCTGCGCATGCGCATCCCAAAAAATCTGCGCATGCGCATCCCACAAAACCTGCGCATGCGCATCCCACAAAACCTCGCACGTGTTTGTGCTCGACTAGCCTGCGGGATGCATCCTTTCGCACGTGTTTTTACTCGACTAGCCTGCGGGATGCATCCTCTCGCACGTGTTTTTGCTCGACTAGCCTGCGGGATGCATCCTCTCGCACGTGTTTTTGCTCGACTAGCCTGCGGGATGCATCCTCTCGCACGTGTTTTTACTCGACTAGCCTGCGGGATGCATCCTCTCGCACGTGTTTTTACTCGACTACCCTGCGGGATGCATCCTCTCGCACGTGTTTTTGCTCGACTAGCCATGCGCATCCCAAAAAACCTGCGCATGCGCATACCACAAAACCTGCGTATGCGCATCCCACAAAACCTCGCACGGTTTTTACTCGACTAGCCTGCGGGATGCATCCTCTCGCACGTGTTTTTACTCGACTAGCCTGCGGGATGCATCCTCTCGCACGTGTTTTTGCTCGACTAGCCTGCGGGATGCATCCTCTCGCACGTGTTTTTGCTCGACTAGCCATGCGCATCCCAAAAAACCTGCGCATGCGCATCCCAAAAAATCTGCGCATGCGCATCCCACAAAACCTGCGCATGCGCATCCCACAAAACCTCGCCCGTGTTTGTGCTCGACTAGACTGCGGGATGCATCCTTTCGCACGTGTTTTTACTCGACTAGCCTGCGGGATGCATCCTCTCGCACGTGTTTTTGCTCGACTAGCCTGCGGGATGCATCCTCTCGCACGTGTTTGTGCTCGACTAGCCTGCGGGATGCATCCTCTCGCACGTGTTTTTACTCGACTAGCCTGCGGGATGCATCCTCTCGCACGTGTTTTTGCTCGACTAGCCTGCGGGATGCATCCTCTCGCACGTGTTTTTGCTCGACTACCCTGCGGGATGCATCCTCTCGCACGTGTTTTTGCTCGACTAGCCATGCGCATCCCACAAAACCTGCGCATGCGCATCCCACAAAACCTCGCACGTGTTTTTACTCGACTAGCCTGCGGGATGCATCCTCTCGCACGTGTTTTACTCGACTAGCCTGCGGGATGCATCCTCTCGCACGTGTTTTTGCTCGACTAGCCATGCGCATCCCTAAAAACCTGCACATGCGCATCCCAAAAAACCTGCGCATGCGCATCCCACAAAACCTGCGCATGCGCATCCCACAAAACCTCGCACGTGTTTTTACTCGACTAGCCTGCGGGATGCATCCTCTCGCACGTGTTTTTACTCGACTAGCCTGCGGGATGCATCCTCTCGCACGTGTTTCTACTCGACTAGCCTGCGGGATGCATCCTCTCGCACGTGTTTTTACTCGACTAGCCTGCGGGATGCATCGTCTCGCACGTGTTTTTACTCGACTAGCCTGCGGGATGCATCCTCTCGCACGTGTTTTTACTCGACTAGCCTGCGGGAAGCATCCTCTTGCACGTGTTTTTACTCGACTAGCCTGCGGGATGCATCCTCTCGCACGTGTTTTTACTCGACTAGCATGCGGGGATGCATCCTCTCGCACGTGTTTTTGCTCGACTAGCCATGCGCATCCCAAAAAAACCTGCGCATGCGCATCCCACAAAACCTCGCACGTGTTTGTGCTCGACTAGCATGCGGGATGCATCCTTTCGCACGTGTTTTTACTCGACTAGCCTGCGGATGCATCCTCTCGCACGTGTTTTTGCTCGACTACCCTGCGGGATGCATCCTCTCGCACGTGTTTTTGCTCGACTAGCCATGCGCATCCCAAAAAACCTGCGCATGCGCATACCACAAAACCTGCGTATGCGCATCCCACAAAACCTCGCACGGTTTTTACTCGACTAGCCTGCGGGATGCATCCTCTCGCACGTGTTTTTACTCGACTAGCCTGCGGGATGCATCCTCTCGCACGTGTTTTTGCTCGACTAGCCTGCGGGATGCATCCTCTCGCACGTGTTTTTTGCTCGACTAGCCATGCGCATCCCAAAAAACCTGCGCATGCGCATCCCAAAAAATCTGCGCATGCGCATCCCACAAAACCTGCGCATGCGCATCCCACAAAACCTCGCCCGTGTTTGTGCTCGACTAGACTGCGGGATGCATCCTTTCGCACGTGTTTTTACTCGACTAGCCTGCGGGATGCATCCTCTCGCACGTGTTTTTGCTCGACTAGCCTGCGGGATGCATCCTCTCGCACGTGTTTGTGCTCGACTAGCCTGCGGGATGCATCCTCTCGCACGTGTTTTTACTCGACTAGCCTGCGGGATGCATCCTCTCGCACGTGTTTTTGCTCGACTAGCCTGCGGGATGCATCCTCTCGCACGTGTTTTTTGCTCGACTAGCCTGCGGGATGCATCCTCTCGCACGTGTTTTTACTCGACTAGCCTGCGGATGCATCCTCTCGCACGTGTTTTTACTCGACTAGCCTGCGGGATGCATCCTCTCGCACGTGTTTTTACTAGACTAGCCTGCAGGATGCATCCTCTCGCACGTGTTTTTACTCGATTAGCCTGCGGGATGCATCCTCTCGCACGTGTTTTTGCTCGACTAGCCTGCGGGATGCATCCTCTCGCACGTGTTTTTGCTCGACTACCCTGCGGGATGCATCCTCTCGCACGTGTTTTTGCTCGACTAGCCATGCGCATCCCACAAAACCTGCGCATGCGCATCCCACAAAACCTCGCACGTGTTTTTACTCGACTAGCCTGCGGGATGCATCCTCTCGCACGTGTTTTTACTCGACTAGCCTGCGGGATGCATCCTCTCGCACGTGTTTTTGCTCGACTAGCCATGCGCATCCCTAAAAACCTGCACATGCGCATCCCAAAAAACCTGCGCATGCGCATCCCACAAAACCTGCGCATGCGCATCCCACAAAACCTCGCACGTGTTTTTACTCGACTAGCCTGCGGGATGCATCCTCTCGCACGTGTTTTTGCTCGACTAGCCATGCGCATCCCAAAAAAACCTGCGCATGCGCATCCCACAAAACCTCGCACGTGTTTGTGCTCGACTAGCATGCGGATGCATCCTTTCGCACGTGTTTTTACTCGACTAGCCTGCGGGATGCATCCTCTCGCACGTGTTTTTGCTCGACTAGCCGCCGGGATGCATCCTCTCGCACGTGTTTTTGCTCGACTAGCCATGCGCATCCCAAAAAACCTGCGCATGCGCATCCCAAAAAACCTGCGCATGCGCATCCCAAAAAATCTGCGCATGCGCATCCCACAAAACCTGCGCATGCGCATCCCACAAAACCTCGCACGTGTTTGTGCTCGACTAGCCTGCGGGATGCATCCTCTCGCACGTGTTTTTACTCGACTAGCCTGCGGGATGCATCCTCTCGCACGTGTTTTTGCTCGACTAGCCTGCGGGATGCATCCTCTCGCACGTGTTTTTGCTCGACTAGCCATGCGCATCCCAAAAAACCTGCGCATGCGCATCCCAAAAAATCTGCGCATGCGCATCCCACAAAACCTGCGCATGCGCATCCCACAAAACCTCGCCCGTGTTTGTGCTCGACTAGACTGCGGGATGCATCCTTTCGCACGTGTTTTTACTCGACTAGCCTGCGGGATGCATCCTCTCGCACGTGTTTTTGCTCGACTAGCCTGCGGGATGCATCCTCTCGCACGTGTTTGTGCTCGACTAGCCTGCGGGATGCATCCTCTCGCACGTGTTTTTACTCGACTAGCCTGCGGGATGCATCCTCTCGCACGTGTTTTTGCTCGACTAGCCTGCGGGATGCATCCTCTCGCACGTGTTTTTGCTCGACTAGCCTGCGGGATGCATCCTCTCGCACGTGTTTTTACTCGACTAGCCTGCGGGATGCATCCTCTCGCACGTGTTTTTGCTCGACTCGCCATGCGCATCCCACAAAACCTGCGCATACGCATCCCACAAAACCTCGCACGTGTTTGTGCTCGACTAGCCTGCGGGATGCATCCTTTCGCACGTGTTTTTACTCGACTAGCCTGCGGGATGCATCCTCTCGCACGTGTTTTTACTAGACTAGCCTGCGGGATGCATCCTCTCGCACGTGTTTTTACTCGACTAGCCTGCGGGATGCATCCTCTCGCACGTGTTTTTACTCGACTAGCCTGCGGGATGCATCGTCTCGCACGTGTTTTTACTCGACTAGCCTGCGGGATGCATCCTCTCGCACGTGTTTTTGCTCGACTAGCCATGCGCATCCCAAAAAACCTGCGCATGCGCATCCCAAAAAATCTGCGCATGCGCATCCCACAAAACCTGCGCATGCGCATCCCACAAAACCTCGCACGGTTTTTACTCGACTAGCCTGCGGGATGCATCCTCTCGCACGTGTTTTTACTCGACTAGCCTGCGGGATGCATCCTCCCGCACGTGTTTTTACTCGACTAGCCTGCGGGATGCATCCTCTCGCACGTGTTTTTGCTCGACTAGCCTGCGGGATGCATCCTCTCGCACGTGTTTTTGCTCGACTAGCCTGCGGGATGCATCCTCTCGCACGTGTTTTTACTCGACTAGCCTGCGGGATGCATCCTCTCGCACGTGTTTTTGCTCGACTAGCCATGCGCATCCCACAAAACCTGCGCATACGCATCCCACAAAACCTCGCACGTGTTTGTGCTCGACTAGCCTGCGGGATGCATCCTTTCGCACGTGTTTTTACTCGACTAGCCTGCGGGATGCATCCTCTCGCACGTGTTTTTACTAGACTAGCCTGCAGGATGCATCCTCTCGCACGTGTTTTTACTCGATTAGCCTGCGGGATGCATCCTCTCGCACGTGTTTTTGCTCGACTAGCCTGCGGGATGCATCCTCTCGCACGTGTTTTTGCTCGACTACCCTACGGGATGCATCCTCTCGCACGTGTTTTTGCTCGACTAGCCATGCGCATCCCACAAAACCTGCGCATGCGCATCCCACAAAACCTCGCACGTGTTTTTACTCGACTAGCCTGCGGGATGCATCCTCTCGCACGTGTTTTTACTCGACTAGCCTGCGGGATGCATCCTCTCGCACGTGTTTTTGCTCGACTAGCCATGCGCATCCCTAAAAACCTGCACATGCGCATCCCAAAAAACCTGCGCATGCGCATCCCACAAAACCTGCGCATGCGCATCCCACAAAACCTCGCACGTGTTTTTACTCGACTAGCCTGCGGGATGCATCCTCTCGCACGTGTTTTTACTCGACTACCCTGCGGGATGCATCCTCTCGCACGTGTTTTTGCTCGACTAGCCATGCGCATCCCACAAAACCTGCGCATGCGCATCCCACAAAACCTCGCACGTGTTTTTACTCGACTAGCCTGCGTGATGCATCCCCTCGCACGTGTTTTTACTCGACTAGCCTGCGGGATGCATCCTCCCGCACGTGTTTTTACTCGACTAGCCTGCGGGATACATCCTCTCGCACGTGTTTTTGCTCGACTAGCCTGCGGGATGCATCCTCTCGCACGTGTTTTTGCTCGACTAGCCTGCGGGATGCATCCACTCTCACGTGTTTTTGCTCGACTAGTCTGCGGGACGCATCCTCTCGCACGTGTTTTTACTCGACTAGCCTGCGGGATGCATCCTCTCGCACGTGTTTTTACTCGAATAGCCTGCGGGAAGCATCCTCTTGCACGTGTTTTTACTCGACTAGCATGCGGGATGCATCCTCTCGCACGTGTTTTTACTCGACTAGCCTGCGGGAAGCATCCTCTCGCACGTGTTTTTACTCGACTAGCCTGCGGGATGCATCCTCTCGCCCTTTTTTTTACTCGACTAGCCTGCGGGAAGCATCCTCTTGCACGTGTTTTTACTCGACTAGCCTGCGGGATGCATCCTCTCGCACGTGTTTTTACTCGACTAGCCTGCGGGATGCATCCTCTCGCACGTGTTTTTGCTCGACTAGCCTGCGGGATGCATCCTCTCGCACGTGTTTTTGCTCGACTACCCTGCGGGATGCATCCTCTCGCACGTGTTTTTGCTCGACTAGCCATGCGCATCCCACAAAACCTGCGCATGCGCATCCCACAAAACCTCGCACGTGTTTTTACTCGACTAGCCTGCGGGATGCATCCTCTCGCACGTGTTTTTACTCGACTAGCCTGCGGGATGCATCCTCTCGCACGTGTTTTTGCTCGACTAGCCATGCGCATCCCTAAAAACCTGCACATGCGCATCCCAAAAAACCTGCGCATGCGCATCCCACAAAACCTGCGCATGCGCATCCCACAAAACCTCGCACGTGTTTTTACTCGACTAGCCTGCGGGATGCATCCTCTCGCACGTGTTTTTACTCGACTAGCCTGCGGGATGCATCCTCTCGCACGTGTTTCTACTCGACTAGCCTGCGGGATGCATCCTCTCGCACGTGTTTTTACTCGACTAGCCTGCGGGATGCATCGTCTCGCACGTGTTTTTACTCGACTAGCCTGCGGGATGCATCCTCTCGCACGTGTTTTTACTCGACTAGCCTGCGGGAAGCATCCTCTTGCACGTGTTTTTACTCGACTAGCCTGCGGGATGCATCCTCTCGCACGTGTTTTTACTCGACTAGCATGCGGGATGCATCCTCTCGCACGTGTTTTTGCTCGACTAGCCATGCGCATCCCAAAAAACCTGCGCATGCGCATCCCACAAAACCTGCGCATGCGCATCCCACAAAACCTCGCACGTGTTTGTGCTCGACTAGTCTGCCGGATGCATCCTCTCGCACGTGTTTTTACTCGACTAGCCTGCGGGATGCATCCTCTCGCACGTGTTTTTGCTCGACTAGCCTGCGGGATGCATCCTATCGCACGTGTTTTTGCTCGACTAGCCTGCGGGATGCATCCTCTCGCACGTGTTTTTACTCGACTAGCCTGCGGGATGCATCCTCTCGCACGTGTTTTTACTGGACTACCCTGCGGGATGCATCCTCTCGCACGTGTTTTTGCTCGACTAGCCATGCGCATCCCAAAAAACCTGCGCATGCGCATCCCACAAAACCTGCGTATGCGCATCCCACAAAACCTCGCACGGTTTTTACTCGACTAGCCTGCGGGATGCATCCTCTCGCACGTGTTTTTACTCGACTAGCCTGCGGGATGCATCCTCTCGCACGTGTTTTTGCTCGACTAGCCATGCGCATCCCAAAAAACCTGCACATGCGCATCCCAAAAAACCTGCGCATGCGCATCCCACAAAACCTGCGCATGCGCATCCCACAAAACCTCGCACGTGTTTTTACTCGACTAGCCTGCGGGATGCATCCTCTCGCACGTGTTTTTGCTCGGCTAGCCTGCGGGATGCATCCTCTCGCACGTGTTTTTGCTCGACTAGCCATGCGCATCCCAAAAAACCTGCGCATGCGCATCCCACAAAACCTCGCACGTGTTTTTACTCGTCTAGCCTGCGGGATGCATCCTCTCGCACGTGTTTTTACTCGACTAGCCTGCGGGATGCATCCTCTCGCACGTGTTTTTACTCGACTAGCCTGCGGGATGCATCGTCTCGCACGTGTTTTTACTCGACTAGCCTGCGGGATGCATCCTCTCGCACGTGTTTTTACTCGACTAGCCTGCGGGATGCATCGTCTCGCACGTGTTTTTACTCGACTAGCCTGCGGGATGCATCGTCTCGCACGTGTTTTTACTCGACTAGCCTGCGGGATGCATCCTCTCGCACGTGTTTTTGCTCGACTAGCCATGCGCATCCCAAAAAACCTGCGCATGCGCATCCCAAAAAATCTGCGCATGCGCATCCCACAAAACCTGCGCATGCGCATCCCACAAAACCTCGCACGTGTTTGTGCTCTACTAGCCTGCGGGATGCATCCTTTCGCACGTGTTTTTACTCGACTAGCCTGCGGGATGCATCCTCTCGCACGTGTTTTTGCTCGACTAGCCTGCGGGATGCATCCTCTCGCACGTGTTTTTGCTCGACTAGCCATGCGCATCCCAAAAAACCTGCGCATGCGCATCCCAAAAAATCTGCGCATGCGCATCCCACAAAACCTGCGCATGCGCATCCCACAAAACCTCGCACGTGTTTGTGCTCGACTAGACTGCGGGATGCATCCTTTCGCACGTGTTTTTACTCGACTAGCCTGCGGGATGCATCCTCTCGCACGTGTTTTTGCTCGACTAGCCTGCGGGATGCATCCTCTCGCACGTGTTTTTGCTCGACTAGCCATGCGCATCCCAAAAAACCTGCGCATGCGCATCCCAAAAAACCTGCGCATGCGCATCCCAAAAAACCTGCGCATGCGCATCCCAAAAAATCTGCGCATGCGCATCCCACAAAACCTGCGCATGCGCATCCCACAAAACCTCGCACGTGTTTGTGCTCGACTAGCCTGCGGGATGCATCCTTTCGCACGTGTTTTTACTCGACTAGCCTGCGGGATGCATCCTCTCGCACGTGTTTTTGCTCGACTAGCCTGCGGGATGCATCCTCTCGCTCGTGTTTGTGTTCGACTAGCCTGCGGGATGCATCCTCTCGCACGTGTTTTTACTCGACTAGCCTGCGGGATGCATCCTCTCGCACGTGTTTTTACTCGACTAGCCTGCGGGATGCATCCTATCGCACGTGTTTTTGCTCGACTAGCCTGCGGGATGCATCCTCTCGCACGTGTTTTTGCTCGGCTAGCCTGCGGGATGCATCCTCTCGCACGTGTTTTTGCTCGACTAGCCATGCGCATCCCAAAAAACCTGCGCATGCGCATCCCACAAAACCTCGCACGTGTTTTTACTCGACTAGCCTGCGGGATGCATCCTCTCGCACGTGTTTTTACTCGACTAGCCTGCGGGATGCATCCTCTCGCACGTGTTTTTACTCGACTAGCCTGCGGGATGCATCCTATCGCACGTGTTTTTGCTCGACTAGCCTGCGGGATGCATCCTCTCGCACGTGTTTTTGCTCGGCTAGCCTGCGGGATGCATCCTCTCGCACGTGTTTTTGCTCGACTAGCCATGCGCATCCCAAAAAACCTGCGCATGCGCATCCCACAAAACCTCGCACGTGTTTTTACTCGACTAGCCTGCGGGATGCATCCTCTCGCACGTGTTTTTACTCGACTAGCCTGCGGGATGCATCCTCTCGCACGTGTTTTTACTCGACTAGCCTGCGGGATGCATCGTCTCGCACGTGTTTTTACTCGACTAGCCTGCGGGATGCATCCTCTCGCACGTGTTTTTACTCGACTAGCCTGCGGGATGCATCGTCTCGCACGTGTTTTTACTCGACTAGCCTGCGGGATGCATCGTCTCGCACGTGTTTTTACTCGACTAGCCTGCGGGATGCATCCTCTCGCACGTGTTTTTGCTCGACTAGCCATGCGCATCCCAAAAAACCTGCGCATGCGCATCCCAAAAAATCTGCGCATGCGCATCCCACAAAACCTGCGCATGCGCATCCCACAACACCTCGCACGTGTTTGTGCTCGACTAGCCTGCGGGATGCATCCTTTCGCACGTGTTTTTACTCGACTAGCCTGCGGGATGCATCCTCTCGCACGTGTTTTTGCTGGACTAGCCTGCGGGATGCATCCTCTCGCACGTGTTTTTGCTCGACTAGCCATGCGCATCCCAAAAAACCTGCGCATGCGCATCCCAAAAAATCTGCGCATGCGCATCCCACAAAACCTGCGCATGCGCATCCCAAAAAATCTGCGCATGCGCATCCCACAAAACCTGCGCATGCGCATCCCACAAAACCTGCGCATGCGCATCCCACAAAACCTCGCACGTGTTTTTACTCGACTAGCCTGCGGGATGCACCCTCTCGCACGTGTTTTTACTCGACTAGCCTGCGGGATGCATCCTCTCGCACGTGTTTTTGCTCGACTAGCCATGCGCATCCCTAAAAACCTGCACATGCGCATCCCAAAAAACCTGCGCATGCGCATCCCACAAAACCTGCGCATGCGCATCCCACAAAACCTCGCACGTGTTTTTACTCGGCTAGCCTGCGGGATGCATCCTCTCGCACGTGTTTTTACTCGACCAGCCTGCGGGATGCATCCTCTCGCACGTGTTTTTACTCGACTAGCCTGCGGGATGCATCGTCTCGCACGTGTTTTTGCTCGACTAGCCTGCGGGATGCATCCTCTCGCACGTGTTTTTACTCGACTAGCCTGCGGGATTCATCCTCTCGCACGTGTTTTTACTCGACTAGCCTGCGGGACGCATCCTCTCGCACGTGTTTTTACTCGTCTAGCCTGCGGGATGCATCCTCTCGCACGTGTTTTTACTCGACTAGCCTGCGGGAAGCATCCTCTTGCACGTGTTTTTACTCGACTCGCATGCGGGATGCATCCTCTCGCACGTGTTTTTACTCGACTAGCCTGCGGGAAGCATCCTCTCGCACGTGTTTTTACTCGACTAGCCTGCGGGATGCATCCTCTCGCACGTGTTTTTGCTCGACTAGCCTGCGGGACGCATCCTCTCGCACGTGTTTTTACTCGTCTAGCCTGCGGGATGCATCCTCTCGCACGTGTTTTTACTCGACTAGCCTGCGGGAAGCATCCTCTTGCACGTGTTTTTACTCGACTCGCATGCGGGATGCATCCTCTCGCACGTGTTTTTACTCGACTAGCCTGCGGGAAGCATCCTCTCGCACGTGTTTTTACTCGACTAGCCTGCGGGATGCATGCTCTCGCACGTGTTTTTACTCGACTAGCCTGCGGGAAGCATCCTCTTGCACGTGTTTTTGCTCGACTAGCCATGCGCATCCCAAAAAACCTGCGCATGCGCATCCCAAAAAATCTGCGCATGCGCATCCCACAAAACCTGCGCATGCGCATCCCACAAAACCTCGCACGTGTTTGTGCTCGACTAGACTGCGGGATGCATCCTTTCGCACGTGTTTTTACTCGACTAGCCTGCGGGATGCATCCTCTCGCACGTGTTTTTGCTCGACTAGCCTGCGGGATGCATCCTCTCGCACGTGTTTTTACTCGACTAGCCTGCGGGATTCATCCTCTCGCACGTGTTTTTACTCGACTAGCCTGCGGGATGCATCCTCTCGCACGTGTTTTTGCTCGACTAGCCTGCGGGATGCATCCTCTCGCACGTGTTTTTGCTCGACTAGCCTGCGGGATGCATCCTCTCGCACGTGTTTTTACTCGACTACCCTGCGGGATGCATCCTCTCGCACGTGTTTTTGCTCGACTAGCCATGCGCATCCCACAAAACCTGCGCATGCGCATCCCACAAAACCTCGCACGTGTTTTTACTCGACTAGCCTGCGGGATGCATCCTCTCGCACGTGTTTTTACTCGACTAGCCTGCGGGATGCATCCTCTCGCACGTGTTTTTACTCGACTAGCCTGCGGGAAGCATCCTCTTGCACGTGTTTTTACTCGACTAGCCTGCGGGATGCATCCTCTCGCACGTGTTTTTACTCGACTAGCCTGCGGGATGCATCCTCTCGCACGTGTTTTTACTAGACTAGCCTGCAGGATGCATCCTCTCGCACGTGTTTTTACTCGATTAGCCTGCGGGATGCATCCTCTCGCACGTGTTTTTGCTCGACTAGCCTACGGGATGCATCCTCTCGCACGTGTTTTTGCTCGACTACCCTACGGGATGCATCCTCTCGCACGTGTTTTTGCTCGACTAGCCATGCGCATCCCACAAAATCTGCGCATGCGCATCCCACAAAACCTCGCACGTGTTTTTACTCGACTAGCCTGCGGGATCCATCCTCTCGCACGTGTTTTTACTCGACTAGCCTGCAGGATGCATCCTCTCGCACGTGTTTTTACTCGATTAGCCTGCGGGATGCATCCTCTCGCACGTGTTTTTGCTCGACTAGCCTGCGGGATGCATCCTCTCGCACGTGTTTTTGCTCGACTACCCTACGGGATGCATCCTCTCGCACGTGTTTTTGCTCGACTAGCCATGCGCATCCCACAAAATCTGCGCATGCGCATCCCACAAAACCTCGCACGTGTTTTTACTCGACTAGCCTGCGGGATCCATCCTCTCGCACGTGTTTTTACTCGACTAGCCTGCGGGATGCATCCTCTCGCACGTGTTTTTGCTCGACTAGCCATGCGCATCCCTAAAAACCTGCACATGCGCATCCCAAAAAACCTGCGCATGCGCATCCCACAAAACCTGCGCATGCGCATCCCACAAAACCTCGCACGTGTTTTTACTCGACTAGCCTGCGGGATGCATCCTCTCGCACGTGTTTTTACTCGACTACCCTGCGGGATGCATCCTCTCGCACGTGTTTTTGCTCGACTAGCCATGCGCATCCCACAAAACCAGCGCATGCGCATCCCACAAAACCTCGCACGTGTTTTTACTCGACTAGCCTGCGTGATGCATCCTCTCGCACGTGTTTTTACTCGACTAGCCTGCGGGATGCATCCTCTCGCACGTGTTTTTGCTCGACTAGCCATGCGCATCCCTAAAAACCTGCACATGCGCATCCCAAAAAACCTGCGCATGCGCATCCCACAAAGCCTGCGCATGCGCATGCCACAAAACCTCGCACGTGTTTTTACTCGACTAGCCTGCGGGATGCATCCTCTCGCACGTGTTTTTACTCGACTAGCCTGCGGGATGCATCCTCTCGCACGTGTTTTTACTCGACTAGCCTGCGGGATGCATCGTCTCGCACGTGTTTTTGCTCGACTAGCCTGCGGGATGCATCCTCTCGCACGTGTTTTTACTCGACTAGCCTGCGGGATTCATCCTCTCGCACGTGTTTATACTCGACTAGCCTGCGGGATGCATCCTCTCGCACGTGTTTTTACTCGACTAGCCTGCGGGATGCATCCTCCCGCACGTGTTTTTACTCGACTAGCCAGCGGGATACATCCTCTCGCACGTGTTTTTGCTCGACTAGCCTGCGGGATGCATCCTCTCGCACGTGTTTTTGCTCGACTAGCCTGCGGGATGCATCCTCTCGCACGTGTTTTTGCTCGACTAGCCTGCGGGACGCATCCTCTCGCACGTGTTTTTACTCGACTAGCCTGCGGGATGCATCCTCTCGCACGTGTTTTTACTCGAATAGCCTGCGGGAAGCATCCTCTTGCACGTGTTTTTACTCGACTAGCATGCGGGATGCATTCTCTCGCACGTGTTTTTACTCGACTAGCCTGCGGGAAGCATCCTCTCGCACGTGTTCTTACTCGACTAGCCTGCGGGATGCATCCTCTCGCACGTGTTTTTACTCGACTAGCCTGCGGGAAGCATCCTCTTGCACGTGTTTTTACTCGACTAGCCTGCGGGATGCATCCTCTCGCACGTGTTTTTACTCGACTAGCCTGCGGGGTGCATCCTCTCGCACGTGTTTTTACTCGACTAGCCTGCGGGAAGCATCCTCTTGCACGTGTTTTTACTCGACTAGCCTGCGGGATGCATCCTCTCGCACGTGTTTTTACTCGACTAGCCTGCGGGATGCATCCTCTCGCACGTGTTTTTACTAGACTAGCCTGCAGGATGCATCCTCTCGCACGTGTTTTTACTCGATTAGCCTGCGGGATGCATCCTCTCGCACGTGTTTTTGCTCGACTAGCCTGCGGGATGCATCCTCTCGCACGTGTTTTTGCTCGACTACCCTGCGGGATGCATCCTCTCGCACGTGTTTTTGCTCGACTAGCCATGCGCATCCCACAAAACCTGCGCATGCGCATCCCACAAAACCTCGCACGTGTTTTTACTCGACTAGCCTGCGGGATGCATCCTCTCGCACGTGTTTTTACTCGACTAGCCTGCGGGATGCATCCTCTCGCACGTGTTTTTGCTCGACTAGCCATGCGCATCCCTAAAAACCTGCACATGCGCATCCCAAAAAACCTGCGCATGCGCATCCCACAAAACCTGCGCATGCGCATCCCACAAAACCTCGCACGTGTTTTTACTCGACTAGCCTGCGGGATGCATCCTCTCGCACGTGTTTTTACTCGACTAGCCTGCGGGATGCATCCTCTCGCACGTGTTTTTGCTCGACTAGCCATGCGCATCCCTAAAAACCTGCACATGCGCATCCCAAAAAACCTGCGCATGCGCATCCCACAAAACCTGCGCATGCGCATGCCACAAAACCTCGCACGTGTTTTTACTCGACTAGCCTGCGGGATGCATCCTCTCGCACGTGTTTTTACTCGACTAGCCTGCGGGATGCATCGTCTCGCACGTGTTTTTGCTCGACTAGCCTGCGGGATGCATCCTCTCGCACGTGTTTTTACTCGACTAGCCTGCGGGATTCATCCTCTCGCACGTGTTTATACTCGACTAGCCTGCGGGATGCATCCTCTCGCACGTGTTTTTACTCGACTAGCCTGCGGGATGCATCCTCCCGCACGTGTTTTTACTCGACTAGCCAGCGGGATACATCCTCTCGCACGTGTTTTTGCTCGACTAGCCTGCGGGATGCATCCTCTCGCACGTGTTTTTGCTCGACTAGCCTGCGGGATGCATCCTCTCGCACGTGTTTTTGCTCGACTAGCCTGCGGGACGCATCCTCTCGCACGTGTTTTTACTCGACTAGCCTGCGGGATGCATCCTCTCGCACGTGTTTTTACTCGAATAGCCTGCGGGAAGCATCCTCTTGCACGTGTTTTTACTCGACTAGCATGCGGGATGCATCCTCTCGCACGTGTTTTTACTCGACTAGCCTGCGGGAAGCATCCTCTCGCACGTGTTCTTACTCGACTAGCCTGCGGGATGCATCCTCTCGCACGTGTTTTTACTCGACTAGCCTGCGGGAAGCATCCTCTTGCACGTGTTTTTACTCGACTAGCCTGCGGGATGCATCCTCTCGCACGTGTTTTTACTCGACTAGCCTGCGGGGTGCATCCTCTCGCACGTGTTTTTACTCGACTAGCCTGCGGGAAGCATCCTCTTGCACGTGTTTTTACTCGACTAGCCTGCGGGATGCATCCTCTCGCACGTGTTTTTACTCGACTAGCCTGCGGGATGCATCCTCTCGCACGTGTTTTTACTAGACTAGCCTGCAGGATGCATCCTCTCGCACGTGTTTTTACTCGATTAGCCTGCGGGATGCATCCTCTCGCACGTGTTTTTGCTCGACTAGCCTGCGGGATGCATCCTCTCGCACGTGTTTTTGCTCGACTACCCTGCGGGATGCATCCTCTCGCACGTGTTTTTGCTCGACTAGCCATGCGCATCCCACAAAACCTGCGCATGCGCATCCCACAAAACCTCGCACGTGTTTTTACTCGACTAGCCTGCGGGATGCATCCTCTCGCACGTGTTTTTACTCGACTAGCCTGCGGGATGCATCCTCTCGCACGTGTTTTTGCTCGACTAGCCATGCGCATCCCTAAAAACCTGCACATGCGCATCCCAAAAAACCTGCGCATGCGCATCCCACAAAACCTGCGCATGCGCATCCCACAAAACCTCGCACGTGTTTTTACTCGACTAGCCTGCGGGATGCATCCTCTCGCACGTGTTTTTACTCGACTAGCCTGCGGGATGCATCCTCTCGCACGTGTTTCTACTCGACTAGCCTGCGGGATGCATCCTCTCGCACGTGTTTTTACTCGACTAGCCTGCGGGATGCATCGTCTCGCACGTGTTTTTACTCGACTAGCCTGCGGGATGCATCCTCTCGCACGTGTTTTTACTCGACTAGCCTGCGGGAAGCATCCTCTTGCACGTGTTTTTACTCGACTAGCCTGCGGGATGCATCCACTCGCACGTGTTTTTACTCGACTAGCATGCGGGATGCATCCTCTCGCACGTGTTTTTGCTCGACTAGCCATGCGCATCCCAAAAAACCTGCGCATGCGCATCCCACAAAACCTGCGCATGCGCATCCCACAAAACCTCGCACGTGTTTGTGCTCGACTAGCATGCGGGATGCATCCTTTCGCACGTGTTTTTACTCGACTAGCCTGCGGGATGCATCCTCTCGCACGTGTTTTTGCTCGACTAGCCGCCGGGATGCATCCTCTCGCACGTGTTTTTGCTCGACTAGCCATGCGCATCCCAAAAAACCTGCGCATGCGCATCCCAAAAAACCTGCGCATGCGCATCCCACAAAACCTGCGCATGCGCATCCCACAAAACCTCGCACGTGTTTTTACTCGACTAGCCTGCGGGATGCATCCTCTCGCACGTGTTTTTACTCGACTACCCTGCGGGATGCATCCTCTCGCACGTGTTTTTGCTCGACTAGCCATGCGCATCCCACAAAACCAGCGCATGCGCATCCCACAAAACCTCGCACGTGTTTTTACTCGACTAGCCTGCGTGATGCATCCTCTCGCACGTGTTTTTACTCGACTAGCCTGCGGGATGCATCCTCTCGCACGTGTTTTTGCTCGACTAGCCATGCGCATCCCTAAAAACCTGCACATGCGCATCCCAAAAAACCTGCGCATGCGCATCCCACAAAACCTGCGCATGCGCATGCCACAAAACCTCGCACGTGTTTTTACTCGACTAGCCTGCGGGATGCATCCTCTCGCACGTGTTTTTACTCGACTAGCCTGCGGGATGCATCCTCTCGCACGTGTTTTTACTCGACTAGCCTGCGGGATGCATCGTCTCGCACGTGTTTTTGCTCGACTAGCCTGCGGGATGCATCCTCTCGCACGTGTTTTTACTCGACTAGCCTGCGGGATTCATCCTCTCGCACGTGTTTTTACTCGACTAGCCTGCGGGATGCATCCTCTCGCACGTGTTTTTACTAGACTAGCCTGCAGGATGCATCCTCTCGCACGTGTTTTTACTCGATTAGCCTGCGGGATGCATCCTCTCGCACGTGTTTTTGCTCGACTAGCCTGCGGGATGCATCCTCTCGCACGTGTTTTTGCTCGACTACCCTGCGGGATGCATCCTCTCGCACGTGTTTTTGCTCGACTAGCCATGCGCATCCCACAAAACCTGCGCATGCGCATCCCACAAAACCTCGCACGTGTTTTTACTCGACTAGCCTGCGGGATGCATCCTCTCGCACGTGTTTTTACTCGACTAGCCTGCGGGATGCATCCTCTCGCACGTGTTTTTGCTCGACTAGCCATGCGCATCCCTAAAAACCTGCACATGCGCATGCCAAAAAACCTGCGCATGCGCATCCCACAAAACCTGCGCATGCGCATCCCACAAAACCTCGCACGTGTTTTTACTCGACTAGCCTGCGGGATGCATCCTCTCGCACGTGTTTTTACTCGACTAGCCTGCGGGATGCATCCTCTCGCACGTGTTTCTACTCGACTAGCCTGCGGGATGCATCCTCTCGCACGTGTTTTTACTCGACTAGCCTGCGGGATGCATCGTCTCGCACGTGTTTTTACTCGACTAGCCTGCGGGATGCATCCTCTCGCACGTGTTTTTACTCGACTAGCCTGCGGGAAGCATCCTCTTGCACGTGTTTTTACTCGACTAGCCTGCGGGATGCATCCACTCGCACGTGTTTTTACTCGACTAGCATGCGGGATGCATCCTCTCGCACGTGTTTTTGCTCGACTAGCCATGCGCATCCCAAAAAACCTGCGCATGCGCATCCCACAAAACCTGCGCATGCGCATCCCACAAAACCTCGCACGTGTTTGTGCTCGACTAGCATGCGGGATGCATCCTTTCGCACGTGTTTTTACTCGACTAGCCTGCGGGATGCATCCTCTCGCACGTGTTTTTGCTCGACTAGCCGCCGGGATGCATCCTCTCGCACGTGTTTTTGCTCGACTAGCCATGCGCATCCCAAAAAACCTGCGCATGCGCATCCCAAAAAACCTGCGCATGCGCATCCCACAAAACCTGCGCATGCGCATCCCACAAAACCTCGCACGTGTTTTTACTCGACTAGCCTGCGGGATGCATCCTCTCGCACGTGTTTTTACTCGACTACCCTGCGGGATGCATCCTCTCGCACGTGTTTTTGCTCGACTAGCCATGCGCATCCCACAAAACCAGCGCATGCGCATCCCACAAAACCTCGCACGTGTTTTTACTCGACTAGCCTGCGGGATGCATCCTCTCGCACGTGTTTTTACTCGACTAGCCTGCGGGATGCATCCTCTCGCACGTGTTTTTACTCGACTAGCCTGCGGGATGCATCGTCTCGCACGTGTTTTTGCTCGACTAGCCTGCGGGATGCATCCTCTCGCACGTGTTTTTACTCGACTAGCCTGCGGGATTCATCCTCTCGCACGTGTTTTTACTCGACTAGCCTGCGGGATGCATCCTCTCGCACGTGTTTTTGCTCGACTAGCCTGCGGGATGCATCCTCTCGCACGTGTTTTTGCTCGACTAGCCTGCGGGATGCATCCTCTCGCACGTGTTTTTGCTCGACTAGCCTGCGGGACGCATCCTCTCGCACGTGTTTTTACTCGACTAGCCTGCGGGATGCATCCTCTCGCACGTGTTTTTACTCGAATAGCCTGCGGGAAGCATCCTCTTGCACGTGTTTTTACTCGACTAGCATGCGGGATGCATCCTCTCGCACGTGTTTTTACTCGACTAGCCTGCGGGAAGCATCCTCTTGCACGTGTTTTTACTCGACTAGCCTGCGGGATGCATCCTCTCGCACGTGTTTTTACTCGACTAGCCTGCGGGATGCATCCTCTCGCACGTGTTTTTACTAGACTAGCCTGCAGGATGCATCCTCTCGCACGTGTTTTTACTCGATTAGCCTGCGGGATGCATCCTCTCGCACGTGTTTTTGCTCGACTAGCCTGCGGGATGCATCCTCTCGCACGTGTTTTTGCTCGACTACCCTGCGGGATGCATCCTCTCGCACGTGTTTTTGCTCGACTATTCATGCGCATCCCACAAAACCTGCGCATGCGCATCCCACAAAACCTCGCACGTGTTTTTACTCGACTAGCCTGCGGGATGCATCCTCTCGCACGTGTTTTTACTCGACTAGCCTGCGGGATGCATCCTCTCGCACGTGTTTTTGCTCGACTAGCCATGCGCATCCCTAAAAACCTGCACATGCGCATCCCAAAAAACCTGCGCATGCGCATCCCACAAAACCTGCGCATGCGCATCCCACAAAACCTCGCACGTGTTTTTACTCGACTAGCCTGCGGGATGCATCCTCTCGCACGTGTTTTTACTCGACTAGCCTGCGGGATGCATCCTCTCGCACGTGTTTCTACTCGACTAGCCTGCGGGATGCATCCTCTCGCACGTGTTTTTACTCGACTAGCCTGCGGGATGCATCGTCTCGCACGTGTTTTTACTCGACTAGCCTGCGGGATGCATCCTCTCGCACGTGTTTTTACTCGACTAGCCTGCGGGAAGCATCCTCTTGCACGTGTTTTTACTCGACTAGCCTGCGGGATGCATCCACTCGCACGTGTTTTTACTCGACTAGCCTGCGGGATGCATCCACTCGCACGTGTTTTTACTCGACTAGCATGCGGGATGCATCCTCTCGCACGTGTTTTTGCTCGACTAGCCATGCGCATCCCAAAAAACCTGCGCATGCGCATCCCACAAAACCTGCGCATGCGCATCCCACAAAACATCGCACGTGTTTGTGCTCGACTAGCATGCGGGATGCATCCTTTCGCACGTGTTTTTACTCGACTAGCCTGCGGGATGCATCCTCTCGCACGTGTTTTTGCTCGACTAGCCGCCGGGATGCATCCTCTCGCACGTGTTTTTGCTCGACTAGCCATGCGCATCCCAAAAAACCTGCGCATGCGCATCCCAAAAAACCTGCGCATGCGCATCCCAAAAAATCTGCGCATGCGCATCCCACAAAACCTGCGCATGCGCATCCCACAAAACCTCGCACGTGTTTGTGCTCGACTAGCCTGCGGGATGCATCCTCTCGCACGTGTTTTTACTCGACTAGCCTGCGGGATGCATCCTCTCGCACGTGTTTTTACTCGACTAGCCTGCGGGATGCATCGTCTCGCACGTGTTTTTGCTCGACTAGCCTGCGGGATGCATCCTCTCGCACGTGTTTTTACTCGACTAGCCTGCGGGATTCATCCTCTCGCACGTGTTTTTACTCGACTAGCCTGCGGGATGCATCCTCTCGCACGTGTTTTTGCTCGACTAGCCTGCGGGATGCATCCTCTCGCACGTGTTTTTGCTCGACTAGCCTGCGGGATGCATCCTCTCGCACGTGTTTTTGCTCGACTAGCCTGCGGGACGCATCCTCTCGCACGTGTTTTTACTCGACTAGCCTGCGGGATGCATCCTCTCGCACGTGTTTTTACTCGAATAGCCTGCGGGAAGCATCCTCTTGCACGTGTTTTTACTCGACTAGCATGCGGGATGCATCCTCTCGCACGTGTTTTTACTCGACTAGCCTGCGGGAAGCATCCTCTTGCACGTGTTTTTACTCGACTAGCCTGCGGGATGCATCCTCTCGCACGTGTTTTTACTCGACTAGCCTGCGGGATGCATCCTCTCGCACGTGTTTTTACTAGACTAGCCTGCAGGATGCATCCTCTCGCACGTGTTTTTACTCGATTAGCCTGCGGGATGCATCCTCTCGCACGTGTTTTTGCTCGACTAGCCTGCGGGATGCATCCTCTCGCACGTGTTTTTGCTCGACTACCCTGCGGGATGCATCCTCTCGCACGTGTTTTTGCTCGACTATTCATGCGCATCCCACAAAACCTGCGCATGCGCATCCCACAAAACCTCGCACGTGTTTTTACTCGACTAGCCTGCGGGATGCATCCTCTCGCACGTGTTTTTACTCGACTAGCCTGCGGGATGCATCCTCTCGCACGTGTTTTTGCTCGACTAGCCATGCGCATCCCTAAAAACCTGCACATGCGCATCCCAAAAAACCTGCGCATGCGCATCCCACAAAACCTGCGCATGCGCATCCCACAAAACCTCGCACGTGTTTTTACTCGACTAGCCTGCGGGATGCATCCTCTCGCACGTGTTTTTACTCGACTAGCCTGCGGGATGCATCCTCTCGCACGTGTTTCTACTCGACTAGCCTGCGGGATGCATCCTCTCGCACGTGTTTTTACTCGACTAGCCTGCGGGATGCATCGTCTCGCACGTGTTTTTACTCGACTAGCCTGCGGGATGCATCCTCTCGCACGTGTTTTTACTCGACTAGCCTGCGGGAAGCATCCTCTTGCACGTGTTTTTACTCGACTAGCCTGCGGGATGCATCCACTCGCACGTGTTTTTACTCGACTAGCCTGCGGGATGCATCCACTCGCACGTGTTTTTACTCGACTAGCATGCGGGATGCATCCTCTCGCACGTGTTTTTGCTCGACTAGCCATGCGCATCCCAAAAAACCTGCGCATGCGCATCCCACAAAACCTCGCACGTGTTTGTGCTCGACTAGCATGCGGGATGCATCCTTTCGCACGTGTTTTTACTCGACTAGCCTGCGGGATGCATCCTCTCGCACGTGTTTTTGCTCGACTAGCCGCCGGGATGCATCCTCTCGCACGTGTTTTTGCTCGACTAGCCATGCGCATCCCAAAAAACCTGCGCATGCGCATCCCAAAAAACCTGCGCATGCGCATCCCAAAAAATCTGCGCATGCGCATCCCACAAAACCTGCGCATGCGCATCCCACAAAACCTCGCACGTGTTTGTGCTCGACTAGCCTGCGGGATGCATCCTTTCGCACGTGTTTTTACTCGACTAGCCTGCGGGATGCATCCTCTCACACGTGTTTTTGCTCGACTAGCCTGCGGGATGCATCCTTTCGCACGTGTTTGTGCTCGACTAGCCTGCCTGATGCATCCTCTCGCACGTGTTTTTACTCGACTAGCCTGCGGGATGCATCCCCTCGCACGTGTTTTCGCTCGACTAGCCTGCGGGATGCATCCTATCGCACGTGTTTTTGCTCGACTAGCCTGCGGGATGCATCCTCTCGCACGTGTTTTTACTCGACTAGCCTGCGGGATGCATACTCTCGCACGTGTTTTTACTCGACTACCCT
Source organism: Lasioglossum baleicum (assembly GCF_051020765.1). NCBI lineage: Eukaryota > Metazoa > Arthropoda > Insecta > Hymenoptera > Halictidae > Lasioglossum > Lasioglossum baleicum. The sequence continues at coordinate 436,461 of NW_027469141.1, read as the reverse complement.
GCGGGATGCATCCTCTCGCACGTGTTTTTGCTCGACTAGCCATGCGCATCCCAAAAAACCTGCGCATGCGCATCCCAAAAAACCTGCGCATGCGTATCCCAAAAAACCTGCGCATGCGCATCCCACAAAACCTCGCACGGTTTTTACTCGACTAGCCTGCGGGATGCATCCTCTCGCACGTGTTTTTACTCGACTAGCCTGCGGGATGCATCCTCTCGCACGTGTTTTTGCTCGACTAGCCTGCGGGATGCATCCTCTCGCACGTGTTTTTACTCGACTAGCCTGCGGGATGCATCCTCTCGCACGTGTTTTTACTCGACTAGCCTGCGGGATGCATCCTATCGCACGTGTTTTTGCTCGACTAGCCTGCGGGATGCATCCTCTCGCACGTGTTTTTGCTCGGCTAGCCTGCGGGATGCATCCTCTCGCACGTGTTTTTGCTCGACTAGCCATGCGCATCCCAAAAAACCTGCGCATGCGCATCCCACAAAACCTCGCACGTGTTTTTACTCGACTAGCCTGCGGGATGCATCCTCTCGCACGTGTTTTTACTCGACTAGCCTGCGGGATGCATCCTCTCGCACGTGTTTTTACTCGACTAGCCTGCGGGATGCATCTTCTCGCACGTGTTTTTACTCGACTAGCCTGCGGGATGCATCCTCTCGCACGTGTTTTTACTCGACTAGCCTGCGGGATGCATCGTCTCGCACGTGTTTTTACTCGACTAGCCTGCGGGATGCATCGTCTCGCACGTGTTTTTACTCGACTAGCCTGCGGGATGCATCCTCTCGCACGTGTTTTTGCTCGACTAGCCATGCGCATCCCAAAAAACCTGCGCATGCGCATCCCACAAAACCTGCGCATGCACATCCCACAAAACCTCGCACGTGTTTGTGCTCGACTAGCCTGCGGGATGCATCCTTTCGCACGTGTTTTTACTCGACTAGCCTGCGGGATGCATCCTCTCGCACGTGTTTTTGCTCGACTAGCCAGCGGGATGCATCCTCTCGCACGTGTTTTTGCTCGACTAGCCATGCGCATCCCTAAAAACCTGCACATGCGCATCCCAAAAAACCTGCGCATGCGCATCCCACAAAACCTGCGCATGCGCAACCCAAAAAATCTGCGCATGCGCATCCCACAAAACCTGCGCATGCGCATCCCACAAAACCTGCGCATGCGCATCCCACAAAACCTCGCACGTGTTTTTACTCGACTAGCCTGCGGGATGCATCCTCTCGCACGTGTTTTTACTCGACTAGCCTGCGGGATGCATCCTCTCGCACGTGTTTTTGCTCGACTAGCCATGCGCATCCCTAAAAACCTGCACATGCGCATCCCAAAAAACCTGCGCATGCGCATCCCACAAAACCTGCGCATGCGCATCCCACAAAACCTCGCACGTGTTTTTACTCGGCTAGCCTGCGGGATGCATCCTCTCGCACGTGTTTTTACTCGACTAGCCTGCGGGATGCATCCTCTCGCACGTGTTTTTACTCGACTAGCCTGCGGGATGCATCGTCTCGCACGTGTTTTTGCTCGACTAGCCTGCGGGATGCATCCTCTCGCACGTGTTTTTACTCGACTAGCCTGCGGGATTCATCCTCTCGCACGTGTTTTTACTCGACTAGCCTGCGGGATGCATCCTCTCGCACGTGTTTTTACTCGACTAGCCTGCGGGATGCATCCTCCCGCACGTGTTTTTACTCGACTAGCCTGCGGGATACATCCTCTCGCACGTGTTTTTGCTCGACTAGCCTGCGGGATGCATCCTCTCGCACGTGTTTTTGCTCTACTAGCCTGCGGGATGCATCCTCTCGCACGTGTTTTTGCTCGACTAGCCTGCGGGACGCATCCTCTCGCACGTGATTTTACTCGTCTAGCCTGCGGGATGCATCCTCTCGCACGTGTTTTTACTCGACTAGACTGCGGGAAGCATCCTCTTGCACGTGTTTTTACTCGACTCGCATGCGGGATGCATCCTCTCGCACGTGTTTTTACTCGACTAGCCTGCGGGAAGCATCCTCTCGCACGTGTTTTTACTCGACTAGCCTGCGGGATGCATGCTCTCGCACGTGTTTTTACTCGACTAGCCTGCGGGAAGCATCCTCTTGCACGTGTTTTTGCTCGACTAGCCATGCGCATCCCAAAAAACCTGCGCATGCGCATCCCAAAAAATCTGCGCATGCGCATCCCACAAAACCTGCGCATGCGCATCCCACAAAACCTCGCACGTGTTTGTGCTCGACTAGACTGCGGGATGCATCCTTTCGCACGTGTTTTTACTCGACTAGCCTGCGGGATGCATCCTCTCGCACGTGTTTTTGCTCGACTAGCCTGCGGGATGCATCCTCTCGCACGTGTTTGTGCTCGACTAGCCTGCGGGATGCATCCTCTCGCACGTGTTTTTACTCGACTAGCCTGCGGGATGCATCCTCTCGCACGTGTTTTTGCTCGACTAGCCTGCGGGATGCATCCTCTCGCACGTGTTTTTGCTCGACTAGCCTGCGGGATGCATCCTCTCGCACGTGTTTTTACTCGACTACCCTGCGGGATGCATCCTCTCGCACGTGTTTTTGCTCGACTAGCCATGCGCATCCCACAAAACCTGCGCATGCGCATCCCACAAAACCTCGCACGTGTTTTTACTCGACTAGCCTGCGGGATGCATCCTCTCGCACGTGTTTTTACTCGACTAGCCTGCGGGATGCATCCTCTCGCACGTGTTTTTACTCGACTAGCCTGCGGGAAGCATCCTCTTGCACGTGTTTTTACTCGACTAGCCTGCGGGATGCATCCTCTCGCACGTGTTTTTGCTCGACTAGCCTGCGGGATGCATCCTCTCGCACGTGTTTTTGCTCGACTAGCCATGCGCATCCCTAAAAACCTGCACATGCGCATCCCAAAAAACCTGCGCATGCGCATCCCACAAAACCAGCGCATGCGCATCCCACAAAACCTCGCACGTGTTTTTACTCGACTAGCCTGCGTGATGCATCCTCTCGCACGTGTTTTTACTCGACTAGCCTGCGGGATGCATCCTCTCGCACGTGTTTTTGCTCGACTAGCCATGCGCATCCCTAAAAACCTGCACATGCGCATCCCAAAAAACCTGCGCATGCGCATCCCACAAAACCTGCGCATGCGCATGCCACAAAACCTCGCACGTGTTTTTACTCGACTAGCCTGCGGGATGCATCCTCTCGCACGTGTTTTTACTCGACTAGCCTGCGGGATGCATCCTCTCGCACGTGTTTTTACTCGACTAGCCTGCGGGATGCATCGTCTCGCACGTGTTTTTGCTCGACTAGCCATGCGCATCCCACAAAATCTGCGCATGCGCATCCCACAAAACCTCGCACGTGTTTTTACTCGACTAGCCTGCGGGATCCATCCTCTCGCACGTGTTTTTACTCGACTAGCCTGCGGGATGCATCCTCTCGCACGTGTTTTTGCTCGACTAGCCATGCGCATCCCTAAAAACCTGCACATGCGCATCCCAAAAAACCTGCGCATGCGCATCCCACAAAACCAGCGCATGCGCATCCCACAAAACCTCGCACGTGTTTTTACTCGACTAGCCTGCGTGATGCATCCTCTCGCACGTGTTTTTACTCGACTAGCCTGCGGGATGCATCCTCTCGCACGTGTTTTTGCTCGACTAGCCATGCGCATCCCTAAAAACCTGCACATGCGCATCCCAAAAAACCTGCGCATGCGCATCCCACAAAACCTGCGCATGCGCATGCCACAAAACCTCGCACGTGTTTTTACTCGACTAGCCTGCGGGATGCATCCTCTCGCACGTGTTTTTACTCGACTAGCCTGCGGGATGCATCCTCTCGCACGTGTTTTTACTCGACTAGCCTGCGGGATGCATCGTCTCGCACGTGTTTTTGCTCGACTAGCCTGCGGGATGCATCCTCTCGCACGTGTTTTTACTCGACTAGCCTGCGGGATTCATCCTCTCGCACGTGTTTTTACTCGACTAGCCTGCGGGATGCATCCTCTCGCACGTGTTTTTACTCGACTAGCCTGCGGGATGCATCCTCCCGCACGTGTTTTTACTCGACTAGCCAGCGGGATACATCCTCTCGCACGTGTTTTTGCTCGACTAGCCTGCGGGATGCATCCTCTCGCACGTGTTTTTGCTCGACTAGCCTGCGGGATGCATCCTCTCGCACGTGTTTTTGCTCGACTAGCCTGCGGGACGCATCCTCTCGCACGTGTTTTTACTCGACTAGCCTGCGGGATGCATCCTCTCGCACGTGTTTTTACTCGAATAGCCTGCGGGAAGCATCCTCTTGCACGTGTTTTTACTCGACTAGCATGCGGGATGCATCCTCTCGCACGTGTTTTTACTCGACTAGCCTGCGGGAAGCATCCTCTCGCACGTGTTTTTACTCGACTAGCCTGCGGGATGCATCCTCTCGCACGTGTTTTTACTCGACTAGCCTGCGGGAAGCATCCTCTTGCACGTGTTTTTACTCGACTAGCCTGCGGGATGCATCCTCTCGCACGTGTTTTTACTCGACTAGCCTGCGGGATGCATCCTCTCGCACGTGTTTTTACTCGACTAGCCTGCGGGAAGCATCCTCTTGCACGTGTTTTTACTCGACTAGCCTGCGGGATGCATCCTCTCGCACGTGTTTTTACTCGACTAGCCTGCGGGATGCATCCTCTCGCACGTGTTTTTACTAGACTAGCCTGCAGGATGCATCCTCTCGCACGTGTTTTTACTCGATTAGCCTGCGGGATGCATCCTCTCGCACGTGTTTTTGCTCGACTAGCCTGCGGGATGCATCCTCTCGCACGTGTTTTTGCTCGACTACCCTGCGGGATGCATCCTCTCGCACGTGTTTTTGCTCGACTAGCCATGCGCATCCCACAAAACCTGCGCATGCGCATCCCACAAAACCTCGCACGTGTTTTTACTCGACTAGCCTGCGGGATGCATCCTCTCGCACGTGTTTTTACTCGACTAGCTTGCGGGATGCATCCTCTCGCACGTGTTTTTGCTCGACTAGCCATGCGCATCCCTAAAAACCTGCACATGCGCATCCCAAAAAACCTGCGCATGCGCATCCCACAAAACCTGCGCATGCGCATCCCACAAAACCTCGCACGTGTTTTTACTCGACTAGCCTGCGGGATGCATCCTCTCGCACGTGTTTTTACTCGACTAGCCTGCGGGATGCATCCTCTCGCACGTGTTTCTACTCGACTAGCCTGCGGGATGCATCCTCTCGCACGTGTTTTTACTCGACTAGCCTGCGGGATGCATCGTCTCGCACGTGTTTTTACTCGACTAGCCTGCGGGATGCATCCTCTCGCACGTGTTTTTACTCGACTAGCCTGCGGGAAGCATCCTCTTGCACGTGTTTTTACTCGACTAGCCTGCGGGATGCATCCACTCGCACGTGTTTTTACTCGACTAGCATGCGGGATGCATCCTCTCGCACGTGTTTTTGCTCGACTAGCCATGCGCATCCCAAAAAACCTGCGCATGCGCATCCCACAAAACCTGCGCATGCGCATCCCACAAAACCTCGCACGTGTTTGTGCTCGACTAGCATGCGGGATGCATCCTTTCGCACGTGTTTTTACTCGACTAGCCTGCGGGATGCATCCTCTCGCACGTGTTTTTGCTCGACTAGCCGCCGGGATGCATCCTCTCGCACGTGTTTTTGCTCGACTAGCCATGCGCATCCCAAAAAATCTGCGCATGCGCATCCCACAAAACCTGCGCATGCGCATCCCACAAAACCTCGCACGTGTTTGTGCTCGACTAGACTGCGGGATGCATCCTTTCGCACGTGTTTTTACTCGACTAGCCTGCGGGATGCATCCTCTCGCACGTGTTTTTGCTCGACTAGCCTGCGGGATGCATCCTCTCGCACGTGTTTGTGCTCGACTAGCCTGCGGGATGCATCCTCTCGCACGTGTTTTTACTCGACTAGCCTGCGGGATGCATCCTCTCGCACGTGTTTTTGCTCGACTAGCCATGCGCATCCCACAAAACCTGCGCATACGCATCCCACAAAACCTCGCACGTGTTTGTGCTCGACTAGCCTGCGGGATGCATCCTTTCGCACGTGTTTTTACTCGACTAGCCTGCGGGATGCATCCTCTCGCACGTGTTTTTACTAGACTAGCCTGCAGGATGCATCCTCTCGCACGTGTTTTTACTCGATTAGCCTGCGGGATGCATCCTCTCGCACGTGTTTTTGCTCGACTAGCCTGCGGGATGCATCCTCTCGCACGTGTTTTTGCTCGACTACCCTACGGGATGCATCCTCTCGCACGTGTTTTTGCTCGACTAGCCATGCGCATCCCACAAAACCTGCGCATGCGCATCCCACAAAACCTCGCACGTGTTTTTACTCGACTAGCCTGCGGGATGCATCCTCTCGCACGTGTTTTTACTCGACTAGCCTGCGGGATGCATCCTCTCGCACGTGTTTTTACTCGACTAGCCTGCGGGATGCATCGTCTCGCACGTGTTTTTGCTCGACTAGCCTGCGGGATGCATCCTCTCGCACGTGTTTTTACTCGACTAGCCTGCGGGATTCATCCTCTCGCACGTGTTTTTACTCGACTAGCCTGCGGGATGCATCCTCTCGCACGTGTTTTTACTCGACTAGCCTGCGGGATGCATCCTCTCGCACGTGTTTTTACTCGACTAGCCTGCGGGATGCATCCTCTCGCACGTGTTTTTGCTCGACTAGCCTGCGGGATGCATCCTCTCGCACGTGTTTTTGCTCGACTAGCCATGCGCATCCCAAAAAACCTGCGCATGCGCATCCCAAAAAATCTGCGCATGCGCATCCCACAAAACCTGCGCATGCGCATCCCACAAAACCTCGCACGTGTTTGTGCTCGACTAGACTGCGGGATGCATCCTTTCGCACGTGTTTTTACTCGACTAGCTTGCGGGATGCATCCTCTCGCACGTGTTTTTGCTCGACTAGCCTGCGGGATGCATCCTCTCGCACGTGTTTGTGCTCGACTAGCCTGCGGGATGCATCCTCTCGCACGTGTTTTTACTCGACTAGCCTGCGGGATGCATCCTCTCGCACGTGTTTTTGCTCGACTAGCCTGCGGGATGCATCCTCTCGCACGTGTTTTTGCTCGACTAGCCTGCGGGATGCATCCTCTCGCACGTGTTTTTACTCGACTAGCCTGCGGGATGCATCCTCTCGCACGTGTTTTTGCTCGACTAGCCATGCGCATCCCACAAAACCTGCGCATACGCATCCCACAAAACCTCGCACGTGTTTGTGCTCGACTAGCCTGCGGGATGCATCCTTTCGCACGTGTTTTTACTCGACTAGCCTGCGGGATGCATCCTCTCGCACGTGTTTTTACTAGACTAGCCTGCAGGATGCATCATCTCGCACGTGTTTTTACTCGATTAGCCTGCGGGATGCATCCTCTCGCACGTGTTTTTGCTCGACTAGCCTGCGGGATGCATCCTCTCGCACGTGTTTTTGCTCGACTACCCTACGGGATGCATCCTCTCGCACGTGTTTTTGCTCGACTAGCCATGCGCATCCCACAAAACCTGCGCATGCGCATCCCACAAAACCTCGCACGTGTTTTTACTCGACTAGCCTGCGGGATGCATCCTCTCGCACGTGTTTTTACTCGACTAGCCTGCGGGATGCATCCTCTCGCACGTGTTTTTGCTCGACTAGCCATGCGCATCCCTAAAAACCTGCACATGCGCATCCCAAAAAACCTGCGCATGCGCATCCCACAAAACCTGCGCATGCGCATCCCACAAAACCTCGCACGTGTTTTTACTCGACTAGCCTGCGGGATGCATCCTCTCGCACGTGTTTTTACTCGACTACCCTGCGGGATGCATCCTCTCGCACGAGTTTTTGCTCGACTAGCCATGCGCATCCCACAAAACCTGCGCATGCGCATCCCACAAACCCTCGCACGTGTTTTTACTCGACTAGCCTGCGTGATGCATCCTCTCGCACGTGTTTTTACTCGACTAGCCTGCGGGATGCATCCTCTCGCACGTGTTTTTGCTCGACTAGCCATGCGCATCCCTAAAAACCTGCACATGCGCATCCCAAAAAACCTGCGCATGCGCATCCCACAAAACCTGCGCATGCGCATGCCACAAAACCTCGCACGTGTTTTTACTCGACTAGCCTGCGGGATGCATCCTCTCGCACGTGTTTTTGCTCGACTAGCCTGCGGGATGCATCCTCTCGCACGTGTTTTTGCTCGACTAGCCTGCGGGATGCATCCTCTCGCACGTGTTTTTACTCGACTAGCCTGCGGGATGCATCCTCTCGCACGTGTTTTTGCTCGACTAGCCATGCGCATCCCACAAAACCTGCGCATACGCATCCCACAAAACCTCGCACGTGTTTGTGCTCGACTAGCCTGCGGGATGCATCCTTTCGCACGTGTTTTTACTCGACTAGCCTGCGGGATGCATCCTCTCGCACGTGTTTTTACTAGACTAGCCTGCAGGATGCATCCTCTCGCACGTGTTTTTACTCGATTAGCCTGCGGGATGCATCCTCTCGCACGTGTTTTTGCTCGACTAGCCTGCGGGATGCATCCTCTCGCACGTGTTTTTGCTCGACTACCCTACGGGATGCATCCTCTCGCACGTGTTTTTGCTCGACTAGCCATGCGCATCCCACAAAACCTGCGCATGCGCATCCCACAAAACCTCGCACGTGTTTTTACTCGACTAGCCTGCGGGATGCATCCTCTCGCACGTGTTTTTACTCGACTAGCCTGCGGGATGCATCCTCTCGCACGTGTTTTTGCTCGACTAGCCATGCGCATCCCTAAAAACCTGCACATGCGCATCCCAAAAAACCTGCGCATGCGCATCCCACAAAACCTGCGCATGCGCATCCCACAAAACCTCGCACGTGTTTTTACTCGACTAGCCTGCGGGATTCATCCTCTCGCACGTGTTTTTACTCGACTAGCCTGCGGGATGCATCCTCTCGCACGTGTTTTTACTCGACTAGCCTGCGGGATGCATCCTCCCGCACGTGTTTTTACTCGACTAGCCTGCGGGATACATCCTCTCGCACGTGTTTTTGCTCGACTAGCCTGCGGGATGCATCCTCTCGCACGTGTTTTTACTCGACTACCCTGCGGGATGCATCCTCTCGCACGAGTTTTTGCTCGACTAGCCATGCGCATCCCACAAAACCTGCGCATGCGCATCCCACAAACCCTCGCACGTGTTTTTACTCGACTAGCCTGCGTGATGCATCCTCTCGCACGTGTTTTTACTCGACTAGCCTGCGGGATGCATCCTCTCGCACGTGTTTTTGCTCGACTAGCCATGCGCATCCCTAAAAACCTGCACATGCGCATCCCAAAAAACCTGCGCATGCGCATCCCACAAAACCTGCGCATGCGCATGCCACAAAACCTCGCACGTGTTTTTACTCGACTAGCCTGCGGGATGCATCCTCTCGCACGTGTTTTTACTTGACTAGCCTGCGGGATGCATCGTCTCACACGTGTTTTTGCTCGACTAGCCTGCGGGATGCATCCTCTCGCACGTGTTTTTACTCGACTAGCCTGCGGGATTCATCCTCTCGCACGTGTTTTTACTCGACTAGCCTGCGGGATGCATCCTCTCGCACGTGTTTTTACTCGACTAGCCTGCGGGATGCATCCTCCCGCACGTGTTTTTACTCGACTAGCCTGCGGGATACATCCTCTCGCACGTGTTTTTGCTCGACTAGCCTGCGGGATGCATCCTCTCGCACGTGTTTTTGCTCGACTAGCCTGCGGGATGCATCCTCTCGCACGTGTTTTTGCTCGACTAGCCTGCGGGACGCATCCTCTCGCACGTGTTTTTACTCGACTAGCCTGCGGGATGCATCCTATCGCACGTGTTTTTACTCGAATAGCCTGCGGGAAGCATCCTCTTGCACGTGTTTTTACTCGACTAGCATGCGGGATGCATCCTCTCGCACGTGTTTTTACTCGACTAGCCTGCGGGAAGCATCCTCTCGCACGTGTTTTTACTCGACTAGCCTGCGGGATGCATCCTCTCGCACGTGTTTTTACTCGACTAGCCTGCGGGAAGCATCCTCTTGCACGTGTTTTTACTCGACTAGCCTGCGGGATGCATCCTCTCGTACGTGTTTTTACTCGACTAGCCTGCGGGATGCATCCTCTCGCACGTGTTTTTACTCGACTAGCCTGCGGGAAGCATCCTCTTGCACGTGTTTTTACTCGACTAGCCTGCGGGATGCATCCCCTCGCACGTGTTTTTACTCGACTAGCCTGCGGGATGCATCCTCTCGCACGTGTTTTTACTAGACTAGCCTGCAGGATGCATCCTCTCGCACGTGTTTTTACTCGATTAGCCTGCGGGATGCATCCTCTCGCACGTGTTTTTGCTCGACTAGCCTGCGGGATGCATCCTCTCGCACGTGTTTTTGCTCGACTACCCTGCGGGATGCATCCTCTCGCACGTGTTTTTGCTCGACTAGCCATGCGCATCCCACAAAACCTGCGCATGCGCATCCCACAAAACCTCGCACGTGTTTTTACTCGACTAGCCTGCGGGATGCATCCTCTCGCACGTGTTTTTACTCGACTAGCCTGCGGGATGCATCCTCTCGCACGTGTTTTTGCTCGACTAGCCATGCGCATCGCTAAAAACCTGCACATGCGCATCCCAAAAAACCTGCGCATGCGCATCCCACAAAACCTGCGCATGCGCATCCCACAAAACCTCGCACGTGTTTTTACTCGACTAGCCTGCGGGATGCATCCTCTCGCACGTGTTTTTACTCGACTAGCCTGCGGGATGCATCCTCTCGCACGTGTTTCTACTCGACTAGCCTGCGGGATGCATCCTCTCGCACGTGTTTTTGCTCGACTAGCCTGCGGGATGCATCCTCTCGCACGTGTTTTTGCTCGACTAGCCATGCGCATCCCAAAAAACCTGCGCATGCGCATCCCAAAAAATCTGCGCATGCGCATCCCACAAAACCTGCGCATGCGCATCCCACAAAACCTCGCACGTGTTTGTGCTCGACTAGACTGCGGGATGCATCCTTTCGCACGTGTTTTTACTCGACTAGCCTGCGGGATGCATCCTCTCGCACGTGTTTTTGCTCGACTAGCCTGCGGGATGCATCCTCTCGCACGTGTTTGTGCTCGACTAGCCTGCGGGATGCATCCTCTCGCACGTGTTTTTACTCGACTAGCCTGCGGGATGCATCCTCTCGCACGTGTTTTTGCTCGACTAGCCTGCGGGATGCATCCTCTCGCACGTGTTTTTGCTCGACTAGCCTGCGGGATGCATCCTCTCGCACGTGTTTTTACTCGACTAGCCTGCGGGATGCATCCTCTCGCACGTGTTTTTGCTCGACTAGCCATGCGCATCCCACAAAACCTGCGCATACGCATCCCACAAAACCTCGCACGTGTTTGTGCTCGACTAGCCTGCGGGATGCATCCTTTCGCACGTGTTTTTACTCGACTAGCCTGCGGGATGCATCCTCTCGCACGTGTTTTTACTAGACTAGCCTGCAGGATGCATCATCTCGCACGTGTTTTTACTCGATTAGCCTGCGGGATGCATCCTCTCGCACGTGTTTTTGCTCGACTAGCCTGCGGGATGCATCCTCTCGCACGTGTTTTTGCTCGACTACCCTACGGGATGCATCCTCTCGCACGTGTTTTTGCTCGACTAGCCATGCGCATCCCACAAAACCTGCGCATGCGCATCCCACAAAACCTCGCACGTGTTTTTACTCGACTAGCCTGCGGGATGCATCCTCTCGCACGTGTTTTTACTCGACTAGCCTGCGGGATGCATCCTCTCGCACGTGTTTTTGCTCGACTAGCCATGCGCATCCCTAAAAACCTGCACATGCGCATCCCAAAAAACCTGCGCATGCGCATCCCACAAAACCTGCGCATGCGCATCCCACAAAACCTCGCACGTGTTTTTACTCGACTAGCCTGCGGGATGCATCCTCTCGCACGTGTTTTTACTCGACCACCCTGCGGGATGCATCCTCTCGCACGAGTTTTTGCTCGACTAGCCATGCGCATCCCACAAAACCTGCGCATGCGCATCCCACAAACCCTCGCACGTGTTTTTACTCGACTAGCCTGCGTGATGCATCCTCTCGCACGTGTTTTTACTCGACTAGCCTGCGGGATGCATCCTCTCGCACGTGTTTTTGCTCGACTAGCCATGCGCATCCCTAAAAACCTGCACATGCGCATCCCAAAAAACCTGCGCATGCGCATCCCACAAAACCTGCGCATGCGCATGCCACAAAACCTCGCACGTGTTTTTACTCGACTAGCCTGCGGGATGCATCCTCTCGCACGTGTTTTTGCTCGACTAGCCTGCGGGATGCATCCTCTCGCACGTGTTTTTGCTCGACTAGCCTGCGGGATGCATCCTCTCGCACGTGTTTTTACTCGACTAGCCTGCGGGATGCATCCTCTCGCACGTGTTTTTGCTCGACTAGCCATGCGCATCCCACAAAACCTGCGCATACGCATCCCACAAAACCTCGCACGTGTTTGTGCTCGACTAGCCTGCGGGATGCATCCTTTCGCACGTGTTTTTACTCGACTAGCCTGCGGGATGCATCCTCTCGCACGTGTTTTTACTAGACTAGCCTGCAGGATGCATCCTCTCGCACGTGTTTTTACTCGATTAGCCTGCGGGATGCATCCTCTCGCACGTGTTTTTGCTCGACTAGCCTGCGGGATGCATCCTCTCGCACGTGTTTTTGCTCGACTACCCTACGGGATGCATCCTCTCGCACGTGTTTTTGCTCGACTAGCCATGCGCATCCCACAAAACCTGCGCATGCGCATCCCACAAAACCTCGCACGTGTTTTTACTCGACTAGCCTGCGGGATGCATCCTCTCGCACGTGTTTTTACTCGACTAGCCTGCGGGATGCATCCTCTCGCACGTGTTTTTGCTCGACTAGCCATGCGCATCCCTAAAAACCTGCACATGCGCATCCCAAAAAACCTGCGCATGCGCATCCCACAAAACCTGCGCATGCGCATCCCACAAAACCTCGCACGTGTTTTTACTCGATTAGCCTGCGGGATGCATCCTCTCGCACGTGTTTTTACTCGACTACCCTGCGGGATGCATCCTCTCGCACGAGTTTTTGCTCGACTAGCCATGCGCATCCCACAAAACCTGCGCATGCGCATCCCACAAACCCTCGCACGTGTTTTTACTCGACTAGCCTGCGTGATGCATCCTCTCGCACGTGTTTTTACTCGACTAGCCTGCGGGATGCATCCTCTCGCACGTGTTTTTGCTCGACTAGCCATGCGCATCCCTAAAAACCTGCACATGCGCATCCCAAAAAACCTGCGCATGCGCATCCCACAAAACCTGCGCATGCGCATGCCACAAAACCTCGCACGTGTTTTTACTCGACTAGCCTGCGGGATGCATCCTCTCGCACGTGTTTTTACTTGACTAGCCTGCGGGATGCATCGTCTCACACGTGTTTTTGCTCGACTAGCCTGCGGGACGCATCCTCTCGCACGTGTTTTTACTCGACTAGCCTGCGGGATGCATCCTCTCGCACGTGTTTTTACTCGAATAGCCTGCGGGAAGCATCCTCTTGCACGTGTTTTTACTCGACTAGCATGCGGGATGCATCCTCTCGCACGTGTTTTTACTCGACTAGCCTGCGGGAAGCATCCTCTCGCACGTGTTTTTGCTCGACTAGCCTGCGGGATGCATCCTCTCGCACGTGTTTTTGCTCGACTAGCCTGCGGGATGCATCCTCTCGCACGTGTTTTTGCTCGACTAGCCTGCGGGACGCATCCTCTCGCACGTGTTTTTACTCGACTAGCCTGCGGGATGCATCCTCTCGCACGTGTTTTTACTCGAATAGCCTGCGGGAAGCATCCTCTTGCACGTGTTTTTACTCGACTAGCATGCGGGATGCATCCTCTCGCACGTGTTTTTACTCGACTAGCCTGCGGGAAGCATCCTCTCGCACGTGTTTTTACTCGACTAGCCTGCGGGATGCATCCTCTCGCACGTGTTTTTACTCGACTAGCCTGCGGGAAGCATCCTCTTGCACGTGTTTTTACTCGACTAGCCTGCGGGATGCATCCTCTCGTACGTGTTTTTACTCGACTAGCCTGCGGGATGCATCCTCTCGCACGTGTTTTTACTCGACTAGCCTGCGGGAAGCATCCTCTTGCACGTGTTTTTACTCGACTAGCCTGCGGGATGCATCCCCTCGCACGTGTTTTTACTCGACTAGCCTGCGGGATGCATCCTCTCGCACGTGTTTTTACTAGACTAGCCTGCAGGATGCATCCTCTCGCACGTGTTTTTACTCGATTAGCCTGCGGGATGCATCCTCTCGCACGTGTTTTTGCTCGACTAGCCTGCGGGATGCATCCTCTCGCACGTGTTTTTGCTCGACTACCCTGCGGGATGCATCCTCTCGCACGTGTTTTTGCTCGACTAGCCATGCGCATCGCTAAAAACCTGCACATGCGCATCCCAAAAAACCTGCGCATGCGCATCCCACAAAACCTGCGCATGCGCATCCCACAAAACCTCGCACGTGTTTTTACTCGACTAGCCTGCGGGATGCATCCTCTCGCACGTGTTTTTACTCGACTAGCCTGCGGGATGCATCCTCTCGCACGTGTTTCTACTCGACTAGCCTGCGGGATGCATCCTCTCGCACGTGTTTTTACTCGACTAGCCTGCGGGATGCATCGTCTCGCACGTGTTTTTACTCGACTAGCCTGCGGGATGCATCCTCTCGCACGTGTTTTTACTCGACTAGCCTGCGGGAAGCATCCTCTTGCACGTGTTTTTACTCGACTAGCCTGCGGGATGCATCCTCTCGCACGTGTTTTTACTCGACTAGCATGCGGGATGCATCCTCTCGCACGTGTTTTTGCTCGACTAGCCATGCGCTTCCCAAAAAACCTGCGCATGCGCATCCCACAAAACCTGCGCATGCGCATCCCACAAAACCTCGCACGTGTTTGTGCTCGACTAGTCTGCCGGATGCATCCTCTCGCACGTGTTTTTACTCGACTAGCCTGCGGGATGCATCCTCTCGCACGTGTTTTTGCTCGACTAGCCTGCGGGATGCATCCTCTCGCACGTGTTTTTGCTCGACTAGCCTGCGGGATGCATCCTCTCGCACGTGTTTTTACTCGACTAGCCTGCGGGATGCATCCTCTCGCACGTGTTTTTGCTCGGCTAGCCTGCGGGATGCATCCTCTCGCACGTGTTTTTGCTCGACTAGCCATGCGCATCCCAAAAAACCTGCGCATGCGCATCCCACAAAACCTCGCACGTGTTTTTACTCGACTAGCCTGCGGGATGCATCCTCTCGCACGTGTTTTTACTCGACTAGCCTGCGGGATGCATCCTCTCGCACGTGTTTTTACTCGACTAGCCTGCGGGATGCATCCTTTCGCACGTGTTTTTACTCGACTAGCCTGCGGGATGCATCCTCTCGCACGTGTTTTTGCTCGACTAGCCTGCGGGATGCATCCTCTCGCACGTGTTTTTGCTCGACTAGCCATGCGCATCCCAAAAAACCTGCGCATGCGCATCCCAAAAAATCTGCGCATGCGCATCCCACAAAACCTGCGCATGCGCATCCCACAAAACCTCGCACGTATTTGTGCTCGACTAGACTGCGGGATGCATCCTTTCGCACGTGTTTTTACTCGACTAGCCTGCGGGATGCATCCTCTCGCACGTGTTTTTGCTCGACTAGCCTGCGGGATGCATCCTCTCGCACGTGCTTGTGCTCGACTAGCCTGCGGGATGCATCCTCTCGCACGTGTTTTTACTCGACTAGCCTGCGGGATGCATCCTCTCGCACGTGTTTTTGCTCGACTAGCCTGCGGGATGCATCCTCTCGCACGTGTTTTTGCTCGACTAGCCTGCGGGATGCATCCTCTCGCACGTGTTTTTACTCGACTAGCCTGCGGGATGCATCCTCTCGCACGTGTTTTTGCTCGACTAGCCATGCGCATCCCACAAAACCTGCGCATACGCATCCCACAAAACCTCGCACGTGTTTGTGCTCGACTAGCCTGCGGGATGCATCCTTTCGCACGTGTTTTTACTCGACTAGCCTGCGGGATGCATCCTCTCGCACGTGTTTTTGCTCGACTAGCCTGCGGGATGCATCCCCTCGCACGTGTTTGTGCTCGACTAGCCTGCCGGATGCATCCTCTCGCACGTGTTTTTACTCGACTAGCCTGCGGGATGCATCCTCTCGCACGTGTTTTTGCTCGACTAGCCTGCGGGATGCATCCTATCGCACGTGTTTTTGTTCGACTAGCCTGCGGGATGCATCCTCTCGCACGTGTTTTTACTCGACTAGCCTGCGGGATGCATCCTCTCGCACGTGTTTTTACTCGACTACCCTGCGGGATGCATCCTCTCGCACGTGTTTTTGCTCGACTAGCCATGCGCATCCCAAAAAACCTGCGCATGCGCATCCCAAAAAACCTGCGCATGCGCATCCCACAAAACCTGCGTATGCGCATCCCACAAAACCTCGCACGTGTTTTTACTCGACTAGCCTGCGGGATGCATCCTCTCGCACGTGTTTTTACTCGACTAGCCTGCGGGATGCATCCTCTCGCACGTGTTTTTACTCGACTAGCCTGCGGGATGCATCCTCTCGCACGTGTTTTTGCTCGACTAGCCATGCGCATCCCAAAAAACCTGCACATGCGCATCCCAAGAAACCTGCGCATGCGCATCCCACAAAACCTGCGCATGCGCATCCCACAAAACCTCGCACGTGTTTTTACTCGACTAGCCTGCGGGATGCATCCTCTCGCACGTGTTTTTGCTCGGCTAGCCTGCGGGATGCATCCTCTCGCACGTGTTTTTGCTCGACTAGCCATGCGCATCCCAAAAAACCTGCGCATGCGCATCCCACAAAACCTCGCACGTGTTTTTACTCGACTAGCCTGCGGGATGCATCCTCTCGCACGTGTTTTTACTCGACTAGCCTGCGGGATGCATCCTCTCGCACGTGTTTTTACTCGACTAGCCTGCGGGATGCATCGTCTCGCACGTGTTTTTACTCGACTAGCCTGCGGGATGCATCCTCTCGCACGTGTTTTTACTCGACTAGACTGCGGGATGCATCGTCTCGCACGTGTTTTTACTCGACTAGCCTGCGGGATGCATCGTCTCGCACGTGTTTTTACTCGACTAGACTGCGGGATGCATCCTCTCGCACGTGTTTTTGCTCGACTAGCCATGCGCATCCCAAAAAACCTGCGCATGCGCATCCCAAAAAATCTGCGCATGCGCATCCCACAAAACCTGCGCATGCGCATCCCACAAAACCTCGCACGTGTTTGTGCTCGACGAGCCTGCGGGATGCATCCTTTCGCACGTGTTTTTACTCGACTAGCCTGCGGGATGCATCCTCTCGCACGTGTTTTTGCTCGACTAGCCTGCGGGATGCATCCTCTCGCACGTGTTTTTGCTCGACTAGCCATGCGCATCCCAAAAAACCTGCGCATGCGCATCCCAAAAAATCTGCGCATGCGCATCCCACAAAACCTGCGCATGCGCATCCCACAAAACCTCGCACGTGTTTGTGCTCGACTAGACTGCGGGATGCATCCTTTCGCACGTGTTTGTACTCGACTAGCCTGCGGGATGCATCCTCTCGCACGTGTTTTTGCTCGACTAGCCTGCGGGATGCATCCTCTCGCACGTGTTTTTGCTCGACTAGCCTGCGGGATGCATCCTCTCGCACGTGTTTTTACTCGACTAGCCTGCGGGATGCATCCTCTCGCACGTGTTTTTGCTCGACTAGCCATGCGCATCCCACAAAACCTGCGCATACGCATCCCACAAAACCTCGCACGTGTTTTTACTCGACTAGCCTGCGGGATGCATCCTCTCGCACGTGTTTTTACTCGACTAGCCTGCGGGATGCATCCTCTCGCACGTGTTTTTGCTCGACTAGCCATGCGCATCCCTAAAAACCTGCACATGCGCATCCCAAAAAACTTGCGCATGCGCATCCCACAAAACCTGCGCATGCGCATCCCACAAAACCTCGCACGTGTTTTTACTCGACTAGCCTGCGGGATGCATCCTCTCGCACGTGTTTTTACTCGACTAGCCTGCGGGATGCATCCTCTCGCACGTGTTTTTACTCGACTAGCCTGCGGGATGCATCGTCTCGCACGTGTTTTTGCTCGACTAGCCTGCGGGATGCATCCTCTCGCACGTGTTTTTACTCGACTAGCCTGCGGGATTCATCCTCTCGCACGTGTTTTTACTCGACTAGCCTGCAGGATGCATCCTCTCGCACGTGTTTTTACTCGACTAGCCTGCGGGATGCATCCTCCCGCACGTGTTTTTACACGACTAGCCTGCGGGATACATCCTCTCGCACGTGTTTTTGCTCGACTAGCCTGCGGGATGCATCCTCTCGCACGTGTTTTTGCTCGACTAGCCTGCGGGATGCATCCTCTCTCACGTGTTTTTGCTCGACTAGACTGCGGGACGCATCCTCTCGCACGTGTTTTTACTCGACTAGCCTGCGGGATGCATCCTCTCGCACGTGTTTTTACTCGACTAGCCTGCGGGAAGCATCCTCTTGCACGTGTTTTTACTCGACTCGCATGCGGGATGCATCCTCTCGCACGTGTTTTTACTCGACTAGACTGCGGGAAGCATCCTCTCGCACGTGTTTTTACTCGACTAGCCTGCGGGATGCATCCTCTCGCACGTGTTTTTGCTCGACTAGCCTGCGGGACGCATCCTCTCGCACGTGTTTTTACTCGACTAGCCTGCGGGATGCATCCTCTCGCACGTGTTTTTGCTCGACTAGCCTGCGGGATGCATCCTCTCTCACGTGTTTTTGCTCGACTAGCCTGCGGGACGCATCCTCTCGCACGTGTTTTTACTCGACTAGCCTGCGGGATGCATCCTGTCGCACGTGTTTTTACTCGACTAGCCTGCGGGAAGCATCCTCTCGCACGTGTTTTTACTCGACTAGCCTGCGGGATGCATCCTCTCGCACGTGTTTTTACTCGACTAGCCTGCGGGAAGCATCCTCTTGCACGTGTTTTTGCTCGACTAGCCATGCGCATCCCAAAAAACCTGCGCATGCGCATCCCACAAAACCTGCGCATGCGCATCCCACAAAACCTCGCACGTGTTTGTGCTCGACTAGCCTGCGGGATGCATCCTCTCGCACGTGTTTTTGCTCGACTAGCCTGCGGGATGCATCCTCTCTCACGTGTTTTTGCTCGACTAGCCTGCGGGACGCATCCTCTCGCACGTGTTTTTACTCGACTAGCCTGCGGGATGCATCCTCTCGCACGTGTTTTTGCTCGACTAGCCTGCGGGACGCATCCTCTCGCACGTGTTTTTACTCGACTAGCCTGCGGGAAGCATCCTCTCGCACGTGTTTTTACTCGACTAGCCTGCGGGATGCATCCTCTCTCACGTGTTTTTGCTCGACTAGCCTGCGGGACGCATCCTCTCGCACGTGTTTTTACTCGACTAGCCTGCGGGATGCATCCTGTCGCACGTGTTTTTACTCGACTAGCCTGCGGGAAGCATCCTCTCGCACGTGTTTTTACTCGACTAGCCTGCGGGATGCATCCTCTCGCACGTGTTTTTACTCGACTAGCCTGCGGGAAGCATCCTCTTGCACGTGTTTTTGCTCGACTAGCCATGCGCATCCCAAAAAACCTGCGCATGCGCATCCCAAAAAATCTGCGCATGCGCATCCCACAAAACCTGCGCATGCGCATCCCACAAAACCTCGCACGTGTTTGTGCTCGACTAGCCTGCGGGATGCATCCTCTCGCACGTGTTTTTGCTCGACTAGCCTGCGGGATGCATCCTCTCTCACGTGTTTTTGCTCGACTAGCCTGCGGGACGCATCCTCTCGCACGTGTTTTTACTCGACTAGCCTGCGGGATGCATCCTCTCGCACGTGTTTTTACTCGACTAGCCTGCGGGATGCATCCTCTCGCACGTGTTTTTGCTCGACTAGCCTGCGGGATGCATCCTCTCGCACGTGTTTGTGCTCGACTAGCCTGCGGGATGCATCCTCTCGCACGTGTTTTTACTCGACTAGCCTGCGGGATGCATCCTCTCGCACGTGTTTTTGCTCGACTAGCCTGCGGGATGCATCCTCTCGCACGTGTTTGTGCTCGACTAGCCTGCGGGATGCATCCTTTCGCACGTGTTTTTACTCGACTAGCCTGCGGGATGCATCCTCTCGCACGTGTTTTTGCTCGACTAGCCTGCGGGATGCATCCTCTCGCACGTGTTTTTGCTCGACTAGCCATGCGCATCCCAAAAAACCTGCGCATGCGCATCCCAAAAAACCTGCGCATGCGCATCCCAAAAAATCTGCGCATGCGCATCCCACAAAACCTGCGCATGCGCATCCCACAAAACCTCGCACGTGTTTGTGCTCGACTAGCCTGCCGGATGCATCCTCTCGCACGTGTTTTTACTCGACTAGCCTACGGGATGCATCCTCTCGCACGTGTTTTTGCTCGGCTAGCCATGCGCATCCCAAAAAACCTGCACATGCGCATCCCAAGAAACCTGCGCATGCGCATCCCACAAAACCTGCGCATGCGCATCCCACAAAACCTCGCACGTGTTTTTACTCGACTAGCCTGCGGGATGCATCCTCTCGCACGTGTTTTTGCTCGGCTAGCCTGCGGGATGCATCCTCTCGCACGTGTTTTTGCTCGACTAGCCATGCGCATCCCAAAAAACCTGCGCATGCGCATCCCACAAAACCTCGCACGTGTTTTTACTCGACTAGCCTGCGGGATGCATCCTCTCGCACGTGTTTTTACTCGACTAGCCTGCGGGATGCATCGTCTCGCACGTGTTTTTACTCGACTAGCCTGCGGGATGCATCCTCTCGCACGTGTTTTTACTCGACTAGACTGCAGGATGCATCGTCTCGCACGTGTTTTTACTCGACTAGCCTGTGGGATGCATCGTCTCGCACGTGTTTTTACTCGACTAGCCTGCGGGATGCATCCTCTCGCACGTGTTTTTGCTCGACTAGCCATGCGCATCCCAAAAAACCTGCGCATGCGCATCCCAAAAAATCTGCGCATGCGCATCCCACAAAACCTGCGCATGCGCATCCCACAAAACCTCGCACGTGTTTGTGCTCGACTAGACTGCGGGATGCATCCTCTCTCACGTGTTTTTGCTCGACTAGCCTGCGGGACGCATCCTCTCGCACGTGTTTTTACTCGACTAGCCTGCGGGATGCATCCTCTCGCACGTGTTTTTACTCGACTAGCCTGCTTGAAGCATCCTCTTGCACGTGTTTTTACTCGACTCGCATGCGGGATGCATCCTCTCGCACGTGTTTTTACTCGACTAGCCTGCGGGAAGCATCCTCTCGCACGTGTTTTTACTCGACTAGCCTGCGGGATGCATCCTCTCGCACGTGTTTTTGCTCGACTAGCCTGCGGGATGCATCCTCTCTCACGTGTTTTTGCTCGACTAGCCTGCGGGACGCATCCTCTCGCACGTGTTTTTACTCGACTATCCTGCGGGATGCATCCTCTCGCACGTGTTTTTACTCGACTAGCCTGCGGGAAGCATCCTCTCGCACGTGTTTTTACTCGACTAGCCTGCGGGATGCATCCTCTCGCACGTGTTTTTACTCGACTAGCCTGCGGGAAGCATCCTCTTGCACGTGTTTTTGCTCGACTAGCCATGCGCATCCCAAAAAACCTGCGCATGCGCATCCCAAAAAATCTGCGCATGCGCATCCCACAAAACCTGCGCATGCGCATCCCACAAAACCTCGCACGTGTTTGTGCTCGACTAGACTGCGGGATGCATCCGTTCGCACGTGTTTTTACTCGACTAGCCTGCGGGATGCATCCTCTCGCACGTGTTTTTGCTCGACTAGCCTGCGGGATGCATCCTCTCTCACGTGTTTTTGCTCGACTAGCCTGCGGGACGCATCCTCTCGCACGTGTTTTTACTCGACTAGCCTGCGGGATGCATCCTCTCGCACGTGTTTTTACTCGACTAGCCTGCGGGATGCATCCTCTCGCACGTGTTTTTGCTCGACTAGCCTGCGGGATGCATCCTCTCGCACGTGTTTGTGCTCGACTAGCCTGCGGGATGCATCCTCTCGCACGTGTTTTTACTCGACTAGCCTGCGGGATGCATCCTCTCGCACGTGTTTTTGCTCGACTAGCCTGCGGGATGCATCCTCTCGCACGTGTTTGTGCTCGACTAGCCTGCGGGATGCATCCTTTCGCACGTGTTTTTACTCGACTAGCCTGCGGGATGCATCCTCTCGCACGTGTTTTTGCTCGACTAGCCTGCGGGATGCATCCTCTCGCACGTGTTTTTGCTCGACTAGCCATGCGCATCCCAAAAAACCTGCGCATGCGCATCCCACAAAACCTGCGCATGCGCATCCCACAAAACCTCGCACGTGTTTGTGCTCGACTAGCCTGCGGGATGCATCCTCTCGCACGTGTTTTTACTCGACTAGCCTGCGGGATGCATCCTCTCGCACGTGTTTTTGCTCGGCTAGCCTGCGGGATGCATCCTCTCGCACGTGTTTTTGCTCGACTAGCCATGCGCATCCCAAAAAACCTGTGCATGCGCATCCCACAAAACCTCGCACGTGTTTTTACTCGACTAGCCTGCGGGATGCATCCTCTCGCACGTGTTTTTACTCGAATAGCCTGCGGGAAGCATCCTCTTGCACGTGTTTTTACTCGACTAGCATGCGGGATGCATCCTCTCGCACGTGTTTTTACTCGACTAGCCTGCGGGAAGCATCCTCTCGCACGTGTTTTTACTCGACTAGCCTGCGGGATGCATCCTCTCGCACGTGTTTTTACTCGACTAGCCTGCGGGAAGCATCCTCTTGCACGTGTTTTTACTCGACTAGCCTGCGGGATGCATCCTCTCGCACGTGTTTTTACTCGACTAGCCTGCGGGATGCATCCTCTCGCACGTGTTTTTACTCGACTAGCCTGCGGGAAGCATCCTCTTGCACGTGTTTTTACTCGACGAGCCTGCGGGATGCATCCTCTCGCACGTGTTTTTACTCGACTAGCCTGCGGGATGCATCCTCTCGCACGTGTTTTTACTAGACTAGCCTGCAGGATGCATCCTCTTGCACGTGTTTTTACTCGATTAGCCTGCGGGATGCATCCTCTCGCACGTGTTTTTGCTCGACTTGCCTGCGGGATGCATCCTCTCGCACGTGTTTTTGCTCGACTACCCTGCGGGATGCATCCTCTCGCACGTGTTTTTGCTCGACTAGCCATGCGCATCCCACAAAACCTGCGCATGCGCATCCCACAAAACCTCGCACGTGTTTTTACTCGACTAGCCTGCGGGATGCATCCTCTCGCACGTGTTTTTACTCGACTAGCCTGCGGGATGCATCCTCTCGCACGTGTTTTTGCTCGACTAGCCTGCGGGATGCATCCTCTCGCACGTGTTTGTGCTCGACTAGCCTGCGGGATGCATCCTTTCGCACGTGTTTTTACTCGACTAGCCTGCGGGATGCATCCTCTCGCACGTGTTTTTGCTCGACTAGCCATGCGCATCCCAAAAAACCTGCGCATGAGCATCCCAAAAAACCTGCGCATGCGCATCCCAAAAAATCTGCGCATGCGCATCCCACAAAACCTGCGCATGCGCATCCCACAAAACCTCGCACGTGTTTGTGCTCGACTAGCCTGCGGGATGCATCCTCTCGCACGTGTTTTTACTCGACTAGCCTGCGGGATGCATCCTCTCGCACGTGTTTTTGCTCGGCTAGCCTGCGGGATGCATCCTCTCGCACGTGTTTTTGCTCGACTAGCCATGCGCATCCCAAAAAACCTGCGCATGCGCATCCCACAAAACCTCGCACGTGTTTTTACTCGACTAGCCTGCGGGATGCATCCTCTCGCACGTGTTTTTACTCGAATAGCCTGCGGGAAGCATCCTCTTGCACGTGTTTTTACTCGACTAGCATGCGGGATGCATCCTCTCGCACGTGTTTTTACTCGACTAGCCTGCGGGAAGCATCCTCTCGCACGTGTTTTTACTCGACTAGCCTGCGGGATGCATCCTCTCGCACGTGTTTTTACTCGACTAGCCTGCTGGAAGCATCCTCTTGCACGTGTTTTTACTCGACTAGCCTGCGGGGTGCATCCTCTCGCACGTGTTTTTACTCGACTAGCCTGCGGGATGCATCCTCTCGCACGTGTTTTTACTCGACTAGCCTGCGGGAAGCATCCTCTTGCACGTGTTTTTACTCGACTAGCCTGCGGGATGCATCCTCTCGCACGTGTTTTTACTCGACTAGCCTGCGGGATGCATCCTCTCGCACGTGTTTTTACTAGACTAGCCTGCAGGATGCATCCTCTTGCACGTGTTTTTACTCGATTAGCCTGCGGGATGCATCCTCTCGCACGTGTTTTTGCTCGACTTGCCTGCGGGATGCATCCTCTCGCACGTGTTTTTGCTCGACTACCCTGCGGGATGCATCCTCTCGCACGTGTTTTTGCTCGACTAGCCATGCGCATCCCACAAAACCTGCGCATGCGCATCCCACAAAACCTCGCACGTGTTTTTACTCGACTAGCCTGCGGGATGCATCCTCTCGCACGTGTTTTTACTTGACTAGCCTGCGGGATGCATCCTCTCGCACGTGTTTTTGCTCGACTAGCCATGCGCATCCCTAAAAACCTGCACATGCGCATCCCAAAAAACCTGCGCATGCGCATCCCACGAAACCTGCGCATGCGCATCCCACAAAACCTCGCACGTGTTTTTACTCGACTAGCCTGCGGGATGCATCCTCTCGCACGTGTTTTTACTCGACTAGCCTGCGGGATGCATCCTCTCGCACGTGTTTCTACTCGACTAGCCTGCGGGATGCATCCTCTCGCACGTGTTTTTACTCGACTAGCCTGCGGGATGCATCGTCTCGCACGTGTTTTTACTCGACTAGCCTGCGGGATGCATCCTCTCGCACGTGTTTTTACTCGACTAGCCTGCGGGATGCATCCTCTCGCACGTGTTTCTACTCGACTAGCCTGCGGGATGCATCCTCTCGCACGTGTTTTTACTCGACTAGCCTGCGGGATGCATCGTCTCCCACGTGTTTTTACTCGACTAGCCTGCGGGATGCATCCTCTCGCACGTGTTTTTACTCGACTAGCCTGCGGGAAGCATCCTCTTGCACGTGTTTTTGCTCGACTAGCCATGCGCATCCCAAAAAACCTGCGCATGCGCATCCCAAAAAATCTGCGCATGCGCATCCCACAAAACCTGCGCATGCGCATCCCACAAAACCTCGCACGTGTTTGTGCTCGACTAGCCTGCGGGATGCATCCTCTCGCACGTGTTTTTGCTCGACTAGCCTGCGGGATGCATCCTCTCTCACGTGTTTTTGCTCGACTAGCCTGCGGGACGCATCCTCTCGCACGTGTTTTTACTCGACTAGCCTGCGGGATGCATCCTCTCGCACGTGTTTTTACTCGACTAGCCTGCGGGATGCATCCTCTCGCACGTGTTTTTGCTCGACTAGCCTGCGGGATGCATCCTCTCGCACGTGTTTGTGCTCGACTAGCCTGCGGGATGCATCCTCTCGCACGTGTTTTTACTCGACTAGCCTGCGGGATGCATCCTCTCGCACGTGTTTTTGCTCGACTAGCCTGCGGGATGCATCCTCTCGCACGTGTTTGTGCTCGACTAGCCTGCGGGATGCATCCTTTCGCACGTGTTTTTACTCGACTAGCCTGCGGGATGCATCCTCTCGCACGTGTTTTTGCTCGACTAGCCTGCGGGATGCATCCTCTCGCACGTGTTTTTGCTCGACTAGCCATGCGCATCCCAAAAAACCTGCGCATGCGCATCCCAAAAAACCTGCGCATGCGCATCCCAAAAAATCTGCGCATGCGCATCCCACAAAACCTGCGCATGCGCATCCCACAAAACCTCGCACGTGTTTGTGCTCGACTAGCCTGCGGGATGCATCCTCTCGCACGTGTTTTTACTCGACTAGCCTGCGGGATGCATCCTCTCGCACGTGTTTTTGCTCGGCTAGCCATGCGCATCCCAAAAAACCTGCACATGCGCATCCCAAGAAACCTGCGCATGCGCATCCCACAAAACCTGCGCATGCGCATCCCACAAAACCTCGCACGTGTTTGTGCTCGACTAGACTGCGGGATGCATCCTCTCTCACGTGTTTTTGCTCGACTAGCCTGCGGGACGCATCCTCTCGCACGTGTTTTTACTCGACTAGCCTGCGGGATGCATCCTCTCGCACGTGTTTTTACTCGACTAGCCTGCTTGAAGCATCCTCTTGCACGTGTTTTTACTCGACTCGCATGCGGGATGCATCCTCTCGCACGTGTTTTTACTCGACTAGCCTGCGGGAAGCATCCTCTCGCACGTGTTTTTACTCGACTAGCCTGCGGGATGCATCCTCTCGCACGTGTTTTTGCTCGACTAGCCTGCGGGATGCATCCTCTCTCACGTGTTTTTGCTCGACTAACCTGCGGGACGCATCCTCTCGCACGTGTTTTTACTCGACTATCCTGCGGGATGCATCCTCTCGCACGTGTTTTTACTCGACTAGCCTGCGGGAAGCATCCTCTCGCACGTGTTTTTACTCGACTAGCCTGCGGGATGCATCCTCTCGCACGTGTTTTTACTCGACTAGCATGCGAGAAGCATCCTCTTGCACGTGTTTTTGCTCGACTAGCCATGCGCATCCCAAAAAACCTGCGCATGCGCATCCCAAAAAATCTGCGCATGCGCATCCCACAAAACCTGCGCATGCGCATCCCACAAAACCTCGCACGTGTTTGTGCTCGACTAGACTGCGGGATGCATCCGTTCGCACGTGTTTTTACTCGACTAGCCTGCGGGATGCATCCTCTCGCACGTGTTTTTGCTCGACTAGCCTGCGGGATGCATCCTCTCTCACGTGTTTTTGCTCGACTAGCCTGCGGGACGCATCCTCTCGCACGTGTTTTTACTCGACTAGCCTGCGGGATGCATCCTCTCGCACGTGTTTTTACTCGACTAGCCTGCGGGATGCATCCTCTCGCACGTGTTTTTGCTCGACTAGCCTGCGGGATGCATCCTCTCGCACGTGTTTGTGCTCGACTAGCCTGCGGGATGCATCCTCTCGCACGTGTTTTTACTCGACTAGCCTGCGGGATGCATCCTCTCGCACGTGTTTTTGCTCGACTAGCCTGCGGGATGCATCCTCTCGCACGTGTTTGTGCTCGACTAGCCTGCGGGATGCATCCTTTCGCACGTGTTTTTACTCGACTAGCCTGCGGGATGCATCCTCTCGCACGTGTTTTTGCTCGACTAGCCTGCGGGATGCATCCTCTCGCACGTGTTTTTGCTCGACTAGCCATGCGCATCCCAAAAAACCTGCGCATGCGCATCCCAAAAAACCTGCGCATGCGCATCCCAAAAAATCTGCGCATGCGCATCCCACAAAACCTGCGCATGCGCATCCCACAAAACCTCGCACGTGTTTGTGCTCGACTAGCCTGCGGGATGCATCCTCTCGCACGTGTTTTTACTCGACTAGCCTGCGGGATGCATCCTCTCGCACGTGTTTTTGCTCGGCTAGCCTGCGGGATGCATCCTCTCGCACGTGTTTTTGCTCGACTAGCCTGCGGGATGCATCCTCTCGCACGTGTTTGTGCTCGACTAGCCTGCGGGATGCATCCTTTCGCACGTGTTTTTACTCGACTAGCCTGCGGGATGCATCCTCTCGCACGTGTTTTTGCTCGACTAGCCATGCGCATCCCAAAAAACCTGCGCATGAGCATCCCAAAAAACCTGCGCATGCGCATCCCACAAAACCTCGCACGTGTTTGTGCTCGACTAGCCTGCGGGATGCATCCTCTCGCACGTG
Source organism: Lasioglossum baleicum (assembly GCF_051020765.1). Classification (NCBI taxonomy): domain Eukaryota; kingdom Metazoa; phylum Arthropoda; class Insecta; order Hymenoptera; family Halictidae; genus Lasioglossum; species Lasioglossum baleicum. The sequence goes on along the minus strand of NW_027469141.1, from coordinate 408,502 downwards.
TTTTTACTCGACTAGCCTGCGGGATGCATCCTCTCGCACGTGTTTTTGCTCGGCTAGCCTGCGGGATGCATCCTCTCGCACGTGTTTTTGCTCGACTAGCCATGCGCATCCCAAAAAACCTGCGCATGCGCATCCCACAAAACCTCGCACGTGTTTTTACTCGACTAGCCTGCGGGATGCATCCTGTCGCACGTGTTTTTACTCGAATAGCCTGCGGGAAGCATCCTCTTGCACGTGTTTTTACTCGACTAGCATGCGGGATGCATCCTCTCGCACGTGTTTTTACTCGACTAGCCTGCGGGAAGCATCCTCTCGCACGTGTTTTTACTCGACTAGCCTGCGGGATGCATCCTCTCGCACGTGTTTTTACTCGACTAGCCTGCTGGAAGCATCCTCTTGCACGTGTTTTTACTCGACTAGCCTGCGGGATGCATCCTCTCGCACGTGTTTTTACTCGACTAGCCTGCGGGATGCATCCTCTCGCACGTGTTTTTACTCGACTAGCCTGCGGGAAGCATCCTCTTGCACGTGTTTTTACTCGACTAGCCTGCGGGATGCATCCTCTCGCACGTGTTTTTACTCGACTAGCCTGCGGGATGCATCCTCTCGCACGTGTTTTTACTAGACTAGCCTGCAGGATGCATCCTCTTGCACGTGTTTTTACTCGATTAGCCTGCGGGATGCATCCTCTCGCACGTGTTTTTGCTCGACTTGCCTGCGGGATGCATCCTCTCGCACGTGTTTTTGCTCGACTACCCTGCGGGATGCATCCTCTCGCACGTGTTTTTGCTCGACTAGCCATGCGCATCCCACAAAACCTGCGCATGCGCATCCCACAAAACCTCGCACGTGTTTTTACTCGACTAGCCTGCGGGATGCATCCTCTCGCACGTGTTTTTACTTGACTAGCCTGCGGGATGCATCCTCTCGCACGTGTTTTTGCTCGACTAGCCATGCGCATCCCTAAAAACCTGCACATGCGCATCCCAAAAAACCTGCGCATGCGCATCCCACGAAACCTGCGCATGCGCATCCCACAAAACCTCGCACGTGTTTTTACTCGACTAGCCTGCGGGATGCATCCTCTCGCACGTGTTTTTACTCGACTAGCCTGCGGGATGCATCCTCTCGCACGTGTTTGTACTCGACTAGCCTGCGGGATGCATCCTCTCGCACGTGTTTTTACTCGACTAGCCTGCGGGATGCATCGTCTCGCACGTGTTTTTACTCGACTAGCCTGCGGGATGCATCCTCTCGCACGTGTTTTTACTCGACTAGCCTGCGGGATGCATCCTCTCGCACGTGTTTCTACTCGACTAGCCTGCGGGATGCATCCTCTCGCACGTGTTTTTACTCGACTAGCCTGCGGGATGCATCGTCTCCCACGTGTTTTTACTCGACTAGCCTGCGGGATGCATCCTCTCGCACGTGTTTTTGCTCGACTAGCCTGCGGGATGCATCCTCTCGCACGTGTTTTTGCTCGACAAGCCATGCGCATCCCAAAAAACCTGCGCATGCGCATCCCAAAAAACCTGCGCATGCGCATCCCAAAAAATCTGCGCATGCGCATCCCACAAAACCTCGCACGTGTTTGTGCTCGACTAGACTGCGGGATGCATCCTTTCGCACGTGTTTTTACTCGACTAGCCTGCGGGATGCATCCTCTCGCACGTGTTTTTGCTCGACTAGCCTGCGGGATGCATCCTCTCGCACGTGTTTGTGCTCGACTAGCCTGCGGGATGCATCCTCTCGCACGTGTTTTTACTCGACTAGCCTGCGGGATGCATCCTCTCGCACGTGTTTTTGCTCGACTAGCCTGCGGGATGCATCCTCCCGCACGTGTTTTTGCTCGACTAGCCTGCGGGATGCATCCTCTCGCACGTGTTTTTACTCGACTAGCCTGCGGGATGCATCCTCTCGCACGTGTTTTTGCTCGACTAGCCATGCGCATCCCACAAAACCTGCGCATACGCATCCCACAAAACCTCGCACGTGTTTTTACTCGACTAGCCTGCGGGATGCATCCTCTCGCACGTGTTTTTACTCGACTAGCCTGCGGGATGCATCCTCTCGCACGTGTTTTTGCTCGACTAGCCATGCGCATCCCTAAAAACCTGCACATGCGCATCCCAAAAAACCTGCGCATGCGCATCCCACAAAACCTGCGCATGCGCATCCCACAAAACCTCGCACGTGTTTTTACTCGACTAGCCTGCGGGATGCATCCTCTCGCACGTGTTTTTACTCGACTAGCCTGCGGGATGCATCCTCTCGCACGTGTTTTTACTCGACTAGCCTGCGGGATGCATCGTCTCGCACGTGTTTTTGCTCGACTAGCCTGCGGGATGCATCCTCTCGCACGTGTTTTTACTCGACTAGCCTGCGGGATTCATCCTCTCGCACGTGTTTTTACTCGACTAGCCTGCGGGATGCATCCTCTCGCACGTGTTTTTACTCGACTAGCCTGCGGGATGCATCCTCCCGCACGTGTTTTTACTCGACTAGCCTGCGGGATACATCCTCTCGCACGTGTTTTTGCTCGACTAGCCTGCGGGATGCATCCTCTCGCACGTGTTTTTGCTCGACTAGCCTGCGGGATGCATCCTCTCTCACGTGTTTTTGCTCGACTAGCCTGCGGGACGCATCCTCTCGCACGTGTTTTTACTCGACTAGCCTGCGGGATGCATCCTCTCGCAGGTGTTTTTACTCGACTAGCCTGCGGGAAGCATCCTCTTGCACGTGTTTTTACTCGACTCGCATGCGGGATGCATCCTCTCGCACGTGTTTTTACTCGACTAGCCTGCGGGAAGCATCCTCTCGCACGTGTTTTTACTCGACTAGCCTGCGGGATGCATCCTCTCGCACGTGTTATTACTCGACTAGCCTGCGGGAAGCATCCTCTCGCACGTGTTTTTGCTCGACTAGCCTGCGGGATGCATTCTCTCTCACGTGTTTTTGCTCGACTAGCCTGCGGGACGCATCCTCTCGCACGTGTTTTTACTCGACTAGCCTGCGGGATGCATCCTCTCGCACGTGTTTTTACTCGACTAGCCTGCGGGATGCATCCTCTCGCACGTGTTTTTGCTCGACTAGCCTGCGGGATGCATCCTCTCGCACGTGTTTGTGCTCGACTAGCCTGCGGGATGCATCCTCTCGCACGTGTTTTTACTCGACTAGCCTGCGGGATGCATCCTCTCGCACGTGTTTTTGCTCGACTAGCCTGCGGGATGCATCCTCTCGCACGTGTTTGTGCTCGACTAGCCTGCGGGATGCATCCTTTCGCACGTGTTTTTACTCGACTAGCCTGCGGGATGCATCCTCTCGCACGTGTTTTTGCTCGACTAGCCTGCGGGATGCATCCTCTCGCACGTGTTTTTGCTCGACTAGCCATGCGCATCCCAAAAAACCTGCGCATGCGCATCCCAAAAAACCTGCGCATGCGCATCCCAAAAAATCTGCGCATGCGCATCCCACAAAACCTGCGCATGCGCATCCCACAAAACCTCGCACGTGTTTGTGCTCGACTAGCCTGCGGGATGCATCCTCTCGCACGTGTTTTTACTCGACTAGCCTGCGGGATGCATCCTCTCGCACGTGTTTTTGCTCGGCTAGCCTGCGGGATGCATCCTCTCGCACGTGTTTTTGCTCGACTAGCCATGCGCATCCCAAAAAACCTGTGCATGCGCATCCCACAAAACCTCGCACGTGTTTTTACTCGACTAGCCTGCGGGATGCATCCTCTCGCACGTGTTTTTACTCGAATAGCCTGCGGGAAGCATCCTCTTGCACGTGTTTTTACTCGACTAGCATGCGGGATGCATCCTCTCGCACGTGTTTTTACTCGACTAGCCTGCGGGAAGCATCCTCTCGCACGTGTTTTTACTCGACTAGCCTGCGGGATGCATCCTCTCGCACGTGTTTTTACTCGACTAGCCTGCGGGAAGCATCCTCTTGCACGTGTTTTTACTCGACTAGCCTGCGGGATGCATCCTCTCGCACGTGTTTTTACTCGACTAGCCTGCGGGATGCATCCTCTCGCACGTGTTTTTACTCGACTAGCCTGCGGGAAGCATCCTCTTGCACGTGTTTTTACTCGACTAGCCTGCGGGATGCATCCTCTCGCACGTGTTTTTACTCGACTAGCCTGCGGGATGCATCCTCTCGCACGTGTTTTTACTAGACTAGCCTGCAGGATGCATCCTCTTGCACGTGTTTTTACTCGATTAGCCTGCGGGATGCATCCTCTCGCACGTGTTTTTGCTCGACTTGCCTGCGGGATGCATCCTCTCGCACGTGTTTTTGCTCGACTACCCTGCGGGATGCATCCTCTCGCACGTGTTTTTGCTCGACTAGCCATGCGCATCCCACAAAACCTGCGCATGCGCATCCCACAAAACCTCGCACGTGTTTTTACTCGACTAGCCTGCGGGATGCATCCTCTCGCACGTGTTTTTACTCGACTAGCCTGCGGGATGCATCCTCTCGCACGTGTTTTTGCTCGACTAGCCTGCGGGATGCATCCTCTCGCACGTGTTTGTGCTCGACTAGCCTGCGGGATGCATCCTTTCGCACGTGTTTTTACTCGACTAGCCTGCGGGATGCATCCTCTCGCACGTGTTTTTGCTCGACTAGCCATGCGCATCCCAAAAAACCTGCGCATGAGCATCCCAAAAAACCTGCGCATGCGCATCCCAAAAAATCTGCGCATGCGCATCCCACAAAACCTGCGCATGCGCATCCCACAAAACCTCGCACGTGTTTGTGCTCGACTAGCCTGCGGGATGCATCCTCTCGCACGTGTTTTTACTCGACTAGCCTGCGGGATGCATCCTCTCGCACGTGTTTTTGCTCGGCTAGCCTGCGGGATGCATCCTCTCGCACGTGTTTTTGCTCGACTAGCCATGCGCATCCCAAAAAACCTGCGCATGAGCATCCCAAAAAACCTGCGCATGCGCATCCCAAAAAATCTGCGCATGCGCATCCCACAAAACCTGCGCATGCGCATCCCACAAAACCTCGCACGTGTTTGTGCTCGACTAGCCTGCGGGATGCATCCTCTCGCACGTGTTTTTACTCGAATAGCCTGCGGGAAGCATCCTCTTGCACGTGTTTTTACTCGACTAGCATGCGGGATGCATCCTCTCGCACGTGTTTTTACTCGACTAGCCTGCGGGAAGCATCCTCTCGCACGTGTTTTTACTCGACTAGCCTGCGGGATGCATCCTCTCGCACGTGTTTTTACTCGACTAGCCTGCTGGAAGCATCCTCTTGCACGTGTTTTTACTCGACTAGCCTGCGGGATGCATCCTCTCGCACGTGTTTTTACTCGACTAGCCTGCGGGATGCATCCTCTCGCACGTGTTTTTACTCGACTAGCCTGCGGGAAGCATCCTCTTGCACGTGTTTTTACTCGACTAGCCTGCGGGATGCATCCTCTCGCACGTGTTTTTACTCGACTAGCCTGCGGGATGCATCCTCTCGCACGTGTTTTTACTAGACTAGCCTGCAGGATGCATCCTCTTGCACGTGTTTTTACTCGATTAGCCTGCGGGATGCATCCTCTCGCACGTGTTTTTGCTCGACTTGCCTGCGGGATGCATCCTCTCGCACGTGTTTTTGCTCGACTACCCTGCGGGATGCATCCTCTCGCACGTGTTTTTGCTCGACTAGCCATGCGCATCCCACAAAACCTGCGCATGCGCATCCCACAAAACCTCGCACGTGTTTTTACTCGACTAGCCTGCGGGATGCATCCTCTCGCACGTGTTTTTACTTGACTAGCCTGCGGGATGCATCCTCTCGCACGTGTTTTTGCTCGACTAGCCATGCGCATCCCTAAAAACCTGCACATGCGCATCCCAAAAAACCTGCGCATGCGCATCCCACGAAACCTGCGCATGCGCATCCCACAAAACCTCGCACGTGTTTTTACTCGACTAGCCTGCGGGATGCATCCTCTCGCACGTGTTTTTACTCGACTAGCCTGCGGAATGCATCCTCTCGCACGTGTTTCTACTCGACTAGCCTGCGGGATGCATCCTCTCGCACGTGTTTTTACTCGACTAGCCTGCGGGATGCATCGTCTCGCACGTGTTTTTACTCGACTAGCCTGCGGGATGCATCCTCTCGCACGTGTTTTTACTCGACTAGCCTGCGGGATGCATCCTCTCGCACGTGTTTCTACTCGACTAGCCTGCGGGATGCATCCTCTCGCACGTGTTTTTGCTCGACTAGCCTGCGGGATGCATCCTCTCGCACGTGTTTGTGCTCGACTAGCCTGCGGGATGCATCCCCTCGCACGTGTTTTTACTCGACTAGCCTGCGGGATGCATCCTCTCGCACGTGTTTTTGCTCGACTAGCCTGCGGGATGCATCCTCCCGCACGTGTTTTTGCTCGACTAGCCTGCGGGATGCATCCTCTCGCACGTGTTTTTACTCGACTAGCCTGCGGGATGCATCCTCTCGCACGTGTTTTTGCTCGACTAGCCATGCGCATCCCACAAAACCTGCGCATACGCATCCCACAAAACCTCGCACGTGTTTTTACTCGACTAGCCTGCGGGATGCATCCTCTCGCACGTGTTTTTACTCGACTAGCCTGCGGGATGCATCCTCTCGCACGTGTTTTTGCTCGACTAGCCATGCGCATCCCTAAAAACCTGCACATGCGCATCCCAAAAAACCTGCGCATGCGCATCCCACAAAACCTGCGCATGCGCATCCCACAAAACCTCGCACGTGTTTTTACTCGACTAGCCTGCGGGAAGCATCCTCTTGCACGTGTTTTTACTCGACTAGCCTGCGGGATGCATCCTCTCGCACGTGTTTTTACTCGACTAGCCTGCGGGATGCATCCTCTCGCACGTGTTTTTACTAGACTAGCCTGCAGGATGCATCCTCTTGCACGTGTTTTTACTCGATTAGCCTGCGGGATGCATCTCTCGCACGTGTTTTGCTCGACTTGCCTGCGGGATGCATCCTCTCGCACGTGTTTTTGCTCGACTACCCTGCGGGATGCATCCTCTCGCACGTGTTTTTGCTCGACTAGCCATGCGCATCCACAAAACCTGCGCATGCGCATCCCACAAAACCTCGCACGTGTTTTTACTCGACTAGCCTGCGGGATGCATCCTCTCGCACGTGTTTTTACTCGACTAGCCTGCGGGATGCATCCTCTCGCACGTGTTTTTGCTCGACTAGCCTGCGGGATGCATCCTCTCGCAGGTGTTTGTGCTCGACTAGCCTGCGGGATGCATCCTTTCGCACGTGTTTTTACTCGACTAGCCTGCGGGATGCATCCTCTCGCACGTGTTTTTGCTCGACTAGCCATGCGCATCCCAAAAAACCTGCGCATGAGCATCCCAAAAAACCTGCGCATGCGCATCCCAAAAATCTGCGCATGCGCATCCCACAAAACCTGCGCATGCGCATCCCACAAAACCTCGCACGTGTTTGTGCTCGACTAGCCTGCGGGATGCATCCTCTCGCACGTGTTTTTACTCGACTAGCCTGCGGGATGCATCCTCTCGCACGTGTTTTTGCTCGGCTAGCCTGCGGGATGCATCCTCTCGCACGTGTTTTTGCTCGACTAGCCATGCGCATCCCAAAAAACCTGCGCATGCGCATCCCACAAAACCACGCACGTGTTTTTACTCGACTAGCCTGCGGGATGCATCCTCTCGCACGTGTTTTTACTCGAATAGCCTGCGGGAAGCATCCTCTTGCACGTGTTTTTACTCGACTAGCATGCGGGATGCATCCTCTCGCACGTGTTTTTACTCGACTAGCCTGCGGGAAGCATCCTCTCGCACGTGTTTTTACTCGACTAGCCTGCGGGATGCATCCTCTCGCACGTGTTTTTACTCGACTAGCCTGCTGGAAGCATCCTCTTGCACGTGTTTTTACTCGACTAGCCTGCGGGATGCATCCTCTCGCACGTGTTTTTACTCGACTAGCCTGCGGGATGCATCCTCTCGCACGTGTTTTTACTCGACTAGCCTGCGGGAAGCATCCTCTTGCACGTGTTTTTACTCGACTAGCCTGCGGGATGCATCCTCTCGCACGTGTTTTTACTCGACTAGCCTGCGGGATGCATCCTCTCGCACGTGTTTTTACTAGACTAGCCTGCAGGATGCATCCTCTTGCACGTGTTTTTACTCGATTAGCCTGCGGGATGCATCCTCTCGCACGTGTTTTTGCTCGACTTGCCTGCGGGATGCATCCTCTCGCACGTGTTTTTGCTCGACTACCCTGCGGGATGCATCCTCTCGCACGTGTTTTTGCTCGACTAGCCATGCGCATCCCACAAAACCTGCGCATGCGCATCCCACAAAACCTCGCACGTGTTTTTACTCGACTAGCCTGCGGGATGCATCCTCTCGCACGTGTTTTTACTTGACTAGCCTGCGGGATGCATCCTCTCGCACGTGTTTTTGCTCGACTAGCCATGCGCATCCCTAAAAACCTGCACATGCGCATCCCAAAAAACCTGCGCATGCGCATCCCACGAAACCTGCGCATGCGCATCCCACAAAACCTCGCACGTGTTTTTACTCGACTAGCCTGCGGGATGCATCCTCTCGCACGTGTTTTTACTCGACTAGCCTGCGGGATGCATCGTCTCGCACGTGTTTTTACTCGACTAGCCTGCGGGATGCATCGTCTCGCACGTGTTTTTACTCGACTAGCCTGCGGGATGCATCCTCTCGCACGTGTTTTTGCTCGACTAGCCATGCGCATCCCAAAAAACCTGCGCATGCGCATCCCAAAAAATGTGCGCATGCGCATCCCACAAAACCTGCGCATGTGCATCCCACAAAACCTCGCACGTGTTTGTGCTCGACTAGCCTGCGGGATGCATCCTTTCGCACGTGTTTTTACTCGACTAGCCTGCGGGATGCATCCTCTCGCACGTGTTTTTGCTCGACTAGCCATGCGCATCCCAAAAAACCTGCGCATGCGCATCCCAAAAAATCTGCGCATGCGCATCCCACAAAACCTGCGCATGCGCATCCCACAAAACCTCGCACGTGTTTGTGCTCGAATAGCCTGCGGGATGCATCCTTTCGCACGTGTTTTTACTCGACTAGCCTGCGGGATGCATCCTCTCGCACGTGTTTTTGCTCGACTAGCCTGCGGGATGCATCCTCTCGCACGTGTTTTTGCTCGACTAGCCATGCGCATCCCAAAAAACCTGCGCATGCGCATCCCAAAAAATCTGCGCATGCGCATCCCACAAAACCTGCGCATGTGCATCCCACAAAACCTCGCACGTGTTTGTGCTCGACTAGCCTGCGGGATGCATCCTCTCGCACGTGTTTTTACTCGACTAGCCTGCGGGATGCATCCTCTCGCACGTGTTTTTGCTCGACTAGCCTGCGGGATGCATCCTCTCGCACGTGTTTTTGCTCGACTAGCCTGCGGGATGCATCCTCTCGCACTTGTTTTTACTCGACTAGCCTGCGGGATGCATCCTCTCGCACGTGTTTTTGCTCGACTAGCCATGCGCATCCCACAAAACCTGCGCATACGCATCCCACAAAACCTCGCACGTGTTTTTACTCGACTAGCCTGCGGGATGCATCCTCTCGCACGTGTTTTTACTCGACTAGCCTGCGGGATGCATCCTCTCGCACGTGTTTTTGCTCGACTAGCCATGCGCATCCCTAAAAACCTGCACATGCGCATCCCAAAAAACCTGCGCATGCGCATCCCACAAAACCTCGCACGTGTTTTTACTCGACTAGCCTGCGGGATGCATCGTCTCGCACGTGTTTTTGCTCGACTAGCCTGCGGGATGCATCCTCTCGCACGTGTTTTTACTCGACTAGGCTGCGGGATGCATCCTCTCGCACGTGTTTTTACTCGACTAGCCTGCGGGATGCATCCTCTCGCACGTGTTTTTACTCGACTACCCTGCGGGATGCATCCTCTCGCACGTGTTTTTGCTCGACTAGCCATGCGCATCCCAAAAAACCTGCGCATGCGCATCCCAAAAAACCTGCGCATGCGCATCCCACAAAACCTGCGTATGCGCATCCCACAAAACCTCGCACGGTTTTTACTCGACTAGCCTGCGGGATGCATCCTCTCGCACGTGTTTTTACTCGACTAGCCTGCGGGATGCATCCCCTCGCACGTGTTTTTGCTCGACTAGCCATGCGCATCCCACAAAACCTGCGCATACGCATCCCACAAAACCTCGCACGTGTTTTTACTCGACTAGCCTGCGGGATGCATCCTCTCGCACGTGTTTTTACTCGACTAGCCTGCGGGATGCATCCTCTCGCACGTGTTTTTGCTCGACTAGCCATGCGCATCCCTAAAAACCTGCACATGCGCATCCCAAAAAACCTGCGCATGCGCATCCCACAAAACCTGCGCATGCGCATCCCACAAAACCTCGCACGTGTTTTTACTCGACTAGCCTGCGGGATGCATCCTCTCGCACGTGTTTTTACTCGACTAGCCTGCGGGATGCATCCTCTCGCACGTGTTTTTACTCGACTAGCCTGCGGGATGCATCGTCTCGCACGTGTTTTTGCTCGACTAGCCTGCGGGATGCATCCTCTCGCACGTGTTTTTACTCGACTAGCCTGCGGGATTCATCCTCTCGCACGTGTTCTTACTCGACTAGCCTGCGGGATGCATCCTCTCGCACGTGTTTTTACTCGACTAGCCTGCGGGATGCATCCTCCCGCACGTGTTTTTACTCGACTAGCCTGCGGGATACATCCTCTCGCACGTGTTTTTGCTCGACTAGCCTGCGGGATGCATCCTCTCGCACGTGTTTTTGCTCGACTAGCCTGCGGGATGCATCCTCTCTCACGTGTTTTTGCTCGACTAGCCTGCGGGACGCATCCTCTCGCACGTGTTTTTACTCGACTAGCCTGCGGGATGCATCCTCTCGCACGTGTTTTTACTCGACTAGCCTGCGGGAAGCATCCTCTTGCACGTGTTTTTACTCGACTCGCATGCGGGATGCATCCTCTCGCACGTGTTTTTACTCGACTAGCCTGCGGGAAGCATCCTCTCGCACGTGTTTTTACTCGACTAGCCTGCGGGATGCATCCTCTCGCACGTGTTTTTACTCGACTAGCCTGCGGGAAGCATCCTCTTGCACGTGTTTATGCTCGACTAGCCATGCGCATCCCAAAAAACCTGCGCATGCGCATCCCAAAAAATCTGCGCATGCGCATCCCACAAAACCTGCGCATGCGCATCCCACAAAACCTCGTACGTGTTTGTGCTCGACTAGACTGCGGGATGCATCCTTTCGCACGTGTTTTTACTCGACTAGCCTGCGGGATGCATCCTCTCGCACGTGTTTTTACTCGACTAGCCTGCGGGATGCATCCTCTCGCACGTGTTTTTGCTCGACTAGCATGCGGGATGCATCCTATCGCACGTGTTTTTGCTCGACTAGCCAGCGGGATGCATCCTCTCGCACGTGTTTTTACTCGACTAGCCTGCGGGATGCATCCTCTCGCACGTGTTTTTACTCGACTACCCTGCGGGATGCATCCTCTCGCACGTGTTTTTGCTCGACTAGCCATGCGCATCCCAAAAAACCTGCGCATGCGCATCCCAAAAAACCTGCGCATGCGCATCCCACAAAACCTGCGTATGCGCATCCCACAAAACCTCGCACGGTTTTTACTCGACTAGCCTGCGGGATGCATCCTCTCGCACGTGTTTTTACTCGACTAGCCTGCGGGATGCATCCTCTCGCACGTGTTTTTGCTCGACTAGCCATGCGCATCCCAAAAAACCTGCGCATGCGCATCCCAAAAAATCTGCGCATGCGCATCCCACAAAACCTGCGCATGCGCATCCCACAAAACCTCGCACGTGTTTGTGCTCGACTAGCCTGCGGGATGCATCCTTTCGCACGTGTTTTTACTCGACTAGCCTGCGGGATGCATCCTCTCGCACGTGTTTTTGCTCGACTAGCCTGCGGGATGCATCCTCTCGCACGTGTTTGTGCTCGACTAGCCTGCGGGATGCATCCTCTCGCACGTGTTTTTACTCGACTAGCCTGCGGGATGCATCCTCTCGCACGTGTTTTTGCTCGACTAGCCTGCGGGATGCATCCTCTCGCACGTGTTTTTGCTCGACTAGCCTGCGGGATGCATCCTCTCGCACGTGTTTTTACTCGACTAGCCTGCGGGATGCATCCTCTCGCACGTGTTTTTGCTCGACTAGCCATGCGCATCCCACAAAACCTGCGCATACGCATCCCACAAAACCTCGCACGTGTTTTTACTTGACTAGCCTGCGGGATGCATCCTCTCGCACGTGTTTTTACTCGACTAGCCTGCGGGATGCATCCTCTCGCACGTGTTTTTGCTCGACTAGCCATGCGCATCCCAAAAAACCTGCACATGCGCATCCCAAAAAACCTGCGCATGCGCATCCCACAAAACCTGCGTATGCGCATCCCACAAAACCTCGCACGTGTTTTTACTCGACTAGCCTGCGGGATGCATCCTCTCGCACGTGTTTTTGCTCGGCTAGCCTGCGGGATGCATCCTCTCGCACGTGTTTTTGCTCGACTAGCCATGCGCATCCCAAAAAACCTGCGCATGCGCATCCCACAAAACCTCGCACGTGTTTTTACTCGACTAGCCTGCGGGATGCATCCTCTCGCACGTGTTTTTACTCGACTAGCCTGCGGGATGCATCGTCTCGCACGTGTTTTTACTCGACTAGCCTGCGGGATGCATCCTCTCGCACGTGTTTTTACTCGACTAGCCTGCGGGATGCATCGTCTCGCACGTGTTTTTACTCGACTAGCCTGCGGGATGCATCGTCTCGCACGTGTTTTTACTCGACTAGCCTGCGGGATGCATCCTCTCGCACGTGTTTTTGCTCGACTAGCCATGCGCATCCCAAAAAACCTGCGCATGCGCATCCCAAAAAATCTGCGCATGCGCATCCCACAAAACCTGCGCATGCGCATTCCACAAAACCTCGCACGTGTTTGTGCTCGACTAGCCTGCGGGATGCATCCTTTCGCACGTGTTTTTACTCGACTAGCCTGCGGGATGCATCCTCTCGCACGTGTTTTTGCTCGACTAGCCATGCGCATCCCAAAAAACCTGCGCATGCGCATCCCAAAAAATCTGCGCATGCGCATCCCACAAAACCTGCGCATGCGCATCCCACAAAACCTCGCACGTGTTTGTGCTCGACTAGCCTGCGGGATGCATCCTTTCGCACGTGTTTTTACTCGACTAGCCTGCGGGATGCATCCTCTCGCACGTGTTTTTGCTCGACTAGCCTGCGGGATGCATCCTCTCGCACGTGTTTTTGCTCGACTAGCCATGCGCATCCCAAAAAACCTGCGCATGCGCATCCCAAAAAATCTGCGCATGCGCATCCCACAAAACCTGCGCATGCGCATCCCACAAAACCTCGCACGTGTTTGTGCTCGACTAGACTGCGGGATGCATCCTTTCGCACGTGTTTTTACTCGACTAGCCTGCGGGATGCATCCTCTCGCACGTGTTTTTGCTCGACTAGCCTGCGGGATGCATCCTCTCGCACGTGTTTGTGCTCGACTAGCCTGTGGGATGCATCCTCTCGCACGTGTTTTTACTAAACTAGCCTGCGGGATGCATCCTCTCGCACGTGTTTTTGCTCGACTAGCCTGCGGGATGCATCCCCTCGCACGTGTTTTTGCTCGACTAGCCTGCGGGATGCATCCTCTCGCACGTGTTTTTACTCGACTAGCCTGCGGGATGCATCCTCTCGCACGTGTTTTTGCTCGACTAGCCATGCGCATCCCACAAAACCTGCGCATACGCATCCCACAAAACCTCGCACGTGTTTTTACTCGACTAGCCTGCGGGATGCATCCTCTCGCACGTGTTTTTACTCGACTAGCCTGCGGGATGCATCCTCTCGCACGTGTTTTTGCTCGACTAGCCATGCGCATCCCTAAAAACCTGCACATGCGCATCCCAAAAAACCTGCGCATGCGCATCCCACAAAACCTGCGCATGCGCATCCCACAAAACCTCGCACGTGTTTTTACTCGACTAGCCTGCGGGATGCATCCTCTCGCACGTGTTTTTACTCGACTAGCCTGCGGGATGCATCCTCTCGCACGTGTTTTTACTCGACTAGCCTGCGGGATTCATCCTCTCGCACGTGTTTTTACTCGACTAGCCTGCGGGATGCATCGTCTCGCACGTGTTTTTGCTCGACTAGCCTGCGGGATGCATCCTCTCGCACGTGTTTTTACTCGACTAGCCTGCGGGATTCATCCTCTCGCACGTGTTTTTACTCGACTAGCCTGCGGGATGCATCCTCTCGCACGTGTTTTTACTCGACTAGCCTGCGGGATGCATCCTCCCGCACGTGTTTTTACTCGACTAGCCTGCGGGATGCATCCTCTCGCACGTGTTTTTGCTCGACTAGCCTGCGGGATGCATCCTCTCTCACGTGTTTTTGCTCGACTAGCCTGCGGGACGCATCCTCTCGCACGTGTTTTTACTCGACTAGCCTGAGGGATGCATCCTCTCGCACGTGTTTTTACTCGACTAGCCTGCGGGAAGCATCCTCTTGCACGTGTTTTTACTCGACTCGCATGCGGGATGCATCCTCTCGCACGTGTTTTTACTCGACTAGCCTGCGGGAAGCATCCTCTCGCACGTGTTTTTACTCGACTAGCCTGCGGGATGCATCCTCTCGCACGTGTTTTTACTCGACTAGCCTGCGGGAAGCATCCTCTTGCACGTGTTTTTGCTCGACTAGCCATGCGCATCCCAAAAAACCTGCGCATGCGCATCCCAAAAAATCTGCGCATGCGCATCCCACAAAACCTGCGCATGCGCATCCCACAAAACCTCGCACGTGTTTGTGCTCGACTAGACTGCGGGATGCATCCTTTCGCACGTGTTTTTACTCGACTAGCCTGCGGGATGCATCCTCTCGCACGTGTTTTTGCTCGACTAGCCTGCGGGATGCATCCTCTCGCACGTGTTGTGCTCGACTAGCCTGCGGGATGCATCCTCTCGCACGTGTTTTTACTCGACTAGCCTGCGGGATGCATCCTCTCGCACGTGTTTTTACTCGACTAGCCTGCGGGATGCATCCTCTCGCACGTGTTTTTACTCGACTAGCCTGCGGGATGCATCCTCTCGCACGTGTTTTTACTCGACTAGCCTGCGGGAAGCATCCTCTTGCACGTGTTTTTACTCGACTAGCCTGCGGGATGCATCCTCTCGCACGTGTTTTTACTCGACTAGCCTGCGGGATGCATCCTCTCGCACGTGTTTTTGCTCGGCTAGCCTGCGGGATGCATCCTCTCGCACGTGTTTTTGCTCGACTAGCCATGCGCATCCCAAAAAACCTGCGCATGCGCATCCCACAAAACCTCGCACGTGTTTTTACTCGACTAGCCTGCGGGATGCATCCTCTCGCACGTGTTTTTACTCGACTAGCCTGCGGGAAGCATCCTCTCGCACGTGTTTTTACTCGACTAGCCTGCGGGATGCATCCTCTCGCACGTGTTTTTACTCGACTAGCCTGCGGGAAGCATCCTCTTGCACGTGTTTATGCTCGACTAGCCATGCGCATCCCAAAAAACCTGCGCATGCGCATCCCAAAAAATCTGCGCATGCGCATCCCACAAAACCTGCGCATGCGCATCCCACAAAACCTCGTACGTGTTTGTGCTCGACTAGACTGCGGGATGCATCCTTTCGCACGTGTTTTTACTCGACTAGCCTGCGGGATGCATCCTCCCGCACGTGTTTTTACTCGACTAGCCTGCGGGATACATCCTCTCGCACGTGTTTTTGCTCGACTAGCCTGCGGGATGCATCCTCTCGCACGTGTTTTTGCTCGACTAGCCTGCGGGATGCATCCTCTCTCACGTGTTTTTGCTCGACTAGCCTGCGGGACGCATCCTCTCGCACGTGTTTTTACTCGACTAGCCTGCGGGATGCATCCTCTCGCAGGTGTTTTTACTCGACTAGCCTGCGGGAAGCATCCTCTTGCACGTGTTTTTACTCGACTCGCATGCGGGATGCATCCTCTCGCACGTGTTTTTACTCGACTAGCCTGCGGGAAGCATCCTCTCGCACGTGTTTTTACTCGACTAGCCTGCGGGATGCATCCTCTCGCACGTGTTATTACTCGACTAGCCTGCGGGAAGCATCCTCTTGCACGTGTTTTTGCTCGACTAGCCATGCGCATCCCAAAAGACCTGCGCATGCGCATCCCAAAAAATCTGCGCATGCGCATCCCACAAAACCTGCGCATGCGCATCCCACAAAACCTCGCACGTGTTTTTACTCGACTAGCCTGCGGGATGCATCCTCTCGCACGTGTTTTTGCTCGACTAGCCTGCGGGATGCATCCTATCGCACGTGTTTTTGCTCGACTAGCCATGCGCATCCCAAAAAACCTGCGCATGCGCATCCCAAAAAACCTGCGCATGCGCATCCCAAAAAACCTGCGCATGCGCATCCCACAAAACCTGCGTATGCGCATCCCACAAAACCTCGCACGGTTTTTACTCGACTAGCCTGCGGGATGCATCCTCTCGCACGTGTTTTTACTCGACTAGCCTGCGGGATGCATCCTCTCGCACGTGTTTTTGCTCGGCTAGCCTGCGGGATGCATCCTCTCGCACGTGTTTTTGCTCGACTAGCCATGCGCATCCCAAAAAACCTGCGCATGCGCATCCCACAAAACCTCGCACGTGTTTTTACTCGACTAGCCTGCGGGATGCATCCTCTCGCACGTGTTTTTACTCGACTAGCCTGCGGGATGCATCCTCTCGCACGTGTTTTTACTCGACTAGCCTGCGGGATGCATCGTCTCGCACGTGTTTTTACTCGACTAGCCTGCGGGATGCATCCTCTCGCACGTGTTTTTACTCGACTAGCCTGCGGGATGCATCGTCTCGCACGTGTTTTTACTCGACTAGCCTGCGGGATGCATCGTCTCGCACGTGTTTTTACTCGACTAGCCTGCGGGATGCATCCTCTCGCACGTGTTTTTGCTCGACTAGCCATGCGCATCCCAAAAAACCTGCGCATGCGCATCCCAAAAAATGTGCGCATGCGCATCCCACAAAACCTGCGCATGTGCATCCCACAAAACCTCGCACGTGTTTGTGCTCGACTAGCCTGCGGGATGCATCCTTTCGCACGTGTTTTTACTCGACTAGCCTGCGGGATGCATCCTCTCGCACGTGTTTTTGCTCGACTAGCCATGCGCATCCCAAAAAACCTGCGCATGCGCATCCCAAAAAATCTGCGCATGCGCATCCCACAAAACCTGCGCATGCGCATCCCACAAAACCTCGCACGTGTTTGTGCTCGAATAGCCTGCGGGATGCATCCTTTCGCACGTGTTTTTACTCGACTAGCCTGCGGGATGCATCCTCTCGCACGTGTTTTTGCTCGACTAGCCTGCGGGATGCATCCTCTCGCACGTGTTTTTGCTCGACTAGCCATGCGCATCCCAAAAAACCTGCGCATGCGCATCCCAAAAAATCTGCGCATGCGCATCCCACAAAACCTGCGCATGTGCATCCCACAAAACCTCGCACGTGTTTGTGCTCGACTAGCCTGCGGGATGCATCCTCTCGCACGTGTTTTTACTCGACTAGCCTGCGGGATGCATCCTCTCGCACGTGTTTTTGCTCGACTAGCCTGCGGGATGCATCCTCTCGCACGTGTTTTTGCTCGACTAGCCTGCGGGATGCATCCTCTCGCACTTGTTTTTACTCGACTAGCCTGCGGGATGCATCCTCTCGCACGTGTTTTTGCTCGACTAGCCATGCGCATCCCACAAAACCTGCGCATACGCATCCCACAAAACCTCGCACGTGTTTTTACTCGACTAGCCTGCGGGATGCATCCTCTCGCACGTGTTTTTACTCGACTAGCCTGCGGGATGCATCCTCTCTCACGTGTTTTTGCTCGACTAGCCTGCGGGACGCATCCTCTCGCACGTGTTTTTACTCGACTAGCCTGCGGGATGCATCCTCTCGCAGGTGTTTTTACTCGACTAGCCTGCGGGAAGCATCCTCTTGCACGTGTTTTTACTCGACTCGCATGCGGGATGCATCCTCTCGCACGTGTTTTTACTCGACTAGCCTGCGGGAAGCATCCTCTCGCACGTGTTTTTACTCGACTAGCCTGCGGGATGCATCCTCTCGCACGTGTTTTTACTCGACTAGCCTGCGGGATGCATCCTCCCGCACGTGTTTTTACTCGACTAGCCTGCGGGATACATCCTCTCGCACGTGTTTTTGCTCGACTAGCCTGCGGGATGCATCCTCTCGCACGTGTTTTTGCTCGACTAGCCTGCGGGATGCATCCTCTCTCACGTGTTTTTGCTCGACTAGCCTGCGGGACGCATCCTCTCGCACGTGTTTTTACTCGACTAGCCTGCGGGATGCATCCTCTCGCAGGTGTTTTTACTCGACTAGCCTGCGGGAAGCATCCTCTTGCACGTGTTTTTACTCGACTCGCATGCGGGATGCATCCTCTCGCACGTGTTTTTACTCGACTAGCCTGCGGGAAGCATCCTCTCGCACGTGTTTTTACTCGACTAGCCTGCGGGATGCATCCTCTCGCACGTGTTATTACTCGACTAGCCTGCGGGAAGCATCCTCTTGCACGTGTTTTTGCTCGACTAGCCATGCGCATCCCAAAAGACCTGCGCATGCGCATCCCAAAAAATCTGCGCATGCGCATCCCACAAAACCTGCGCATGCGCATCCCACAAAACCTCGCACGTGTTTTTACTCGACTAGCCTGCGGGATGCATCCTCTCGCACGTGTTTTTGCTCGACTAGCCTGCGGGATGCATCCTATCGCACGTGTTTTTGCTCGACTAGCCATGCGCATCCCAAAAAACCTGCGCATGCGCATCCCAAAAAACCTGCGCATGCGCATCCCAAAAAACCTGCGCATGCGCATCCCACAAAACCTGCGTATGCGCATCCCACAAAACCTCGCACGGTTTTTACTCGACTAGCCTGCGGGATGCATCCTCTCGCACGTGTTTTTACTCGACTAGCCTGCGGGATGCATCCTCTCGCACGTGTTTTTGCTCGGCTAGCCTGCGGGATGCATCCTCTCGCACGTGTTTTTGCTCGACTAGCCATGCGCATCCCAAAAAACCTGCGCATGCGCATCCCACAAAACCTCGCACGTGTTTTTACTCGACTAGCCTGCGGGATGCATCCTCTCGCACGTGTTTTTACTCGACTAGCCTGCGGGATGCATCCTCTCGCACGTGTTTTTACTCGACTAGCCTGCGGGATGCATCGTCTCGCACGTGTTTTTACTCGACTAGCCTGCGGGATGCATCCTCTCGCACGTGTTTTTACTCGACTAGCCTGCGGGATGCATCGTCTCGCACGTGTTTTTACTCGACTAGCCTGCGGGATGCATCGTCTCGCACGTGTTTTTACTCGACTAGCCTGCGGGATGCATCCTCTCGCACGTGTTTTTGCTCGACTAGCCATGCGCATCCCAAAAAACCTGCGCATGCGCATCCCAAAAAATGTGCGCATGCGCATCCCACAAAACCTGCGCATGTGCATCCCACAAAACCTCGCACGTGTTTGTGCTCGACTAGCCTGCGGGATGCATCCTTTCGCACGTGTTTTTACTCGACTAGCCTGCGGGATGCATCCTCTCGCACGTGTTTTTGCTCGACTAGCCATGCGCATCCCAAAAAACCTGCGCATGCGCATCCCAAAAAATCTGCGCATGCGCATCCCACAAAACCTGCGCATGCGCATCCCACAAAACCTCGCACGTGTTTGTGCTCGAATAGCCTGCGGGATGCATCCTTTCGCACGTGTTTTTACTCGACTAGCCTGCGGGATGCATCCTCTCGCACGTGTTTTTGCTCGACTAGCCTGCGGGATGCATCCTCTCGCACGTGTTTTTGCTCGACTAGCCATGCGCATCCCAAAAAACCTGCGCATGCGCATCCCAAAAAATCTGCGCATGCGCATCCCACAAAACCTGCGCATGTGCATCCCACAAAACCTCGCACGTGTTTGTGCTCGACTAGCCTGCGGGATGCATCCTCTCGCACGTGTTTTTACTCGACTAGCCTGCGGGATGCATCCTCTCGCACGTGTTTTTGCTCGACTAGCCTGCGGGATGCATCCTCTCGCACGTGTTTTTGCTCGACTAGCCTGCGGGATGCATCCTCTCGCACTTGTTTTTACTCGACTAGCCTGCGGGATGCATCCTCTCGCACGTGTTTTTGCTCGACTAGCCATGCGCATCCCACAAAACCTGCGCATACGCATCCCACAAAACCTCGCACGTGTTTTTACTCGACTAGCCTGCGGGATGCATCCTCTCGCACGTGTTTTTACTCGACTAGCCTGCGGGATGCATCCTCTCGCACGTGTTTTTGCTCGACTAGCCATGCGCATCCCTAAAAACCTGCACATGCGCATCCCAAAAAACCTGCGCATGCGCATCCCACAAAACCTCGCACGTGTTTTTACTCGACTAGCCTGCGGGATGCATCGTCTCGCACGTGTTTTTGCTCGACTAGCCTGCGGGATGCATCCTCTCGCACGTGTTTTTACTCGACTAGGCTGCGGGATGCATCCTCTCGCACGTGTTTTTACTCGACTAGCCTGCGGGATGCATCCTCTCGCACGTGTTTTTACTCGACTACCCTGCGGGATGCATCCTCTCGCACGTGTTTTTGCTCGACTAGCCATGCGCATCCCAAAAAACCTGCGCATGCGCATCCCAAAAAACCTGCGCATGCGCATCCCACAAAACCTGCGTATGCGCATCCCACAAAACCTCGCACGGTTTTTACTCGACTAGCCTGCGGGATGCATCCTCTCGCACGTGTTTTTACTCGACTAGCCTGCGGGATGCATCCCCTCGCACGTGTTTTTGCTCGACTAGCCATGCGCATCCCACAAAACCTGCGCATACGCATCCCACAAAGCCTCGCACGTGTTTTTACTCGACTAGCCTGCGGGATGCATCCTCTCGCACGTGTTTTTACTCGACTAGCCTGCGGGATGCATCCTCTCGCACGTGTTTTTGCTCGACTAGCCATGCGCATCCCTAAAAACCTGCACATGCGCATCCCAAAAAACCTGCGCATGCGCATCCCACAAAACCTGCGCATGCGCATCCCACAAAACCTCGCACGTGTTTTTACTCGACTAGCCTGCGGGATGCATCCTCTCGCACGTGTTTTTACTCGACTAGCCTGCGGGATGCATCCTCTCGCACGTGTTTTTACTCGACTAGCCTGCGGGATGCATCGTCTCGCACGTGTTTTTGCTCGACTAGCCTGCGGGATGCATCCTCTCGCACGTGTTTTTACTCGACTAGCCTGCGGGATTCATCCTCTCGCACGTGTTCTTACTCGACTAGCCTGCGGGATGCATCCTCTCGCACGTGTTTTTACTCGACTAGCCTGCGGGATGCATCCTCCCGCACGTGTTTTTACTCGACTAGCCTGCGGGATACATCCTCTCGCACGTGTTTTTGCTCGACTAGCCTGCGGGATGCATCCTCTGGCACGTGTTTTTGCTCGACTAGCCTGCGGGATGCATCCTCTCTCACGTGTTTTTGCTCGACTAGCCTGCGGGACGCATCCTCTCGCACGTGTTTTTACTCGACTAGCCTGCGGGATGCATCCTCTCGCACGTGTTTTTACTCGACTAGCCTGCGGGAAGCATCCTCTTGCACGTGTTTTTACTCGACTCGCATGCGGGATGCATCCTCTCGCACGTGTTTTTACTCGACTAGCCTGCGGGAAGCATCCTCTCGCACGTGTTTTTACTCGACTAGCCTGCGGGATGCATCCTCTCGCACGTGTTTTTACTCGACTAGCCTGCGGGAAGCATCCTCTTGCACGTGTTTATGCTCGACTAGCCATGCGCATCCCAAAAAACCTGCGCATGCGCATCCCAAAAAATCTGCGCATGCGCATCCCACAAAACCTGCGCATGCGCATCCCACAAAACCTCGTACGTGTTTGTGCTCGACTAGACTGCGGGATGCATCCTTTCGCACGTGTTTTTACTCGACTAGCCTGCGGGATGCATCCTCTCGCACGTGTTTTTACTCGACTAGCCTGCGGGATGCATCCTCTCGCACGTGTTTTTGCTCGACTAGCATGCGGGATGCATCCTATCGCACGTGTTTTTGCTCGACTAGCCAGCGGGATGCATCCTCTCGCACGTGTTTTTACTCGACTAGCCTGCGGGATGCATCCTCTCGCACGTGTTTTTACTCGACTACCCTGCGGGATGCATCCTCTCGCACGTGTTTTTGCTCGACTAGCCATGCGCATCCCAAAAAACCTGCGCATGCGCATCCCAAAAAACCTGCGCATGCGCATCCCACAAAACCTGCGTATGCGCATCCCACAAAACCTCGCACGGTTTTTACTCGACTAGCCTGCGGGATGCATCCTCTCGCACGTGTTTTTACTCGACTAGCCTGCGGGATGCATCCTCTCGCACGTGTTTTTGCTCGACTAGCCATGCGCATCCCAAAAAACCTGCGCATGCGCATCCCAAAAAATCTGCGCATGCGCATCCCACAAAACCTGCGCATGCGCATCCCACAAAACCTCGCACGTGTTTGTGCTCGACTAGCCTGCGGGATGCATCCTTTCGCACGTGTTTTTACTCGACTAGCCTGCGGGATGCATCCTCTCGCACGTGTTTTTGCTCGACTAGCCTGCGGGATGCATCCTCTCGCACGTGTTTGTGCTCGACTAGCCTGCGGGATGCATCCTCTCGCACGTGTTTTTACTCGACTAGCCTGCGGGATGCATCCTCTCGCACGTGTTTTTGCTCGACTAGCCTGCGGGATGCATCCTCTCGCACGTGTTTTTGCTCGACTAGCCTGCGGGATGCATCCTCTCGCACGTGTTTTTACTCGACTAGCCTGCGGGATGCATCCTCTCGCACGTGTTTTTGCTCGACTAGCCATGCGCATCCCACAAAACCTGCGCATACGCATCCCACAAAACCTCGCACGTGTTTTTACTTGACTAGCCTGCGGGATGCATCCTCTCGCACGTGTTTTTACTCGACTAGCCTGCGGGATGCATCCTCTCGCACGTGTTTTTGCTCGACTAGCCATGCGCATCCCAAAAAACCTGCACATGCGCATCCCAAAAAACCTGCGCATGCGCATCCCACAAAACCTGCGTATGCGCATCCCACAAAACCTCGCACGTGTTTTTACTCGACTAGCCTGCGGGATGCATCCTCTCGCACGTGTTTTTGCTCGGCTAGCCTGCGGGATGCATCCTCTCGCACGTGTTTTTGCTCGACTAGCCATGCGCATCCCAAAAAACCTGCGCATGCGCATCCCACAAAACCTCGCACGTGTTTTTACTCGACTAGCCTGCGGGATGCATCCTCTCGCACGTGTTTTTACTCGACTAGCCTGCGGGATGCATCGTCTCGCACGTGTTTTTACTCGACTAGCCTGCGGGATGCATCCTCTCGCACGTGTTTTTACTCGACTAGCCTGCGGGATGCATCGTCTCGCACGTGTTTTTACTCGACTAGCCTGCGGGATGCATCGTCTCGCACGTGTTTTTACTCGACTAGCCTGCGGGATGCATCCTCTCGCACGTGTTTTTGCTCGACTAGCCATGCGCATCCCAAAAAACCTGCGCATGCGCATCCCAAAAAATCTGCGCATGCGCATCCCACAAAACCTGCGCATGCGCATTCCACAAAACCTCGCACGTGTTTGTGCTCGACTAGCCTGCGGGATGCATCCTTTCGCACGTGTTTTTACTCGACTAGCCTGCGGGATGCATCCTCTCGCACGTGTTTTTGCTCGACTAGCCATGCGCATCCCAAAAAACCTGCGCATGCGCATCCCAAAAAATCTGCGCATGCGCATCCCACAAAACCTGCGCATGCGCATCCCACAAAACCTCGCACGTGTTTGTGCTCGACTAGCCTGCGGGATGCATCCTTTCGCACGTGTTTTTACTCGACTAGCCTGCGGGATGCATCCTCTCGCACGTGTTTTTGCTCGACTAGCCTGCGGGATGCATCCTCTCGCACGTGTTTTTGCTCGACTAGCCATGCGCATCCCAAAAAACCTGCGCATGCGCATCCCAAAAAATCTGCGCATGCGCATCCCACAAAACCTGCGCATGCGCATCCCACAAAACCTCGCACGTGTTTGTGCTCGACTAGACTGCGGGATGCATCCTTTCGCACGTGTTTTTACTCGACTAGCCTGCGGGATGCATCCTCTCGCACGTGTTTTTGCTCGACTAGCCTGCGGGATGCATCCTCTCGCACGTGTTTGTGCTCGACTAGCCTGTGGGATGCATCCTCTCGCACGTGTTTTTACTAAACTAGCCTGCGGGATGCATCCTCTCGCACGTGTTTTTGCTCGACTAGCCTGCGGGATGCATCCCCTCGCACGTGTTTTTGCTCGACTAGCCTGCGGGATGCATCCTCTCGCACGTGTTTTTACTCGACTAGCCTGCGGGATGCATCCTCTCGCACGTGTTTTTGCTCGACTAGCCATGCGCATCCCACAAAACCTGCGCATACGCATCCCACAAAACCTCGCACGTGTTTTTACTCGACTAGCCTGCGGGATGCATCCTCTCGCACGTGTTTTTACTCGACTAGCCTGCGGGATGCATCCTCTCGCACGTGTTTTTGCTCGACTAGCCATGCGCATCCCTAAAAACCTGCACATGCGCATCCCAAAAAACCTGCGCATGCGCATCCCACAAAACCTGCGCATGCGCATCCCACAAAACCTCGCACGTGTTTTTACTCGACTAGCCTGCGGGATGCATCCTCTCGCACGTGTTTTTACTCGACTAGCCTGCGGGATGCATCCTCTCGCACGTGTTTTTACTCGACTAGCCTGCGGGATTCATCCTCTCGCACGTGTTTTTACTCGACTAGCCTGCGGGATGCATCGTCTCGCACGTGTTTTTGCTCGACTAGCCTGCGGGATGCATCCTCTCGCACGTGTTTTTACTCGACTAGCCTGCGGGATTCATCCTCTCGCACGTGTTTTTACTCGACTAGCCTGCGGGATGCATCCTCTCGCACGTGTTTTTACTCGACTAGCCTGCGGGATGCATCCTCCCGCACGTGTTTTTACTCGACTAGCCTGCGGGATGCATCCTCTCGCACGTGTTTTTGCTCGACTAGCCTGCGGGATGCATCCTCTCTCACGTGTTTTTGCTCGACTAGCCTGCGGGACGCATCCTCTCGCACGTGTTTTTACTCGACTAGCCTGAGGGATGCATCCTCTCGCACGTGTTTTTACTCGACTAGCCTGCGGGAAGCATCCTCTTGCACGTGTTTTTACTCGACTCGCATGCGGGATGCATCCTCTCGCACGTGTTTTTACTCGACTAGCCTGCGGGAAGCATCCTCTCGCACGTGTTTTTACTCGACTAGCCTGCGGGATGCATCCTCTCGCACGTGTTTTTACTCGACTAGCCTGCGGGAAGCATCCTCTTGCACGTGTTTTTGCTCGACTAGCCATGCGCATCCCAAAAAACCTGCGCATGCGCATCCCAAAAAATCTGCGCATGCGCATCCCACAAAACCTGCGCATGCGCATCCCACAAAACCTCGCACGTGTTTGTGCTCGACTAGACTGCGGGATGCATCCTTTCGCACGTGTTTTTACTCGACTAGCCTGCGGGATGCATCCTCTCGCACGTGTTTTTGCTCGACTAGCCTGCGGGATGCATCCTCTCGCACGTGTTGTGCTCGACTAGCCTGCGGGATGCATCCTCTCGCACGTGTTTTTACTCGACTAGCCTGCGGGATGCATCCTCTCGCACGTGTTTTTACTCGACTAGCCTGCGGGATGCATCCTCTCGCACGTGTTTTTACTCGACTAGCCTGCGGGATGCATCCTCTCGCACGTGTTTTTACTCGACTAGCCTGCGGGAAGCATCCTCTTGCACGTGTTTTTACTCGACTAGCCTGCGGGATGCATCCTCTCGCACGTGTTTTTACTCGACTAGCCTGCGGGATGCATCCTCTCGCACGTGTTTTTGCTCGGCTAGCCTGCGGGATGCATCCTCTCGCACGTGTTTTTGCTCGACTAGCCATGCGCATCCCAAAAAACCTGCGCATGCGCATCCCACAAAACCTCGCACGTGTTTTTACTCGACTAGCCTGCGGGATGCATCCTCTTGCACGTGTTTTTACTCGACTAGCCTGCGGGATGCATCCTCTCGCACGTGTTTTTACTCGACTAGCCTGCGGGATGCATCCTCTCGCACGTGTTTTTACTCGACTAGCCTGCGGGAAGCATCCTCTTGCACGTGTTTTTACTCGACTAGCCTGCGGGATGCATCCTCTCGCACGTGTTTTTACTCGACTAGCCTGCGGGATGCATCCTCTCGCACGTGTTTTTGCTCGGCTAGCCTGCGGGATGCATCCTCTCGCACGTGTTTTTGCTCGACTAGCCTGCGGGATGCATCCTCTCGCACGTGTTTTTGCTCGACTAGCCTGCGGGACGCATCCTCTCGCACGTGTTTTTACTCGACTAGCCTGCGGGATGCATCCTCTCGCACGTGTTTTTACTCGACTAGCCTGCGGGAAGCATCCTCTTGCACGTGTTTTTACTCGACTAGCATGCGGGATGCATCCTTTCGCACGTGTTTTTACTCGACTAGCCTGCGGGATGCATCCTCTCGCACGTGTTTTTACTCGACTACCCTGCGGGATGCATCCTCTCGCACGTGTTTTTGCTCGACTAGCCATGCGCATCCCAAAAAACCTGCGCATGCGCATCCCAAAAAACCTGCGCATGCGCATCCCACAAAACCTGCGTATGCGCGTCCCACAAAACCTCGCACGTGTTTTTACTCGACTAGCCTGCGGGATGCATCCTTTCGCACGTGTTTTTACTCGACTAGCCTGCGGGATGCATCCTCTCGCACGTGTTTTTGCTCGACTAGCCATGCGCATCCCAAAAAACCTGCACATGCGCATCCCAAAAAACCTGCGCATGCGCATCCCACAAAACCTGCGCATGCGCATCCCACAAAACCATGAGCATGCGCATCCCACAAAACCTCGCACGTGTTTTTACTCGACTAGCCTGCGGGATGCATCCTCTCGCACGTGTTTTTGCTCGGCTAGCCTGCGGGATGCATCCTCTCGCACGTGTTTTTGCTCGACTAGCCTGCGGGATGCATCCTCTCGCACGTGTTTTTGCTCGACTAGCCATGCGCATCCCAAAAAACCTGCGCATGCGCATCCCAAAAAATCTGCGCATGCGCATCCCACAAAACCTGCGCATGCGCATCCCACAAAACCTCGCACGTGTTTGTGCTCGACTAGACTGCGGGATGCATCCTTTCGCACGTGTTTTTACTCGACTAGCCTGCGGGATGCATCCTCTCGCACGTGTTTTTGCTCGACTAGCCTGCGGGATGCATCCTCTCGCACGTGTTTTTGCTCGACTAGCCATGCGCATCCCAAAAAACCACGTGTTTTTACTCGACTAGCCTGCGGGATACATCCTCTCGCACGTGTTTTTGCTCGACTAGCCTGCGGGATGCATCCTCTCGCACGTGTTTTTGCTCGACTAGCCTGCGGGATGCATCCTCTCTCACGTGTTTTTGCTCGACTAGCCTGCGGGATGCATCCTCTCGCACGTGTTTTTACTCGACTAGCCTGCGGGATGCATCCTCTCGCACGTGTTTTTACTCGACTAGCCTGCGGGATGCATCCTCTCGCACGTGTTTTTACTCGACTAGCCTGCGGGATGCATCCTCTCGCACGTGTTTTTACTCGACTAGCCTGCGGGATGCATCGTCTCGCACATGTTTTTGCTCGACTAGCCTGCGGGATGCATCCTCTCGCACGTGTTTTTACTCGACTAGCCTGCGGGATTCATCCTCTCGCACGTGTTTTTACTCGACTAGCCTGCGGGATGCATCCTCTCGCACGTGTTTTTACTCGACTAGCCTGCGGGATGCATCCTCCCGCACGTGTTTTTACTCGACTAGCCTGCGGGATACATCCTCTCGCACGTGTTTTTGCTCGACTAGCCTGCGGGATGCATCCTCTCGCACGTGTTTTTGCTCGACTAGCCTGCGGGATGCATCCTCTCTCACGTGTTTTTGCTCGACTAGCCTGCGGGACGCATCCTCTCGCACGTGTTTTTACTCGACTAGCCTGCGGGATGCATCCTCTCGCACGTGTTTTTACTCGACTAGCCTGCGGGAAGCATCCTCTTGCACGTGTTTTTACTCGACTCGCATGCGGGATGCATCCTCTCGCACGTGTTTTTACTCGACTAGCCTGCGGGAAGCATCCTCTCGCACGTGTTTTTACTCGACTAGCCTGCGGGATGCATCCTCTCGCACGTGTTTTTACTCGACTAGCCTGCGGGAAGCATCCTCTTGCACGTGTTTTTGCTCGACTAGCCATGCGCATCCCAAATAACCTGCGCATGCGCATCCCAAAAAATCTGCGCATGCGCATCCCACAAAAACTGCGCATGCGCATCCCACAAAACCTCGCACGTGTTTGTGCTCGACTAGACTGCGGGATGCATCCTTTCGCACGTGTTTTTACTCGACTAGCCTGCGGGATGCATCCTCTCGCACGTGTTTTTACTCGACTAGCCTGCGGGAAGCATCCTCTCGCACGTGTTTTTACTCGACTAGCCTGCGGGATGCATCCTCTCGCACGTGTTTTTACTCGACTAGCCTGCGGGATGCATCCTCTCGCACGTGTTTTTGCTCGACTAGCCATGCGCATCCCTAAAAACCTGCACATGCGCATCCCACAAAACCTGCGCATGCGCATCCCACAAAACCTCGCACGTGTTTTTACTCGACTAGCCTGCGGGATGCATCCTCTCGCACGTGTTTTTACTCGACTAGCCTGCGGGATTCATCCTCTCGCACGTGTTTTTACTCGACTAGCCTGCGGGATGCATCCTCTCGCACGTGTTTTTACTCGACTACCCTGCGGGATGCATCCTCTCGCACGTGTTTTTGCTCGACTAGCCATGCGCATCCCACAAAACCTGCGCATGCGCATCCCACAAAACCTCGCACGTGTTTTTACTCGACTAGCCTGCGGGATGCATCCTCTCGCACGTGTTTTTACTCGACTAGCCTGCGGGATGCATCCTCTCGCACGTGTTTTTGCTCGACTAGCCATGCGCATCCCTAAAAACCTGCACATGCGCATCCCAAAAAACCTGCGCATGCGCATCCCACAAAACCTGCGCATGCGCATCCCACAAAACCTCGCACGTGTTTTTACTCGACTAGCCTGCGGGATGCATACTCTCGCACGTGTTTTTACTCGACTAGCCTGCGGGATGCATCCTCTCGCACGTGTTTTTACTCGACTAGCCTGCGGGATGCATCGTCTCGCACGTGTTTTTGCTCGACTAGCCTGCGGGATGCATCCTCTCGCACGTGTTTTTACTCGACTAGCCTGCGGGATTCATCCTCTCGCACGTGTTTTTACTCGACTAGCCTGCGGGATGCATCCTCTCGCACGTGTTTTTACTCGACTAGCCTGCGGGATGCATCCTCTCGCACGTGTTTTTGCTCGACTAGCCATGCGCATCCCTAAAAACCTGCACATGCGCATCCCAAAAAACCTGCGCATGCGGATCCCACAAAACCTGCGCATGCGCATCCCACAAAACCTCGCACGTGTTTTTACTCGACTAGCCTGCGGGATGCATCCTCTCGCACGTGTTTTTACTCGACTAGCCTGCGGGATGCATCCTCTCGCACGTGTTTTTACTCGACTAGCCTGCGGGATGCATCGTCTCGCACGTGTTTTTGCTCGACTAGCCTGCGGGATGCATCCTCTCGCACGTGTTTTTACTCGACTAGCCTGCGGGATGCATCCTCTCGCACGTGTTTTTACTCGACTAGCCTGCGGGATGCATCCTCTCGCACGTGTTTTTACTCGACTAGCCTGCGGGATGCATCGTCTCGCACATGTTTTTGCTCGACTAGCCTGCGGGATGCATCCTCTCGCACGTGTTTTTACTCGACTAGCCTGCGGGATTCATCCTCTCGCACGTGTTTTTACTCGACTAGCCTGCGGGATGCATCCTCTCGCACGTGTTTTTACTCGACTAGCCTGCGGGATGCATCCTCCCGCACGTGTTTTTACTCGACTAGCCTGCGGGATACATCCTCTCGCACGTGTTTTTGCTCGACTAGCCTGCGGGATGCATCCTCTCGCACGTGTTTTTGCTCGACTAGCCTGCGGGATGCATCCTCTCTCACGTGTTTTTGCTCGACTAGCCTGCGGGACGCATCCTCTCGCACGTGTTTTTACTCGACTAGCCTGCGGGATGCATCCTCTCGCACGTGTTTTTACTCGACTAGCCTGCGGGAAGCATCCTCTTGCACGTGTTTTTACTCGACTCGCATGCGGGATGCATCCTCTCGCACGTGTTTTTACTCGACTAGCCTGCGGGAAGCATCCTCTCGCACGTGTTTTTACTCGACTAGCCTGCGGGATACATCCTCTCGCACGTGTTTTTGCTCGACTAGCCTGCGGGATGCATCCTCTCGCACGTGTTTTTGCTCGACTAGCCTGCGGGATGCATCCTCTCTCACGTGTTTTTGCTCGACTAGCCTGCGGGACGCATCCTCTCGCACGTGTTTTTACTCGACTAGCCTGCGGGATGCATCCTCTCGCACGTGTTTTTACTCGACTAGCCTGCGGGAAGCATCCTCTTGCACGTGTTTTTACTCGACTCGCATGCGGGATGCATCCTCTCGCACGTGTTTTTACTCGACTAGCCTGCGGGAAGCATCCTCTCGCACGTGTTTTTACTCGACTAGCCTGCGGGATGCATCCTCTCGCACGTGTTTTTACTCGACTAGCCTGCGGGAAGCATCCTCTTGCACGTGTTTTTGCTCGACTAGCCATGCGCATCCCAAATAACCTGCGCATGCGCATCCCAAAAAATCTGCGCATGCGCATCCCACAAAACCTGCGCATGCGCATCCCACAAAACCTCGCACGTGTTTGTGCTCGACTAGACTGCGGGATGCATCCTTTCGCACGTGTTTTTACTCGACTAGCCTGCGGGATGCATCCTCTCGCACGTGTTTTTACTCGACTAGCCTGCGGGAAGCATCCTCTCGCACGTGTTTTTACTCGACTAGCCTGCGGGATGCATCCTCTCGCACGTGTTTTTACTCGACTAGCCTGCGGGATGCATCCTCTCGCACGTGTTTTTGCTCGACTAGCCATGCGCATCCCTAAAAACCTGCACATGCGCATCCCACAAAACCTGCGCATGCGCATCCCACAAAACCTCGCACGTGTTTTTACTCGACTAGCCTGCGGGATGCATCCTCTCGCACGTGTTTTTACTCGACTAGCCTGCGGGATTCATCCTCTCGCACGTGTTTTTACTCGACTAGCCTGCGGGATGCATCCTCTCGCACGTGTTTTTGCTCGACTAGCCATGCGCATCCCTAAAAACCTGCACATGCGCATCCCACAAAACCTGCGCATGCGCATCCCACAAAACCTCACACGTGTTTTTACTCGACTAGCCTGCGGGATGCATCCTCTCGCACGTGTTTTTGCTCGACTAGCCATGCGCATCCCTAAAAACCTGCACATGCGCATCCCACAAAACCTGCGCATGCGCATCCCACAAAACCTCGCACGTGTTTTTACTCGACTAGCCTGCGGGATGCATCCTCTCGCACGTGTTTTTACTCGACTAGCCTGCGGGATTCATCCTCTCGCACGTGTTTTTACTCGACTAGCCTGCGGGATGCATCCTCTCGCACGTGTTTTTACTCGACTAGCCTGCGGGATGCATCCTCCCGCACGTGTTTTTGCTCGACTAGCCTGTGGGATGCATCCTCTCGCACGTGTTTTTGCTCGACTAGCCTGCGGGATGCATCCTCTCGCACGTGTTTTTGCTCGACTAGCCTGCGGGACGCATCCTCTCGCACGTGTTTTTGCTCGACTAGCCTGCGGGATGCATCCTCTCGCACGTGTTTTTGCTCGACTAGCCATGCGCATCCCACAAAACCGGCGCATACGCATCCCACAAAACCTCGCACGTGTTTTTACTCGACTAGCCTGCGGGATGCATCCTCTCGCACGTGTTTTTACTCGACTAGCCTGCGGGATGCATCCTCTCGCACGTGTTTTTGCTCGACTAGCCATGCGCATCCCTAAAAACCTGCACATGCGCATCCCAAAAAACCTGCGCA
The DNA here is from genome assembly GCF_051020765.1 of Lasioglossum baleicum. Taxonomy (NCBI): domain Eukaryota; kingdom Metazoa; phylum Arthropoda; class Insecta; order Hymenoptera; family Halictidae; genus Lasioglossum; species Lasioglossum baleicum. The sequence continues at coordinate 376,264 of NW_027469141.1, read as the reverse complement.
TGCGCATCCCACAAAACCTGCGCATGCGCATCCCACAAAACCTCGCACGTGTTTTTACTCGACTAGCCTGCGGGATGCATCCTCTCGCACGTGTTTTTACTCGACTCGCATGCGGGATGCATCCTCTCGCACGTGTTTTTACTCGACTAGCCTGCGGGAAGCATCCTCTCGCACGTGTTTTTACTCGACTAGCCTGCGGGATGCATCCTCTCGCACGTGTTTTTACTCGACTAGCCTGCGGGAAGCATCCTCTTGCACGTGTTTTTGCTCGACTAGCCATGCGCATCCCAAAAAACCTGCGCATGCGCATCCCAAAAAATCTGCGCATGCGCATCCCACAAAACCTGCGCATGCGCATTCCACAAAACCTCGCACGTGTTTGTGCTCGACTAGACTGCGGGATGCATCCTTTCGCACGTGTTTTTACTCGACTAGCCTGCGGGATGCATCCTCTCGCACGTGTTTTTGACCGACTAGCCTGCGGGATGCATCCTCTCGCACGTGTTTGTGCTCGACTAGCCTGCGGGATGCATCCTCTCGCACGTGTTTTTACTCGACTAGCCTGCGGGATGCATCCTCTCGCACGTGTTTTTGCTCGACTAGCCTGCGGGATGCATCCTCTCGCACGTGTTTTTGCTCGACTAGCCTGCGGGATGCATCCTCTCGCACGTGTTTTTACTCGACTAGCCTGCGGGATGCATCCTCTCGCACGTGTTTTTACTCGACTACCCTGCGGGATGCATCCTCTCGCACGTGTTTTTGCTCGACTAGCCATGCGCATCCCACAAAACCTGCGCATGCGCATCCCACAAAACCTCGCACGTGTTTTTACTCGACTAGCCTGCGGGATGCATCCTCTCGCACGTGTTTTTACTCGACTAGCCTGCGGGATGCATCCTCTCGCACGTGTTTTTGCTCGACTAGCCATGCGCATCCCTAAAAACCTGCACATGCGCATCCCAAAAAACCTGCGCATGCGCATCCCACAAAACCTGCGCATGCGCATCCCACAAAACCTCGCACGTGTTTTTACTCGACTAGCCTGCGGGATGCATACTCTCGCACGTGTTTTTACTCGACTAGCCTGCGGGATGCATCCTCTCGCACGTGTTTTTACTCGACTAGCCTGCGGGATGCATCGTCTCGCACGTGTTTTTGCTCGACTAGCCTGCGGGATGCATCCTCTCGCACGTGTTTTTACTCGACTAGCCTGCGGGATTCATCCTCTCGCACGTGTTTTTACTCGACTAGCCTGCGGGATGCATCCTCTCGCACGTGTTTTTACTCGACTAGCCTGCGGGATGCATCCTCTCGCACGTGTTTTTGCTCGACTAGCCATGCGCATCCCTAAAAACCTGCACATGCGCATCCCAAAAAACCTGCGCATGCGGATCCCACAAAACCTGCGCATGCGCATCCCACAAAACCTCGCACGTGTTTTTACTCGACTAGCCTGCGGGATGCATCCTCTCGCACGTGTTTTTACTCGACTAGCCTGCGGGATGCATCCTCTCGCACGTGTTTTTACTCGACTAGCCTGCGGGATGCATCGTCTCGCACGTGTTTTTGCTCGACTAGCCTGCGGGATGCATCCTCTCGCACGTGTTTTTACTCGACTAGCCTGCGGGATGCATCCTCTCGCACGTGTTTTTACTCGACTAGCCTGCGGGATGCATCCTCTCGCACGTGTTTTTACTCGACTAGCCTGCGGGATGCATCGTCTCGCACATGTTTTTGCTCGACTAGCCTGCGGGATGCATCCTCTCGCACGTGTTTTTACTCGACTAGCCTGCGGGATTCATCCTCTCGCACGTGTTTTTACTCGACTAGCCTGCGGGATGCATCCTCTCGCACGTGTTTTTACTCGACTAGCCTGCGGGATGCATCCTCCCGCACGTGTTTTTACTCGACTAGCCTGCGGGATACATCCTCTCGCACGTGTTTTTGCTCGACTAGCCTGCGGGATGCATCCTCTCGCACGTGTTTTTGCTCGACTAGCCTGCGGGATGCATCCTCTCTCACGTGTTTTTGCTCGACTAGCCTGCGGGACGCATCCTCTCGCACGTGTTTTTACTCGACTAGCCTGCGGGATGCATCCTCTCGCACGTGTTTTTACTCGACTAGCCTGCGGGAAGCATCCTCTTGCACGTGTTTTTACTCGACTCGCATGCGGGATGCATCCTCTCGCACGTGTTTTTACTCGACTAGCCTGCGGGAAGCATCCTCTCGCACGTGTTTTTACTCGACTAGCCTGCGGGATGCATCCTCTCGCACGTGTTTTTACTCGACTAGCCTGCGGGAAGCATCCTCTTGCACGTGTTTTTGCTCGACTAGCCATGCGCATCCCAAAAAACCTGCGCATGCGCATCCCAAAAAATCTGCGCATGCGCATCCCACAAAACCTGCGCATGCGCATCCCACAAAACCTCGCACGTGTTTGTGCTCGACTAGACTGCGGGATGCATCCTTTCGCACGTGTTTTTACTCGACTAGCCTGCGGGATGCATCCTCTCGCACGTGTTTTTGACCGACTAGCCTGCGGGATGCATCCTCTCGCACGTGTTTGTGCTCGACTAGCCTGCGGGATGCATCCTCTCGCACGTGTTTTTACTCGACTAGCCTGCGGGATGCATCCTCTCGCACGTGTTTTTGCTCGACTAGCCTGCGGGATGCATCCTCTCGCACGTGTTTTTGCTCGACTAGCCTGCGGGATGCATCCTCTCGCACGTGTTTTTACTCGACTAGCCTGCGGGATGCATCCTCTCGCACGTGTTTTTACTCGACTAGCCTGCGGGATGCATCCTCTCGCACGTGTTTTTGCTCGACTAGCCATGCGCATCCCTAAAAACCTGCACATGCGCATCCCAAAAAACCTGCGCATGCGGATCCCACAAAACCTGCGCATGCGCATCCCACAAAACCTCGCACGTGTTTTTACTCGACTAGCCTGCGGGATGCATCCTCTCGCACGTGTTTTTACTCGACTAGCCTGCGGGATGCATCCTCTCGCACGTGTTTTTACTCGACTAGCCTGCGGGATGCATCGTCTCGCACGTGTTTTTGCTCGACTAGCCTGCGGGATGCATCCTCTCGCACGTGTTTTTACTCGACTAGCCTGCGGGATTCATCCTCTCGCACGTGTTTTTACTCGACTAGCCTGCGGGATGCATCCTCTCGCACGTGTTTTTACTCGACTAGCCTGCGGGATGCATCCTCCCGCACGTGTTTTTACTCGACTAGCCTGCGGGATGCATCCTCTCGCACGTGTTTTTACTCGACTAGCCTGCGGGATGCATCCTCTCGCACGTGTTTTTACTCGACTAGCCTGCGGGATGCATCGTCTCGCACGTGTTTTTGCTCGACTAGCCTGCGGGACGCATCCTCTCGCACGTGTTTTTACTCGACTAGCCTGCGGGATGCATCCTCTCGCACGTGTTTTTACTCGACTAGCCTGCGGGAAGCATCCTCTTGCACGTGTTTTTACTCGACTAGCATGCGGGATGCATCCTCTCGCACGTGTTTTTACTCGACTAGCCTGCGGGAAGCATCCTCTCGCACGTGTTTTTACTCGACTAGCCTGCGGGATGCATCCTCTCGCACGTGTTTTTACTCGACTAGCCTGCGGGATGCATCGTCTCGCACGTGTTTTTGCTCGACTAGCCTGCGGGATGCATCCTCTCGCACGTGTTTTTACTCGACTAGCCTGCGGGATGCATCCTCTCGCACGTGTTTTTACTCGACTAGCCTGCGGGATGCATCCTCTCGCACGTGTTTTTACTCGACTAGCCTGCGGGATGCATCGTCTCGCACATGTTTTTGCTCGACTAGCCTGCGGGATGCATCCTCTCGCACGTGTTTTTACTCGACTAGCCTGCGGGATTCATCCTCTCGCACGTGTTTTTACTCGACTAGCCTGCGGGATGCATCCTCTCGCACGTGTTTTTACTCGACTAGCCTGCGGGATGCATCCTCCCGCACGTGTTTTTACTCGACTAGCCTGCGGGATACATCCTCTCGCACGTGTTTTTGCTCGACTAGCCTGCGGGATGCATCCTCTCGCACGTGTTTTTGCTCGACTAGCCTGCGGGATGCATCCTCTCTCACGTGTTTTTGCTCGACTAGCCTGCGGGACGCATCCTCTCGCACGTGTTTTTACTCGACTAGCCTGCGGGATGCATCCTCTCGCACGTGTTTTTACTCGACTAGCCTGCGGGAAGCATCCTCTTGCACGTGTTTTTACTCGACTCGCATGCGGGATGCATCCTCTCGCACGTGTTTTTACTCGACTAGCCTGCGGGAAGCATCCTCTCGCACGTGTTTTTACTCGACTAGCCTGCGGGATGCATCCTCTCGCACGTGTTTTTACTCGACTAGCCTGCGGGAAGCATCCTCTTGCACGTGTTTTTGCTCGACTAGCCATGCGCATCCCAAAAAACCTGCGCATGCGCATCCCAAAAAATCTGCGCATGCGCATCCCACAAAACCTGCGCATGCGCATCCCACAAAACCTCGCACGTGTTTGTGCTCGACTAGACTGCGGGATGCATCCTTTCGCACGTGTTTTTACTCGACTAGCCTGCGGGATGCATCCTCTCGCACGTGTTTTTGACCGACTAGCCTGCGGGATGCATCCTCTCGCACGTGTTTGTGCTCGACTAGCCTGCGGGATGCATCCTCTCGCACGTGTTTTTACTCGACTAGCCTGCGGGATGCATCCTCTCGCACGTGTTTTTGCTCGACTAGCCTGCGGGATGCATCCTCTCGCACGTGTTTTTGCTCGACTAGCCTGCGGGATGCATCCTCTCGCACGTGTTTTTACTCGACTAGCCTGCGGGATGCATCCTCTCGCACGTGTTTTTACTCGACTAGCCTGCGGGATGCATCCTCTCGCACGTGTTTTTGCTCGACTAGCCATGCGCATCCCTAAAAACCTGCACATGCGCATCCCAAAAAACCTGCGCATGCGGATCCCACAAAACCTGCGCATGCGCATCCCACAAAACCTCGCACGTGTTTTTACTCGACTAGCCTGCGGGATGCATCCTCTCGCACGTGTTTTTACTCGACTAGCCTGCGGGATGCATCCTCTCGCACGTGTTTTTACTCGACTAGCCTGCGGGATGCATCGTCTCGCACGTGTTTTTGCTCGACTAGCCTGCGGGATGCATCCTCTCGCACGTGTTTTTACTCGACTAGCCTGCGGGATTCATCCTCTCGCACGTGTTTTTACTCGACTAGCCTGCGGGATGCATCCTCTCGCACGTGTTTTTACTCGACTAGCCTGCGGGATGCATCCTCCCGCACGTGTTTTTACTCGACTAGCCTGCGGGATGCATCCTCTCGCACGTGTTTTTACTCGACTAGCCTGCGGGATGCATCCTCTCGCACGTGTTTTTACTCGACTAGCCTGCGGGATGCATCGTCTCGCACGTGTTTTTGCTCGACTAGCCTGCGGGACGCATCCTCTCGCACGTGTTTTTACTCGACTAGCCTGCGGGATGCATCCTCTCGCACGTGTTTTTACTCGACTAGCCTGCGGGAAGCATCCTCTTGCACGTGTTTTTACTCGACTAGCATGCGGGATGCATCCTCTCGCACGTGTTTTTACTCGACTAGCCTGCGGGAAGCATCCTCTCGCACGTGTTTTTACTCGACTAGCCTGCGGGATGCATCCTCTCGCACGTGTTTTTACGCGACTAGCCTGCGGGATGCATCCTCTCGCACGTGTTTTTGCTCGACTAGCCTGCGGGATGCATCCTCTCGCACGTGTTTTTGCTCGACTTCCCTGCGGGATGCATCCTCTCGCACGTGTTTTTGCTCGACTAGCCATGCGCATCCCACAAAACCTGCGCATGCGCATCCCACAAAATCTCGCACGTGTTTTTACTCGACTAGCCTGCGGGATGCATCCTCTCGCACGTGTTTTTACTCGACTAGCCTGCGGGATGCATCCTCTCGCACGTGTTTTTGCTCGACTAGCCATGCGCATCCCTAAAAACCTGCACATGCGCATCCCACAAAACCTGCGCATGCGCATCCCACAAAACCTCGCACGTGTTTTTACTCGACTAGCCTGCGGGATGCATCCTCTCGCACGTGTTTTTACTCGACTAGCCTGCGGGATTCATCCTCTCGCACGTGTTTTTACTCGACTAGCCTGCGGGATGCATCCTCTCGCACGTGTTTTTGCTCGACTAGCCATGCGCATCCCTAAAAACCTGCACATGCGCATCCCACAAAACCTGCGCATGCGCATCCCACAAAACCTCGCACGTGTTTTTACTCGACTAGCCTGCGGGATGCATCCTCTCGCACGTGTTTTTACTCGACTAGCCTGCGGGATGCATCCTCTCGCACGTGTTTTTGCTCGACTAACCATGCGCATCCCTAAAAACCTGCACATGCGCATCCCACAAAACCTGCGCATGCGCATCCCACAAAACCTCGCACGTGTTTTTACTCGACTAGCCTGCGGGATGCATCCTCTCGCACGTGTTTTTACTCGACTAGCCTGCGGGATTCATCCTCTCGCACGTGTTTTTGCTCGACTAGCCTGCGGGACGCATCCTCTCGCACGTGTTTTTACTCGACTAGCCTGCGGGATGCATCCTCTCGCACGTGTTTTTACTCGACTAGCCTGCGGGAAGCATCCTCTTGCACGTGTTTTTACTCGACCAGCATGCGGGATGCATCCTCTCGCACGTGTTTTTACTCGACTAGCCTGCGGGAAGCATCCTCTCGCACGTGTTTTTACTCGACTAGCCTGCGGGATGCATCCTCTCGCACGTGTTTTTACTCGACTAGCCTGCGGGAAGCATCCTCTTGCACGTGTTTTTACTCGACTAGCCTGCGGGATGCATCCTCTCGCACGTGTTTTTACTCGACTAGCCTGCGGGATGCATCCTCTCGCACGTGTTTTTGCTCGACTAGCCTGCGGGATGCATCCTCTCGCACGTGTTTTTGCTCGACTAGCCTGCGGGACGCATCCTCTCGCACGTGTTTTTACTCGACTAGCCTGCGGGATGCATCCTCTCGCACGTGTTTTTACTCGACTAGCCTGCGGGAAGCATCCTCTTGCACGTGTTTTTACTCGACTAGCATGCGGGATGCATCCTTTCGCACGTGTTTTTACTCGACTAGCCTGCGGGATGCATCCTCTCGCACGTGTTTTTACTCGACTACCCTGCGGGATGCATCCTCTCGCACGTGTTTTTGCTCGACTAGCCATGCGCATCCCAAAAAACCTGCGCATGCGCATCCCAAAAAACCTGCGCATGCGCATCCCACAAAACCTGCGTATGCGCGTCCCACAAAACCTCGCACGTGTTTTTACTCGACTAGCCTGCGGGATGCATCCTCTCGCACGTGTTTTTACTCGACTAGCCTGCGGGATGCATCCTCTCGCACGTGTTTTTGCTCGACTAGCCTGCGGGATGCATCCTCTCGCACGTGTTTTTGCTCGACTAGCCATGCGCATCCCAAAAAACCTGCGCATGCGCATCTCAAAAAATCTGCGCATGCGCATCCCACAAAACCTGCGCATGCGCATCCCACAAAACCTCGCACGTGTTTGTGCTCGACTAGACTGCGGGATGCATCCTTTCGCACGTGTTTTTACTCGACTAGCCTGCGGGATGCATCGTCTCGCACATGTTTTTGCTCGACTAGCCTGCGGGATGCATCCTCTCGCACGTGTTTTTACTCGACTAGCCTGCGGGATGCATCCTCCCGCACGTGTTTTTACTCGACTAGCCTGCGGGATACATCCTCTCGCACGTGTTTTTGCTCGACTAGCCTGCGGGATGCATCCTCTCGCACGTGTTTTTGCTCGACTAGCCTGCGGGATGCATCCTCTCTCACGTGTTTTTGCTCGACTAGCCTGCGGGATGCATCCTCTCGCACGTGTTTTTACTCGACTAGCCTGCGGGATGCATCCTCTCGCACGTGTTTTTACTCGACTAGCCTGCGGGATACATCCTCTCGCACGTGTTTTTGCTCGACTAGCCTGCGGGATGCATCCTCTCGCACGTGTTTTTGCTCGACTAGCCTGCGGGATGCATCCTCTCTCACGTGTTTTTGCTCGACTAGCCTGCGGGATGCATCCTCTCGCACGTGTTTTTACTCGACTAGCCTGCGGGATGCATCCTCTCGCACGTGTTTTTACTCGACTAGCCTGCGGGATGCATCCTCTCGCACGTGTTTTTACTCGACTAGCCTGCGGGATGCATCCTCTCGCACGTGTTTTTACTCGACTAGCCTGCGGGATGCATCGTCTCGTACATGTTTTTGCTCGACTAGCCTGCGGGATGCATCCTCTCGCACGTGTTTTTACTCGACTAGCCTGCGGGATTCATCCTCTCGCACGTGTTTTTACTCGACTAGCCTGCGGGATGCATCCTCTCGCACGTGTTTTTACTCGACTAGCCTGCGGGATGCATCCTCCCGCACGTGTTTTTACTCGACTAGCCTGCGGGATACATCCTCTCGCACGTGTTTTTGCTCGACTAGCCTGCGGGATGCATCCTCTCGCACGTGTTTTTGCTCGACTAGCCTGCGGGATGCATCCTCTCTCACGTGTTTTTGCTCGATTAGCCTGCGGGACGCATCCTCTCGCACGTGTTTTTACTCGACTAGCCTGCGGGATGCATCCTCTCGCACGTGTTTTTACTCGACTAGCCTGCGGGAAGCATCCTCTTGCACGTGTTTTTACTCGACTCGCATGCGGGATGCATCCTCTCGCACGTGTTTTTACTCGACTAGCCTGCGGGAAGCATCCTCTCGCACGTGTTTTTACTCGACTAGCCTGCGGGATGCATCCTCTCGCACGTGTTTTTACTCGACTAGCCTGCGGGATGCATCCTCTCGCACGTGTTTTTGCTCGACTAGCCATGCGCATCCCACAAAACCTGCGCATGCGCATCCCACAAAATCTCGCACGTGTTTTTGCTCGACTAGCCTGCGGGATGCATCCTCTCGCACGTGTTTTTACTCGACTAGCCTGCGGGATGCATCCTCTCGCACGTGTTTTTACTCGACTAGCCTGCGGGATGCATCCTCTCGCACGTGTTTTTGCTCGACTAGCCATGCGCATCCCTAAAAACCTGCACATGCGCATCCCAAAAAACCTGCGCATGCGGATCCCACAAAACCTGCGCATGCGCATCCCACAAAACCTCGCACGTGTTTTTACTCGACTAGCCTGCGGGATGCATCCTCTCGCACGTGTTTTTACTCGACTAGCCTGCGGGATGCATCCTCTCGCACGTGTTTTTACTCGACTAGCCTGCGGGATGCATCGTCTCGCACGTGTTTTTGCTCGACTAGCCTGCGGGATGCATCCTCTCGCACGTGTTTTTACTCGACTAGCCTGCGGGATTCATCCTCTCGCACGTGTTTTTACTCGACTAGCCTGCGGGATGCATCCTCTCGCACGTGTTTTTACTCGACTAGCCTGCGGGATGCATCCTCCCGCACGTGTTTTTACTCGACTAGCCTGCGGGATGCATCCTCTCGCACGTGTTTTTACTCGACTAGCCTGCGGGATGCATCCTCTCGCACGTGTTTTTACTCGACTAGCCTGCGGGATGCATCGTCTCGCACGTGTTTTTGCTCGACTAGCCTGCGGGACGCATCCTCTCGCACGTGTTTTTACTCGACTAGCCTGCGGGATGCATCCTCTCGCACGTGTTTTTACTCGACTAGCCTGCGGGAAGCATCCTCTTGCACGTGTTTTTACTCGACTAGCATGCGGGATGCATCCTCTCGCACGTGTTTTTACTCGACTAGCCTGCGGGAAGCATCCTCTCGCACGTGTTTTTACTCGACTAGCCTGCGGGATGCATCCTCTCGCACGTGTTTTTACGCGACTAGCCTGCGGGATGCATCCTCTCGCACGTGTTTTTGCTCGACTAGCCTGCGGGATGCATCCTCTCGCACGTGTTTTTGCTCGACTTCCCTGCGGGATGCATCCTCTCGCACGTGTTTTTGCTCGACTAGCCATGCGCATCCCACAAAACCTGCGCATGCGCATCCCACAAAATCTCGCACGTGTTTTTACTCGACTAGCCTGCGGGATGCATCCTCTCGCACGTGTTTTTACTCGACTAGCCTGCGGGATGCATCCTCTCGCACGTGTTTTTGCTCGACTAGCCATGCGCATCCCTAAAAACCTGCACATGCGCATCCCACAAAACCTGCGCATGCGCATCCCACAAAACCTCGCACGTGTTTTTACTCGACTAGCCTGCGGGATGCATCCTCTCGCACGTGTTTTTACTCGACTAGCCTGCGGGATTCATCCTCTCGCACGTGTTTTTACTCGACTAGCCTGCGGGATGCATCCTCTCGCACGTGTTTTTGCTCGACTAGCCATGCGCATCCCTAAAAACCTGCACATGCGCATCCCACAAAACCTCGCACGTGTTTTTACTCGACTAGCCTGCGGGATGCATCCTCTCGCACGTGTTTTTACTCGACTAGCCTGCGGGATGCATCCTCTCGCACGTGTTTTTGCTCGACTAGCCATGCGCATCCCTAAAAACCTGCACATGCGCATCCCACAAAACCTGCGCATGCGCATCCCACAAAACCTCGCACGTGTTTTTACTCGACTAGCCTGCGGGATGCATCCTCTCGCACGTGTTTTTACTCGACTAGCCTGCGGGATTCATCCTCTCGCACGTGTTTTTGCTCGACTAGCCTGCGGGACGCATCCTCTCGCACGTGTTTTTACTCGACTAGCCTGCGGGATGCATCCTCTCGCACGTGTTTTTACTCGACTAGCCTGCGGGAAGCATCCTCTTGCACGTGTTTTTACTCGACCAGCATGCGGGATGCATCCTCTCGCACGTGTTTTTACTCGACTAGCCTGCGGGAAGCATCCTCTCGCACGTGTTTTTACTCGACTAGCCTGCGGGATGCATCCTCTCGCACGTGTTTTTACTCGACTAGCCTGCGGGAAGCATCCTCTTGCACGTGTTTTTACTCGACTAGCCTGCGGGATGCATCCTCTCGCACGTGTTTTTACTCGACTAGCCTGCGGGATGCATCCTCTCGCACGTGTTTTTGCTCGACTAGCCTGCGGGATGCATCCTCTCGCACGTGTTTTTGCTCGACTAGCCTGCGGGACGCATCCTCTCGCACGTGTTTTTACTCGACTAGCCTGCGGGATGCATCCTCTCGCACGTGTTTTTACTCGACTAGCCTGCGGGAAGCATCCTCTTGCACGTGTTTTTACTCGACTAGCATGCGGGATGCATCCTTTCGCACGTGTTTTTACTCGACTAGCCTGCGGGATGCATCCTCTCGCACGTGTTTTTACTCGACTACCCTGCGGGATGCATCCTCTCGCACGTGTTTTTGCTCGACTAGCCATGCGCATCCCAAAAAACCTGCGCATGCGCATCCCAAAAAACCTGCGCATGCGCATCCCACAAAACCTGCGTATGCGCGTCCCACAAAACCTCGCACGTGTTTTTACTCGACTAGCCTGCGGGATGCATCCTCTCGCACGTGTTTTTACTCGACTAGCCTGCGGGATGCATCCTCTCGCACGTGTTTTTGCTCGACTAGCCTGCGGGATGCATCCTCTCGCACGTGTTTTTGCTCGACTAGCCATGCGCATCCCAAAAAACCTGCGCATGCGCATCTCAAAAAATCTGCGCATGCGCATCCCACAAAACCTGCGCATGCGCATCCCACAAAACCTCGCACGTGTTTGTGCTCGACTAGACTGCGGGATGCATCCTTTCGCACGTGTTTTTACTCGACTAGCCTGCGGGATGCATCGTCTCGCACATGTTTTTGCTCGACTAGCCTGCGGGATGCATCCTCTCGCACGTGTTTTTACTCGACTAGCCTGCGGGATGCATCCTCCCGCACGTGTTTTTACTCGACTAGCCTGCGGGATACATCCTCTCGCACGTGTTTTTGCTCGACTAGCCTGCGGGATGCATCCTCTCGCACGTGTTTTTGCTCGACTAGCCTGCGGGATGCATCCTCTCTCACGTGTTTTTGCTCGACTAGCCTGCGGGATGCATCCTCTCGCACGTGTTTTTACTCGACTAGCCTGCGGGATGCATCCTCTCGCACGTGTTTTTACTCGACTAGCCTGCGGGATGCATCCTCTCGCACGTGTTTTTACTCGACTAGCCTGCGGGATGCATCCTCTCGCACGTGTTTTTACTCGACTAGCCTGCGGGATGCATCGTCTCGTACATGTTTTTGCTCGACTAGCCTGCGGGATGCATCCTCTCGCACGTGTTTTTACTCGACTAGCCTGCGGGATTCATCCTCTCGCACGTGTTTTTACTCGACTAGCCTGCGGGATGCATCCTCTCGCACGTGTTTTTACTCGACTAGCCTGCGGGATGCATCCTCCCGCACGTGTTTTTACTCGACTAGCCTGCGGGATACATCCTCTCGCACGTGTTTTTGCTCGACTAGCCTGCGGGATGCATCCTCTCGCACGTGTTTTTGCTCGACTAGCCTGCGGGATGCATCCTCTCTCACGTGTTTTTGCTCGATTAGCCTGCGGGACGCATCCTCTCGCACGTGTTTTTACTCGACTAGCCTGCGGGATGCATCCTCTCGCACGTGTTTTTACTCGACTAGCCTGCGGGAAGCATCCTCTTGCACGTGTTTTTACTCGACTCGCATGCGGGATGCATCCTCTCGCACGTGTTTTTACTCGACTAGCCTGCGGGAAGCATCCTCTCGCACGTGTTTTTACTCGACTAGCCTGCGGGATGCATCCTCTCGCACGTGTTTTTACTCGACTAGCCTGCGGGAAGCATCCTCTTGCACGTGTTTTTGCTCGACTAGCCATGCGCATCCCAAATAACCTGCGCATGCGCATCCCAAAAAATCTGCGCATGCGCATCCCACAAAACCTGCGCATGCGCATCCCACAAAACCTCGCACGTGTTTGTGCTCGACTAGACTGCGGGATGCATCCTTTCGCACGTGTTTTTACTCGACTAGCCTGCGGGATGCATCCTCTCGCACGTGTTTTTACTCGACTAGCCTGCGGGAAGCATCCTCTCGCACGTGTTTTTACTCGACTAGCCTGCGGGATGCATCCTCTCGCACGTGTTTTTACTCGACTAGCCTGCGGGATGCATCCTCTCGCACGTGTTTTTGCTCGACTAGCCATGCGCATCCCTAAAAACCTGCACATGCGCATCCCACAAAACCTGCGCATGCGCATCCCACAAAACCTCGCACGTGTTTTTACTCGACTAGCCTGCGGGATGCATCCTCTCGCACGTGTTTTTACTCGACTAGCCTGCGGGATTCATCCTCTCGCACGTGTTTTTACTCGACTAGCCTGCGGGATGCATCCTCTCGCACGTGTTTTTGCTCGACTAGCCATGCGCATCCCTAAAAACCTGCACATGCGCATCCCACAAAACCTGCGCATGCGCATCCCACAAAACCTCGCACGTGTTTTTACTCGACTAGCCTGCGGGATGCATCCTCTCGCACGTGTTTTTACTCGACTAGCCTGCGGGATGCATCCTCTCGCACGTGTTTTTGCTCGACTAGCCATGCGCATCCCTAAAAACCTGCACATGCGCATCCCACAAAACCTGCGCATGCGCATCCCACAAAACCTCGCACGTGTTTTTACTCGACTAGCCTGCGGGATGCATCCTCTCGCACGTGTTTTTACTCGACTAGCCTGCGGGATTCATCCTCTCGCACGTGTTTTTACTCGACTAGCCTGCGGGATGCATCCTCTCGCACGTGTTTTTACTCGACTAGCCTGCGGGATGCATCCTCCCGCACGTGTTTTTGCTCGACTAGCCTGTGGGATGCATCCTCTCGCACGTGTTTTTGCTCGACTAGCCTGCGGGATGCATCCTCTCGCACGTGTTTTTGCTCGACTAGCCTGCGGGACGCATCCTTTCGCACGTGTTTTTGCTCGACTAGCCTGCGGGATGCATCCTCTCGCACGTGTTTTTACTCGACTAGCCTGCGGGAAGCATCCTCTTGCACGTGTTTTTACTCGACCAGCATGCGGGATGCATCCTCTCGCACGTGTTTTTACTCGACTAGCCTGCGGGAAGCATCCTCTCGCACGTGTTTTTACTCGACTAGCCTGCGGGATGCATCCTCTCGCACGTGTTTTTACTCGACTAGCCTGCGGGAAGCATCCTCTTGCACGTGTTTTTACTCGACTAGCCTGCGGGATGCATCCTCTCGCACGTGTTTTTACTCGACTAGCCTGCGGGATGCATCCTCTCGCACGTGTTTTTGCTCGACTAGCCTGCGGGATGCATCCTCTCGCACGTGTTTTTGCTCGACTAGCCTGCGGGACGCATCCTCTCGCACGTGTTTTTACTCGACTAGCCTGCGGGATGCATCCTCTCGCACGTGTTTTTACTCGACTAGCCTGCGGGAAGCATCCTCTTGCACGTGTTTTTACTCGACTAGCATGCGGGATGCATCCTTTCGCACGTGTTTTTACTCGACTAGCCTGCGGGATGCATCCTCTCGCACGTGTTTTTACTCGACTACCCTGCGGGATGCATCCTCTCGCACGTGTTTTTGCTCGACTAGCCATGCGCATCCCAAAAAACCTGCGCATGCGCATCCCAAAAAACCTGCGCATGCGCATCCCACAAAACCTGGTATGCGCGTCCCACAAAACCTCGCACGTGTTTTTACTCGACTAGCCTGCGGGATGCATCCTCTCGCACGTGTTTTTACTCGACTAGCCTGCGGGATGCATCCTCTCGCACGTGTTTTTGCTCGACTAGCCATGCGCATCCCAAAAAACCTGCACATGCGCATCCCAAAAAACCTGCGCATGCGCATCCCACAAAACCTGCGCATGCGCATCCCACAAAACCTGAGCATGCGCATCCCACAAAACCTCGCACGTGTTTTTACTCGACTAGCCTGCGGGATGCATCCTCTCGCACGTGTTTTTGCTCGGCTAGCCTGCGGGATGCATCCTCTCGCACGTGTTTTTGCTCGACTAGCCTGCGGGATGCATCCTCTCGCACGTGTTTTTACTCGACTAGCCTGCGGGAAGCATCCTCTTGCACGTGTTTTTACTCGACCAGCATGCGGGATGCATCCTCTCGCACGTGTTTTTACTCGACTAGCCTGCGGGAAGCATCCTCTCGCACGTGTTTTTACTCGACTAGCCTGCGGGATGCATCCTCTCGCACGTGTTTTTACTTGACTAGCCTGCGGGAAGCATCCTCTTGCACGTGTTTTTACTCGACTAGCCTGCGGGATGCATCCTCTCGCACGTGTTTTTACTCGACTAGCCTGCGGGATGCATCCTCTCGCACGTGTTTTTGCTCGACTAGCCTGCGGGATGCATCCTCTAGCACGTGTTTTTGCTCGACTAGCCTGCGGGACGCATCCTCTCGCACGTGTTTTTACTCGACTAGCCTGCGGGATGCATCCTCTCGCACGTGTTTTTACTCGACTAGCCTGCGGGAAGCATCCTCTTGCACGTGTTTTTACTCGACTAGCATGCGGGATGCATCCTTTCGCACGTGTTTTTACTCGACTAGCCTGCGGGATGCATCCTCTCGCACGTGTTTTTACTCGACTACCCTGCGGGATGCATCCTCTCGCACGTGTTTTTGCTCGACTAGCCATGCGCATCCCAAAAAACCTGCGCATGCGCATCCCAAAAAACCTGCGCATGCGCATCCCACAAAACCTGCGTATGCGCGTCCCACAAAACCTCGCACGTGTTTTTACTCGACTAGCCTGCGGGATGCATCCTCTCGCACGTGTTTTTACTCGACTAGCCTGCGGGATGCATCCTCTCGCACGTGTTTTTGCTCGACTAGCCATGCGCATCCCAAAAAACCTGCACATGCGCATCCCAAAAAACCTGCGCATGCGCATCCCACAAAACCTGCGCATGCGCATCCCACAAAACCTGAGCATGCGCATCCCACAAAACCTCGCACGTGTTTTTACTCGACTAGCCTGCGGGATGCATCCTCTCGCACGTGTTTTTGCTCGGCTAGCCTGCGGGATGCATCTTCTCGCACGTGTTTTTGCTCGACTAGCCTGCGGGATGCATCCTCTCGCACGTGTTTTTGCTCGACTAGCCATGCGCATCCCAAAAAACCTGCGCATGCGCATCCCAAAAAATCTGCGCATGCGCATCCCACAAAACCTGCGCATGCGCATCCCACAAAACCTCGCACGTGTTTGTGCTCGACTAGACTGCGGGATGCATCCTTTCGCACGTGTTTTTACTCGTCTAGCCTGCGGGATGCATCCTCTCGCACGTGTTTTTACTCGACTAGCCTGCGGGAAGCATCCTCTCGCACGTGTTTTTACTCGACTAGCCTGCGGGATGCATCCTCTCGCACGTGTTTTTACTCGACTAGCCTGCGGGATGCATCCTCTCGCACGTGTTTTTGCTCGACTAGCCATGCGCATCCCTAAAAACCTGCACATGCGCATCCCACAAAACCTGCGCATGCGCATCCCACAAAACCTCGCACGTGTTTTTACTCGACTAGCCTGCGGGATGCATCCTCTCGCACGTGTTTTTACTCGACTAGCCTGCGGGATTCATCCTCTCGCACGTGTTTTTACTCGACTAGCCTGCGGGATGCATCCTCTCGCACGTGTTTTTGCTCGACTAGCCATGCGCATCCCTAAAAACCTGCACATGCGCATCCCACAAAACCTGCGCATGCGCATCCCACAAAACCTCGCACGTGTTTTTACTCGACTAGCCTGCGGGATGCATCCTCTCGCACGTGTTTTTACTCGACTAGCCTGCGGGATGCATCCTCTCGCACGTGTTTTTGCTCGACTAGCCATGCGCATCCCTAAAAACCTGCACATGCGCATCCCACAAAACCTGCGCATGCGCATCCCACAAAACCTCGCACGTGTTTTTACTCGACTAGCCTGCGGGATGCATCCTCTCGCACGTGTTTTTACTCGACTAGCCTGCGGGATTCATCCTCTCGCACGTGTTTTTACTCGACTAGCCTGCGGGATGCATCCTCTCGCACGTGTTTTTACTCGACTAGCCTGCGGGATGCATCCTCCCGCACGTGTTTTTGCTCGACTAGCCTGTGGGATGCATCCTCTCGCACGTGTTTTTGCTCGACTAGCCTGCGGGATGCATCCTCTCGCACGTGTTTTTACTCGACTAGCCTGCGGGATGCATCCTCTCGCACGTGTTTTTGCTCGACTAGCCTGCGGGATGCATCCTCTCGCACGTGTTTGTGCTCGACTAGCCTGCGGGATGCATCCTCTCGCACGTGTTTTTACTCGACTAGCCTGCGGGATGCATCCTCTCGCACGTGTTTTTACTCGACTAGCCTGCGGGATGCATCCTCCCGCACGTGTTTTTACTCGACTAGCCTGCGGGATGCATCCTCTCGCACGTGTTTTTACTCGACTAGCCTGCGGGATGCATCCTCCCGCACGTGTTTTTACTCGACTAGCCTGCGGGATGCATCCTCTCGCACGTGTTTTTACTCGACTAGCCTGCGGGATGCATCCTCTCGCACGAGTTTTTACTCGACTAGCCTGCGGGAAGCATCCTCTTGCACGTGTTTTTACTCGACTAGCCTGCGGGATGCATCCTCTCGCACGTGTTTTTACTCGACTAGCCTGCGGGATGCATCCTCTCGCACGTGTTTTTGCTCGACTAGCCTGCGGGATGCATCCTCTCGCACGTGTTTTTGCTCGACTAGCCTGCGGGACGCATCCTCTCGCACGTGTTTTTACTCGACTAGCCTGCGGGATGCATCCTCTCGCACGTGTTTTTACTCGACTAGCCTGCGGGAAGCATCCTCTTGCACGTGTTTTTACTCGACTAGCATGCGGGATGCATCCTTTCGCACGTGTTTTTACTCGACTAGCCTGCGGGATGCATCCTCTCGCACGTGTTTTTACTCGACTACCCTGCGGGATGCATCCTCTCGCACGTGTTTTTGCTCGACTAGCCATGCGCATCCCAAAAAACCTGCGCATGCGCATCCCAAAAAACCTGCGCATGCGCATCCCACAAAACCTGCGTATGCGCGTCCCACAAAACCTCGCACGTGTTTTTACTCGACTAGCCTGCGGGATGCATCCTCTCGCACGTGTTTTTACTCGACTAGCCTGCGGGATGCATCCTCTCGCACGTGTTTTTGCTCGACTAGCCATGCGCATCCCAAAAAACCTGCACATGCGCATCCCAAAAAACCTGCGCATGCGCATCCCACAAAACCTGCGCATGCGCATCCCACAAAACCTGAGCATGCGCATCCCACAAAACCTCGCACGTGTTTTTACTCGACTAGCCTGCGGGATGCATCCTCTCGCACGTGTTTTTGCTCGGCTAGCCTGCGGGATGCATCCTCTCGCACGTGTTTTTGCTCGACTAGCCTGCGGGATGCATCCTCTCGCACGTGTTTTTGCTCGACTAGCCATGCGCATCCCAAAAAACCTGCGCATGCGCATCCCAAAAAATCTGCGCATGCGCATCCCACAAAACCTGCGCATGCGCATCCCACAAAACCTCGCACGTGTTTGTGCTCGACTAGACTGCGGGATGCATCCTTTCGCACGTGTTTTTACTCGACTAGCCTGCGGGATGCATCCTCTCGCACGTGTTTTTGCTCGACTAGCCTGCGGGATGCATCCTCTCGCACGTGTTTGTGCTCGACTAGCCTGCGGGATGCATCCTCTCGCACGTGTTTTTGCTCGACTAGCCATGCGCATCCCACAAAACCTGCGCATACGCATCCCACAAAACCTCGCACGTGTTTTTACTCGACTAGCCTGCGGGATGCATCCTCTCGCACGTGTTTTTACTCGACTAGCCTGCGGGATGCATCCTCTCGCACTTGTTTTTACTCGACTAGCCTGCGGGATGCATCCTCTCGCACGTGTTTTTACTCGACTAGCCTGCGGGATGCATCCTCTCGCACGTGTTTTTACTCGACTAGCCTGCGGGATGCATCGTCTCGCACATGTTTTTGCTCGACTAGCCTGCGGGATGCATCCTCTCGCACGTGTTTTTACTCGACTAGCCTGCGGGATTCATCCTCTCGGACGTGTTTTTACTCGACTAGCCTGCGGGATGCATCCTCTCGCACGTGTTTTTACTCGACTAGCCTGCGGGATGCATCCTCCCGCACGTGTTTTTACTCGACTAGCCTGCGGGATACATCCTCTCGCACGTGTTTTTGCTCGACTAGCCTGCGGGATGCATCCTCTCGCACGTGTTTTTGCTCGACTAGCCTGCGGGATGCATCCTCTCTCACGTGTTTTTGCTCGACTAGCCTGCGGGACGCATCCTCTCGCACGTGTTTTTACTCGACTAGCCTGCGGGATGCATCCTCTCGCACGTGTTTTTACTCGACTAGCCTGCGGGAAGCATCCTCTTGCACGTGTTTTTACTCGACTCGCATGCGGGATGCATCCTCTCGCACGTGTTTTTACTCGACTAGCCTGCGGGAAGCATCCTCTCGCACGTGTTTTTACTCGACTAGCCTGCGGGATGCATACTCTCGCACGTGTTTTTACTCGACTAGCCTGCGGGAAGCATCCTCTTGCACGTGTTTTTGCTCGACTAGCCATGCGCATCCCAAATAACCTGCGCATGCGCATCCCAAAAAATCTGCGCATGCGCATCCCACAAAACCTGCGCATGCGCATCCCACAAAACCTCGCACGTGTTTGTGCTCGACTAGACTGCGGGATGCATCCTTTCGCACGTGTTTTTACTCGACTAGCCTGCGGGATGCATCCTCTCGCACGTGTTTGTGCTCGACTAGCCTGCGGGATGCATCCTCTCGCACGTGTTTTTACTCGACTAGCCTGCGGGATGCATCCTCTCGCACGTGTTTTTGCTCGACTAGCCTGCGGGATGCATCCTCTCGCACGTGTTTTTGCTCGACTAGCCTGCGGGATGCATCCTCTCGCACGTGTTTTTACTCGACTAGCCTGCGGGATGCATCCTCTCGCACGTGTTTTTACTCGACTACCCTGCGGGATGCATCCTCTCGCACGTGTTTTTGCTCGACTAGCCATGCGCATCCCACAAAACCTGCGCATGCGCATCCCACAAAACCTCGCACGTGTATTTACTCGACTAGCCTGCGGGATGCATCCTCTCGCACGTGTTTTTACTCGACTAGCCTGCGGGATGCATCCTCTCGCACGTGTTTTTGCTCGACTAGCCTGCGGGAAGCATCCTCTTGCACGTGTTTTTACTCGACTCGCATGCGGGATGCATCCTCTCGCACGTGTTTTTACTCGACTAGCCTGCGGGAAGCATCCTCTCGCACGTGTTTTTACTCGACTAGCCTGCGGGATGCATCCTCTCGCACGTGTTTTTACTCGACTAGCCTGCGGGATGCATCCTCTCGCACGTGTTTTTACTCGACTAGCCTGCGGGATGCATCGTCTCGCACGTGTTTTTACTCGACTAGCCTGCGGGATGCATCCTCTCGCACGTGTTTTTGCTCGACTAGCCATGCGCATCCCAAAAAACCTGCGCATGCGCATCCCACAAAACCTGCGCATGCGCATCCCACAAAACCTCGCACGTGTTTGTGCTCGACTAGCTTGCGGGATGCATCCTTTCGCACGTGTTTTTGCTCGACTAGCCATGCGCATCCCAAAAAACCTGCGCATGCGCATCCCAAAAAACCTGCGCATGCGCATCCCACAAAACCTGCGTATGCGCGTCCCACAAAACCTCGCACGTGTTTTTACTCGACTAGCCTGCGGGATGCATCCTCTCGCACGTGTTTTTGCTCGGCTAGCCTGCGGGATGCATCTTCTCGCACGTGTTTTTGCTCGACTAGCCTGCGGGATGCATCCTCTCGCACGTGTTTTTGCTCGACTAGCCATGCGCATCCCAAAAAACCTGCGCATGCGCATCCCAAAAAATCTGCGCATGCGCATCCCACAAAACCTGCGCATGCGCATCCCACAAAACCTCGCACGTGTTTGTGCTCGACTAGACTGCGGGATGCATCCTTTCGCACGTGTTTTTACTCGACTAGCCTGCGGGATGCATCCTCTCGCACGTGTTTTTGCTCGACTAGCCTGCGGGATGCATCCTCTCGCACGTGTTTGTGCTCGACTAGCCTGCGGGATGCATCCTCTCGCACGTGTTTTTGCACGACTAGCCATGCGCATCCCACAAAACCTGCGCATACGCATCCCACAAAACCTCGCACGTGTTTTTACTCGACTAGCCTGCGGGATGCATCCTCTCGCACGTGTTTTTACTCGACTAGCCTGCGGGATGCATCCTCTCGCACGTGTTTTTACTCGACTAGCCTGCGGGATGCATCCTCTCGCACGTGTTTTTACTCGACTAGCCTGCGGGATGCATCCTCTCGCACGTGTTTTTACTCGACTAGCCTGCGGGATGCATCGTCTCGCACATGTTTTTGCTCGACTAGCCTGCGGGATGCATCCTCTCGCACGTGTTTTTACTCGACTAGCCTGCGGGATTCATCCTCTCGCACGTGTTTTTACTCGACTAGCCTGCGGGATGCATCCTCTCGCACGTGTTTTTACTCGACTAGCCTGCGGGATGCATCCTCCCGCACGTGTTTTTACTCGACTAGCCTGCGGGATACATCCTCTCGCACGTGTTTTTGCTCGACTAGCCTGCGGGATGCATCCTCTCGCACGTGTTTTTGCTCGACTAGCCTGCGGGATGCATCCTCTCTCACGTGTTTTTGCTCGACTAGCCTGCGGGACGCATCCTCTCGCACGTGTTTTTACTCGACTAGCCTGCGGGATGCATCCTCTCGCACGTGTTTTTGCTCGACTAGCCTGCGGGATGCATCCTCTCGCACGTGTTTGTGCTCGACTAGCCTGCGGGATGCATCCTCTCGCACGTGTTTTTGCACGACTAGCCATGCGCATCCCACAAAACCTGCGCATACGCATCCCACAAAACCTCGCACGTGTTTTTACTCGACTAGCCTGCGGGATGCATCCTCTCGCACGTGTTTTTACTCGACTAGCCTGCGGGATGCATCCTCTCGCACGTGTTTTTACTCGACTAGCCTGCGGGATGCATCCTCTCGCACGTGTTTTTACTCGACTAGCCTGCGGGATGCATCCTCTCGCACGTGTTTTTACTCGACTAGCCTGCGGGATGCATCGTCTCGCACATGTTTTTGCTCGACTAGCCTGCGGGATGCATCCTCTCGCACGTGTTTTTACTCGACTAGCCTGCGGGATTCATCCTCTCGCACGTGTTTTTACTCGACTAGCCTGCGGGATGCATCCTCTCGCACGTGTTTTTACTCGACTAGCCTGCGGGATGCATCCTCCCGCACGTGTTTTTACTCGACTAGCCTGCGGGATACATCCTCTCGCACGTGTTTTTGCTCGACTAGCCTGCGGGATGCATCCTCTCGCACGTGTTTTTGCTCGACTAGCCTGCGGGATGCATCCTCTCTCACGTGTTTTTGCTCGACTAGCCTGCGGGACGCATCCTCTCGCACGTGTTTTTACTCGACTAGCCTGCGGGATGCATCCTCTCGCACGTGTTTTTACTCGACTAGCCTGCGGGAAGCATCCTCTTGCACGTGTTTTTACTCGACTCGCATGCGGGATGCATCCTCTCGCACGTGTTTTTACTCGACTAGCCTGCGGGAAGCATCCTCTCGCACGTGTTTTTACTCGACTAGCCTGCGGGATGCATCCTCTCGCACGTGTTTTTACTCGACTAGCCTGCGGGAAGCATCCTCTTGCACGTGTTTTTGCTCGACTAGCCATGCGCATCCCAAATAACCTGCGCATGCGCATCCCAAAAAATCTGCGCATGCGCATCCCACAAAACCTGCGCTTGCGCATCCCACAAAACCTCGCACGTGTTTGTGCTCGACTAGACTGCGGGATGCATCGTTTCGCACGTGTTTTTACTCGTCTAGCCTGCGGGATGCATCCTCTCGCACGTGTTTTTACTCGACTAGCCTGCGGGAAGCATCCTCTCGCACGTGTTTTTACTCGACTAGCCTGCGGGATGCATCCTCTCGCACGTGTTTTTACTCGACTAGCCTGCGGGATGCATCCTCTCGCACGTGTTTTTGCTCGACTAGCCATGCGCATCCCTAAAAAGCTGCACATGCGCATCCCACAAAACCTGCGCATGCGCATCCCACAAAACCTCGCACGTGTTTTTACTCGACTAGCCTGCGGGATGCATCCTCTCGCACGTGTTTTTACTCGACTAGCCTGCGGGATTCATCCTCTCGCACGTGTTTTTACTCGACTAGCCTGCGGGATGCATCCTCTCGCACATGTTTTTGCTCGACTAGCCATGCGCATCCCTAAAAACCTGCACATGCGCATCCCACAAAACCTGCGCATGCGCATCCCACAAAACCTCGCACGTGTTTTTACTCGACTAGCCTGCGGGATGCATCCTCTCGCACGTGTTTTTACTCGACTAGCCTGCGGGATGCATCCTCTCGCACGTGTTTTTGCTCGACTAGCCATGCGCATCCCTAAAAACCTGCACATGCGCATCCCACAAAACCTGCGCATGCGCATCCCACAAAACCTCGCACGTGTTTTTACTCGACTAGCCTGCGGGATGCATCCTCTCGCACGTGTTTTTACTCGACTAGCCTGCGGGATTCATCCTCTCGCACGTGTTTTTACTCGACTAGCCTGCGGGATGCATCCTCTCGCACGTGTTTTTACTCGACTAGCCTGCGGGATGCATCCTCCCGCACGTGTTTTTGCTCGACTAGCCTGTGGGATGCATCCTCTCGCACGTGTTTTTGCTCGACTAGTCTGCGGGATGCATCCTCTCGCACGTGTTTTTGCTCGACTAGCCTGCGGGACGCATCCTCTCGCACGTGTTTCTGCTCGACTAGCCTGCGGGATGCATCCTCTCGCACGTGTTTTTACTCGACTAGCCTGCGGGAAGCATCCTCTTGCACGTGTTTTTGCTCGACTAGCCATGCGCATCCCAAATAACCTGCGCATGCGCATCCCAAAAAATCTGCGCATGCGCATCCCACAAAACCTGCGCATGCGCATCCCACAAAACCTGCGCGTGCGCATCCCACAAAACCTCGCACGTGTTTGTGCTCGACTAGACTGCGGGATGCATCCTTTCGCACGTGTTTTTACTCGACTAGCCTGCGGGATGCATCCTCTCGCACGTGTTTTTGCTCGACTAGCCTGCGGGATGCATCCTCTCGCACGTGTTTGTGCTCGACTAGCCTGCGGGATGCATCCTCTCGCACGTGTTTTTACTCGACTAGCCTGCGGGATGCATCCTCTCGCACGTGTTTTTGCTCGACTAGCCTGCGGGATGCATCCTCTCGCACGTGTTTGTGCTCGACTAGCCTGCGGGATGCATCCTCTCGCACGTGTTTTTGCTCGACTAGCCATGCGCATCCCACAAAACCTGCGCATACGCATCCCACAAAACCTCGCACGTGTTTTTACTCGACTAGCCTGCGGGATGCATCGTCTCGCACATGTTTTTGCTCGACTAGCCTGCGGGATGCATCCTCTCGCACGTGTTTTTACTCGACTAGCCTGCGGGATTCATCCTCTCGCACGTGTTTTTACTCGACTAGCCTGCGGGATGCATCCTCTCGCACGTGTTTTTACTCGACTAGCCTGCGGGATGCATCCTCCCGCACGTGTTTTTACTCGACTAGCCTGCGGGATGCATCCTCTCGCACGTGTTTTTACTCGACTAGCCTGCGGGATGCATCCTCTCGCACGTGTTTTTGCTCGACTAGCCATGCGCATCCCAAAAAACCTGCACATGCGCATCCCAAAAAACCTGCGCATGCGCATCCCACAAAACCTGCGCATGCGCATCCCACAAAACCTGAGCATGCGCATCCCACAAAACCTCGCACGTGTTTTTACTCGACTAGCCTGCGGGATGCATCCTCTCGCACGTGTTTTTGCTCGGCTAGCCTGCGGGATGCATCCTCTCGCACGTGTTTTTGCTCGACTAGCCTGCGGGATGCATCCTCTCGCACGTGTTTTTGCTCGACTAGCCATGCGCATCCAAAAAAACCTGCGCATGCGCATCCCAAAAAATCTGCGCATGCGCATCCCACAAAACCTGCGCATGCGCATCCCACAAAACCTCGCACGTGTTTGTGCTCGACTAGACTGCGGGATGCATCCTTTCGCACGTGTTTTTACTCGACTAGCCTGCGGGATGCATCCTCTCGCACGTGTTTTTGCTCGACTAGCCTGCGGGATGCATCCTCTCGCACGTGTTTGTGCTCGACTAGCCTGCGGGATGCATCCTCTCGCACGTGTTTTTGCTCGACTAGCCATGCGCATCCCACAAAACCTGCGCATACGCATCCCACAAAACCTCGCACGTGTTTTTACTCGACTAGCCTGCGGGATGCATCCTCTCGCACGTGTTTTTACTCGACTAGCCTGCGGGATGCATCCTCTCGCACGTGTTTTTACTCGACTAGCCTGCGGTATGCATCCTCTCGCACGTGTTTTTACTCGACTAGCCTGCGGGATGCATCCTCTCGCACGTGTTTTTACTCGACTAGCCTGCGGGATGCATCGTCTCGCACATGTTTTTGCTCGACTAGCCTGCGGGATGCATCCTCTCGCACGTGTTTTTACTCGACTAGCCTGCGGGATTCATCCTCTCGCACGTGTTTTTACTCGACTAGCCTGCGGGATGCATCCTCTCGCACGTGTTTTTACTCGACTAGCCTGCGGGATGCATCCTTCCGCACGTGTTTTTACTCGACTAGCCTGCGGGATACATCCTCTCGCACGTGTTTTTGCTCGACTAGCCTGCGGGATGCATCCTCTCGCACGTGTTTTTGCTCGACTAGCCTGCGGGATGCATCCTCTCTCACGTGTTTTTGCTCGACTAGCCTGCGGGACGCATCCTCTCGCACGTGTTTTTACTCGAATAGCCTGCGGGATGCATCCTCTCGCACGTGTTTTTACTCGACTAGCCTGCGGGAAGCATCCTCTTGCACGTGTTTTTGCTCGACTAGCCATGCGCATCCCAAATAACCTGCGCATGCGCATCCCAAAAAATCTGCGCATGCGCATCCCACAAAACCTGCGCATGCGCATCCCACAAAACCTCGCACGTGTTTGTGCTCGACTAGACTGCGGGATGCATCCTCCCGCACGTGTTTTTGCTCGACTAGCCTGTGGGATGCATCCTCTCGCACGTGTTTTTGCTCGACTAGCCTGCGGGATGCATCCTCTCGCACGTGTTTTTGCTCGACTAGCCTGCGGGACGCATCCTCTCGCACGTGTTTTTGCTCGACTAGCCTGCGGGATGCATCCTCTCGCACGTGTTTTTACTCGACTAGCCTGCGGGAAGCATCCTCTTGCACGTGTTTTTACTCGACCAGCATGCGGGATGCATCCTCTCGCACGTGTTTTTACTCGACTAGCCTGCGGGAAGCATCCTCTCGCACGTGTTTTTACTCGACTAGCCTGCGGGATGCATCCTCTCGCACGTGTTTTTACTCGACTAGCCTGCGGGAAGCATCCTCTTGCACGTGTTTTTACTCGACTAGCCTGCGGGATGCATCCTCTCGCACGTGTTTTTACTCGACTAGCCTGCGGGATGCATCCTCTCGCACGTGTTTTTGCTCGACTAGCCTGCGTGATGCATCCTCTCGCACGTGTTTTTGCTCGACTAGCCTGCGGGACGCATCCCCTCGCACGTGTTTTTACTCGACTAGCCTGCGGGATGCATCCTCTCGCACGTGTTTTTACTCGACTAGCCTGCGGGAAGCATCCTCTTGCACGTGTTTTTACTCGACTAGCATGCGGGATGCATCCTTTCGCACGTGTTTTTACTCGACTAGCCTGCGGGATGCATCCTCTCGCACGTGTTTTTACTCGACTACCCTGCGGGATGCATCCTCTCGCACGTGTTTTTGCTCGACTAGCCATGCGCATCCCAAAAAACCTGCGCATGCGCATCCCAAAAAACCTGCGCATGCGCATCCCACAAAACCTGCGTATGCGCGTCCCACAAAACCTCGCACGTGTTTTTACTCGACTAGCCTGCGGGATGCATCCTCTCGCACGTGTTTTTACTCGACTAGCCTGCGGGATGCATCCTCCCGCACGTGTTTTTACTCGACTAGCCTGCGGGATGCATCCTCTCGCACGTGTTTTTACTCGACTAGCCTGCGGGATGCATCCTCTCGCACGTGTTTTTGCTCGACTAGCCATGCGCATCCCAAAAAACCTGCACATGCGCATCCCAAAAAACCTGCGCATGCGCATCCCACAAAACCTGCGCATGCGCATCCCACAAAACCTGAGCATGCGCATCCCACAAAACCTCGCACGTGTTTTTACTCGACTAGCCTGCGGGATGCATCCTCTCGCACGTGTTTTTGCTCGGCTAGCCTGCGGGATGCATCCTCTCGCACGTGTTTTTGCTCGACTAGCCTGCGGGATGCATCCTCTCGCACGTGTTTTTGCTCGACTAGCCATGCGCATCCAAAAAAACCTGCGCATGCGCATCCCAAAAAATCTGCGCATGCGCATCCCACAAAACCTGCGCATGCGCATCCCACAAAACCTCGCACGTGTTTGTGCTCGACTAGACTGCGGGATGCATCCTTTCGCACGTGTTTTTACTCGACTAGCCTGCGGGATGCATCCTCTCGCACGTGTTTTTGCTCGACTAGCCTGCGGGATGCATCCTCTCGCACGTGTTTGTGCTCGACTAGCCTGCGGGATGCATCCTCTCGCACGTGTTTTTGCTCGACTAGCCATGCGCATCCCACAAAACCTGCGCATACGCATCCCACAAAACCTCGCACGTGTTTTTACTCGACTAGCCTGCGGGATGCATCCTCTCGCACGTGTTTTTACTCGACTAGCCTGCGGGATGCATCCTCTCGCACGTGTTTTTACTCGACTAGCCTGCGGGATGCATCCTCTCGCACGTGTTTTTACTCGACTAGCCTGCGGGATGCATCCTCTCGCACGTGTTTTTACTCGACTAGCCTGCGGGATGCATCGTCTCGCACATGTTTTTGCTCGACTAGCCTGCGGGATGCATCCTCTCGCACGTGTTTTTACTCGACTAGCCTGCGGGATTCATCCTCTCGCACGTGTTTTTACTCGACTAGCCTGCGGGATGCATCCTCTCGCACGTGTTTTTACTCGACTAGCCTGCGGGATGCATCCTCCCGCACGTGTTTTTACTCGACTAGCCTGCGGGATACATCCTCTCGCACGTGTTTTTGCTCGACTAGCCTGCGGGATGCATCCTCTCGCACGTGTTTTTGCTCGGCTAGCCTGCGGGATGCATCCTCTCGCACGTGTTTTTGCTCGACTAGCCTGCGGGATGCATCCTCTCGCACGTGTTTTTGCTCGACTAGCCATGCGCATCCAAAAAAACCTGCGCATGCGCATCCCAAAAAATCTGCGCATGCGCATCCCACAAAACCTGCGCATGCGCATCCCACAAAACCTCGCACGTGTTTGTGCTCGACTAGACTGCGGGATGCATCCTTTCGCACGTGTTTTTACTCGACTAGCCTGCGGGATGCATCCTCTCGCACGTGTTTTTGCTCGACTAGCCTGCGGGATGCATCCTCTCGCACGTGTTTGTGCTCGACTAGCCTGCGGGATGCATCCTCTCGCACGTGTTTTTGCTCGACTAGCCATGCGCATCCCACAAAACCTGCGCATACGCATCCCACAAAACCTCGCACGTGTTTTTACTCGACTAGCCTGCGGGATGCATCCTCTCGCACGTGTTTTTACTCGACTAGCCTGCGGGATGCATCCTCTCGCACGTGTTTTTACTCGACTAGCCTGCGGTATGCATCCTCTCGCACGTGTTTTTACTCGACTAGCCTGCGGGATGCATCCTCTCGCACGTGTTTTTACTCGACTAGCCTGCGGGATGCATCGTCTCGCACATGTTTTTGCTCGACTAGCCTGCGGGATGCATCCTCTCGCACGTGTTTTTACTCGACTAGCCTGCGGGATTCATCCTCTCGCACGTGTTTTTACTCGACTAGCCTGCGGGATGCATCCTCTCGCACGTGTTTTTACTCGACTAGCCTGCGGGATGCATCCTTCCGCACGTGTTTTTACTCGACTAGCCTGCGGGATACATCCTCTCGCACGTGTTTTTGCTCGACTAGCCTGCGGGATGCATCCTCTCGCACGTGTTTTTGCTCGACTAGCCTGCGGGATGCATCCTCTCTCACGTGTTTTTGCTCGACTAGCCTGCGGGACGCATCCTCTCGCACGTGTTTTTACTCGAATAGCCTGCGGGATGCATCCTCTCGCACGTGTTTTTACTCGACTAGCCTGCGGGAAGCATCCTCTTGCACGTGTTTTTGCTCGACTAGCCATGCGCATCCCAAATAACCTGCGCATGCGCATCCCAAAAAATCTGCGCATGCGCATCCCACAAAACCTGCGCATGCGCATCCCACAAAACCTCGCACGTGTTTGTGCTCGACTAGACTGCGGGATGCATCCTCCCGCACGTGTTTTTGCTCGACTAGCCTGTGGGATGCATCCTCTCGCACGTGTTTTTGCTCGACTAGCCTGCGGGATGCATCCTCTCGCACGTGTTTTTGCTCGACTAGCCTGCGGGACGCATCCTCTCGCACGTGTTTTTGCTCGACTAGCCTGCGGGATGCATCCTCTCGCACGTGTTTTTACTCGACTAGCCTGCGGGAAGCATCCTCTTGCACGTGTTTTTACTCGACCAGCATGCGGGATGCATCCTCTCGCACGTGTTTTTACTCGACTAGCCTGCGGGAAGCATCCTCTCGCACGTGTTTTTACTCGACTAGCCTGCGGGATGCATCCTCTCGCACGTGTTTTTACTCGACTAGCCTGCGGGAAGCATCCTCTTGCACGTGTTTTTACTCGACTAGCCTGCGGGATGCATCCTCTCGCACGTGTTTTTACTCGACTAGCCTGCGGGATGCATCCTCTCGCACGTGTTTTTGCTCGACTAGCCTGCGTGATGCATCCTCTCGCACGTGTTTTTGCTCGACTAGCCTGCGGGACGCATCCCCTCGCACGTGTTTTTACTCGACTAGCCTGCGGGATGCATCCTCTCGCACGTGTTTTTACTCGACTAGCCTGCGGGAAGCATCCTCTTGCACGTGTTTTTACTCGACTAGCATGCGGGATGCATCCTTTCGCACGTGTTTTTACTCGACTAGCCTGCGGGATGCATCCTCTCGCACGTGTTTTTACTCGACTACCCTGCGGGATGCATCCTCTCGCACGTGTTTTTGCTCGACTAGCCATGCGCATCCCAAAAAACCTGCGCATGCGCATCCCAAAAAACCTGCGCATGCGCATCCCACAAAACCTGCGTATGCGCGTCCCACAAAACCTCGCACGTGTTTTTACTCGACTAGCCTGCGGGATGCATCCTCTCGCACGTGTTTTTACTCGACTAGCCTGCGGGATGCATCCTCCCGCACGTGTTTTTACTCGACTAGCCTGCGGGATGCATCCTCTCGCACGTGTTTTTACTCGACTAGCCTGCGGGATGCATCCTCTCGCACGTGTTTTTGCTCGACTAGCCATGCGCATCCCAAAAAACCTGCACATGCGCATCCCAAAAAACCTGCGCATGCGCATCCCACAAAACCTGCGCATGCGCATCCCACAAAACCTGAGCATGCGCATCCCACAAAACCTCGCACGTGTTTTTACTCGACTAGCCTGCGGGATGCATCCTCTCGCACGTGTTTTTGCTCGGCTAGCCTGCGGGATGCATCCTCTCGCACGTGTTTTTGCTCGACTAGCCTGCGGGATGCATCCTCTCGCACGTGTTTTTGCTCGACTAGCCATGCGCATCCAAAAAAACCTGCGCATGCGCATCCCAAAAAATCTGCGCATGCGCATCCCACAAAACCTGCGCATGCGCATCCCACAAAACCTCGCACGTGTTTGTGCTCGACTAGACTGCGGGATGCATCCTTTCGCACGTGTTTTTACTCGACTAGCCTGCGGGATGCATCCTCTCGCACGTGTTTTTGCTCGACTAGCCTGCGGGATGCATCCTCTCGCACGTGTTTGTGCTCGACTAGCCTGCGGGATGCATCCTCTCGCACGTGTTTTTGCTCGACTAGCCATGCGCATCCCACAAAACCTGCGCATACGCATCCCACAAAACCTCGCACGTGTTTTTACTCGACTAGCCTGCGGGATGCATCCTCTCGCACGTGTTTTTACTCGACTAGCCTGCGGGATGCATCCTCTCGCACGTGTTTTTACTCGACTAGCCTGCGGGATGCATCCTCTCGCACGTGTTTTTACTCGACTAGCCTGCGGGATGCATCCTCTCGCACGTGTTTTTACTCGACTAGCCTGCGGGATGCATCGTCTCGCACATGTTTTTGCTCGACTAGCCTGCGGGATGCATCCTCTCGCACGTGTTTTTACTCGACTAGCCTGCGGGATTCATCCTCTCGCACGTGTTTTTACTCGACTAGCCTGCGGGATGCATCCTCTCGCACGTGTTTTTACTCGACTAGCCTGCGGGATGCATCCTCCCGCACGTGTTTTTACTCGACTAGCCTGCGGGATACATCCTCTCGCACGTGTTTTTGCTCGACTAGCCTGCGGGATGCATCCTCTCGCACGTGTTTTTGCTCGACTAGCCTGCGGGATGCATCCTCTCTCACGTGTTTTTGCTCGACTAGCCTGCGGGACGCATCCTCTCGCACGTGTTTTTACTCGACTAGCCTGCGGGATGCATCCTCTCGCACGTGTTTTTACTCGACTAGCCTGCGGGAAGCATCCTCTTGCACGTGTTTTTGCTCGACTAGCCATGCGCATCCCAAATAACCTGCAGATGCGCATCCCAAAAAATCTGCGCATGCGCATCCCACAAAACCTGCGCATGCGCATCCCACAAAACCTCGCACGTGTTTGTGCTCGACTAGACTGCGGGATGCATCCTCCCGCACGTGTTTTTGCTCGACTAGCCTGTGGGATGCATCCTCTCGCACGTGTTTTTGCTCGACTAGCCTGCGGGATGCATCCTCTCGCACGTGTTTTTGCTCGACTAGCCTGCGGGACGCATCCTCTCGCACGTGTTTTTGCTCGACTAGCCTGCGGGATGCATCCTCTCGCACGTGTTTTTACTCGACTAGCCTGCGGGAAGCATCCTCTTGCACGTGTTTTTACTCGACCAGCATGCGGGATGCATCCTCTCGCACGTGTTTTTACTCGACTAGCCTGCGGGAAGCATCCTCTCGCACGTGTTTTTACTCGACTAGCCTGCGGGATGCATCCTCTCGCACGTGTTTTTACTCGACTAGCCTGCGGGAAGCATCCTCTTGCACGTGTTTTTACTCGACTAGCCTGCGGGATGCATCCTCTCGCACGTGTTTTTACTCGACTAGCCTGCGGGATGCATCCTCTCGCACGTGTTTTTGCTCGACTAGCCTGCGGGATGCATCCTCTCGCACGTGTTTTTGCTCGACTAGCCTGCGGGACGCATCCTCTCGCACGTGTTTTTACTCGACTAGCCTGCGGGATGCATCCTCTCGCACGTGTTTTTACTCGACTAGCCTGCGGGAAGCATCCTCTTGCACGTGTTTTTACTCGACTAGCATGCGGGATGCATCCTTTCGCACGTGTTTTTACTCGACTAGCCTGCGGGATGCATCCTCTCGCACGTGTTTTTACTCGACTACCCTGCGGGATGCATCCTCTCGCACGTGTTTTTGCTCGACTAGCCATGCGCATCCCAAAAAACCTGCGCATGCGCATCCCAAAAAACCTGCGCATGCGCATCCCACAAAACCTGCGTATGCGCGTCCCACAAAACCTCGCACGTGTTTTTACTCGACTAGCCTGCGGGATGCATCCTCTCGCACGTGTTTTTACTCGACTAGCCTGCGGGATGCATCCTCTCGCACGTGTTTTTGCTCGACTAGCCATGCGCATCCCAAAAAACCTGCACATGCGCATCCCAAAAAACCTGCGCATGCGCATCCCACAAAACCTGCGCATGCGCATCCCACAAAACCTGAGCATGCGCATCCCACAAAACCTCGCACGTGTTTTTACTCGACTAGCCTGCGGGATGCATCCTCTCGCACGTGTTTTTGCTCGGCTAGCCTGCGGGATGCATCCTCTCGCACGTGTTTTTGCTCGACTAGCCTGCGGGATGCATCCTCTCGCACGTGTTTTTGCTCGACTAGCCATGCGCATCCCAAAAAACCTGCGCATGCGCATCCCAAAAAATCTGCGCATGCGCATCCCACAAAACCTGCGCATGCGCATCCCACAAAACCTCGCACGTGTTTGTGCTCGACTAGACTGCGGGATGCATCCTTTCGCACGTGTTTTTACTCGACTAGCCTGCGGGATGCATCCTCTCGCACGTGTTTTTGCTCGACTAGCCTGCGGGATGCATCCTCTCGCACGTGTTTGTGCTCGACTAGCCTTCGGGATGCATCCTCTCGCACGTGTTTTTGCTCGACTAGCCATGCGCATCCCACAAAACCTGCGCATACGCATCCCACAAAACCTCGCACGTGTTTTTACTCGACTAGCCTGCGGGATGCATCCTCTCGCACGTGTTTTTACTCGACTAGCCTGCGGGATGCATCCTCTCGCACGTGTTTTTACTCGACTAGCCTGCGGGATGCATCCTCTCGCACGTGTTTTTACTCGACTAGCCTGCGGGATGCATCCTCTCGCACGTGTTTTTACTCGACTAGCCTGCGGGATGCATCGTCTCGCACATGTTTTTGCTCGACTAGCCTGCGGGATGCATCCTCTCGCACGTGTTTTTACTCGACTAGCCTGCGGGATTCATCCTCTCGCACGTGTTTTTACTCGACTAGCCTGCGGGATGCATCCTCTCGCACGTGTTTTTACTCGACTAGCCTGCGGGATGCATCCTCCCGCACGTGTTTTTACTCGACTAGCCTGCGGGATACATCCTCTCGCACGTGTTTTTGCTCGACTAGCCTGCGGGATGCATCCTCTCGCACGTGTTTTTGCTCGACTAGCCTGCGGGATGCATCCTCTCTCACGTGTTTTTGCTCGACTAGCCTGCGGGACGCATCCTCTCGCACGTGTTTTTACTCGACTAGCCTGCGGGATGCATCCTCTCGCACGTGTTTTTACTCGACTAGCCTGCGGGAAGCATCCTCTTGCACGTGTTTTTACTCGACTCGCATGCGGGATGCATCCTCTCGCACGTGTTTTTACTCGACTAGCCTGCGGGAAGCATCCTCTCGCACGTGTTTTTACTCGACTAGCCTGCGGGATGCATCCTCTCGCACGTGTTTTTACTCGACTAGCCTGCGGGAAGCATCCTCTTGCACGTGTTTTTGCTCGACTAGCCATGCGCATCCCAAATAACCTGCGCATGCGCATCCCAAAAAATCTGCGCATGCGCATCCCACAAAACCTGCGCATGCGCATCCCACAAAACATCGCACGTGTTTGTGCTCGACTAGACTGCGGGATGCATCCTTTCGCACGTGTTTTTACTCGACTAGCCTGCGGGATGCATCCTCTCGCACGTGTTTTTGACCGACTAGCCTGCGGGATGCATCCTCTCGCACGTGTTTGTGCTCGACTAGCCTGCGGGATGCATCCTCTCGCACGTGTTTTTACTCGACTAGCCTGCGGGATGCATCCTCTCGCACGTGTTTTTGCTCGACTAGCCTGCGGGATGCATCCTCTCGCACGTGTTTTTACTCGACTAGCCTGCGGGATGCATCCTCTCGCACGTGTTTTTACTCGACTACCCTGCGGGATGCATCCTCTCGCACGTGTTTTTGCTCGACTAGCCATGCGCATCCCACAAAACCTGCGCATGCGCATCCCACAAAACCTCGCACGTGTTTTTACTCGACTAGCCTGCGGGATGCATCCTCTCGCACGTGTTTTTACTCGACTAGCCTGCGGGATGCATCCTCTCGCACGTGTTTTTGCTCGACTAGCCTGCGGGAAGCATCCTCTTGCACGTGTTTTTACTCGACTCGCATGCGGGATGCATCCTCTCGCACGTGTTTTTACTCGACTAGCCTGCGGGAAGCATCCTCTCGCACGTGTTTTTACTCGACTAGCCTGCGGGATGCATCCTCTCGCACGTGTTTTTACTCGACTAGCCTGCGGGAAGCATCCTCTTGCACGTGTTTTTACTCGACTAGCCTGCGGGATGCATCCTCTCGCACGTGTTTTTACTCGACTAGCCTGCGGGATGCATCCTCTCGCACGTGTTTTTGCTCGACTAGCCTGCGGGATGCATCCTCTCGCACGTGTTTTTGCTCGACTAGCCTGCGGGACGCATCCTCTCGCACGTGTTTTTACTCGACTAGCCTGCGGGATGCATCCTCTCGCACGTGTTTTTACTCGACTAGCCTGCGGGAAGCATCCTCTTGCACGTGTTTTTACTCGACTAGCATGCGGGATGCATCCTTTCGCACGTGTTTTTACTCGACTAGCCTGCGGGATGCATCCTCTCGCACGTGTTTTTACTCGACTACCCTGCGGGATGCATCCTCTCGCACGTGTTTTTGCTCGACTAGCCATGCGCATCCCAAAAAACCTGCGCATGCGCATCCCAAAAAACCTGCGCATGCGCATCCCACAAAACCTGCGTATGCGCGTCATACAAAACCTCGCACGTGTTTTTACTCGACTAGCCTGCGGGATGCATCCTCTCGCACGTGTTTTTACTCGACTAGCCTGCGGGATGCATCCTCTCGCACGTGTTTTTGCTCGACTAGCCATGCGCATCCCAAAAAACCTGCACATGCGCATCCCAAAAAACCTGCGCATGCGCATCCCACAAAACCTGCGCATGCGCATCCCACAAAACCTGAGCATGCGCATCCCACAAAACCTCGCACGTGTTTTTACTCGACTAGCCTGCGGGATGCATCCTCTCGCACGTGTTTTTGCTCGGCTAGCCTGCGGGATGCATCCTCTCGCACGTGTTTTTGCTCGACTAGCCTGCGGGATGCATCCTCTCGCACGTGTTTTTGCTCGACTAGCCATGCGCATCCCAAAAAACCTGCGCATGCGCATCCCAAAAAATCTGCGCATGCGCATCCCACAAAACCTGCGCATGCGCATCCCACAAAACCTCGCACGTGTTTGTGCTCGACTAGACTGCGGGATGCATCCTTTCGCACGTGTTTTTACTCGACTAGCCTGCGGGATGCATCCTCTCGCACGTGTTTTTGCTCGACTAGCCTGCGGGATGCATCCTCTCGCACGTGTTTGTGCTCGACTAGCCTGCGGGATGCATCCTCTCGCACGTGTTTTTGCTCGACTAGCCATGCGCATCCCACAAAACCTGCGCATACGCATCCCACAAAACCTCGCACGTGTTTTTACTCGACTAGCCTGCGGGATGCATCCTCTCGCAAGTGTTTTTACTCGACTAGCCTGCGGGATGCATCCTCTCGCACTTGTTTTTACTCGACTAGCCTGCGGGATGCATCCTCTCGCACGTGTTTTTACTCGACTAGCCTGCGGGATGCATCCTCTCGCACGTGTTTTTACTCGACTAGCCTGCGGGATGCATCGTCTCGCACATGTTTTTGCTCGACTAGCCTGCGGGATGCATCCTCTCGCACGTGTTTTTACTCGACTAGCCTGCGGGATTCATCCTCTCGCACGTGTTTTTACTCGACTAGCCTGCGGGATGCATCCTCTCGCACGTGTTTTTACTCGACTAGCCTGCGGGATGCATCCTCCCGCACGTGTTTTTACTCGACTAGCCTGCGGGATACATCCTCTCGCACGTGTTTTTGCTCGACTAGCCTGCGGGATGCATCCTCTCGCACGTGTTTTTGCTCGACTAGCCTGCGGGATGCATCCTCTCTCACGTGTTTTTGCTCGACTAGCCTGCGGGACGCATCCTCTCGCACGTGTTTTTACTCGACTAGCCTGCGGGATGCATCCTCTCGCACGTGTTTTTACTCGACTAGCCTGCGGGAAGCATCCTCTTGCACGTGTTTTTACTCGACTCGCATGCGGGATGCATCCTCTCGCACGTGTTTTTACTCGACTAGCCTGCGGGAAGCATCCTCTCGCACGTGTTTTTACTCGACTAGCCTGCGGGATGCATCCTCTCGCACGTGTTTTTACTCGACTAGCCTGCGGGAAGCATCCTCTTGCACGTGTTTTTGCTCGACTAGCCATGCGCATCCCAAATAACCTGCGCATGCGCATCCCAAAAAATCTGCGCATGCGCATCCCACAAAACCTGCGCATGCGCATCCCACAAAACCTCGCACGTGTTTGTGCTCGACTAGACTGCGGGATGCATCCTTTCGCACGTGTTTTTACTCGACTAGCCTGCGGGATGCATCCTCTCGCACGTGTTTGTGCTCGACTAGCCTGCGGGATGCATCCTCTCGCACGTGTTTTTACTCGACTAGCCTGCGGGATGCATCCTCTCGCACGTGTTTTTGCTCGACTAGCCTGCGGGATGCATCCTCTCGCACGTGTTTTTGCTCGATTAGCCTGCGGGATGCATCCTCTCGCACGTGTTTTTACTCGACTAGCCTGCGGGATGCATCCTCTCGCACGTGTTTTTACTCGACTACCCTGCGGGATGCATCCTCTCGCACGTGTTTTTGCTCGACTAGCCATGCGCATCCCACAAAACCTGCGCATGCGCATCCCACAAAACCTCGCACGTGTTTTTACTCGACTAGCCTGCGGGATGCATCCTCTCGCACGTGTTTTTACTCGACTAGCCTGCGGGATGCATCCTCTCGCACGTGTTTTTGCTCGACTAGCCTGCGGGAAGCATCCTCTTGCACGTGTTTTTACTCGACTCGCATGCGGGATGCATCCTCTCGCACGTGTTTTTACTCGACTAGCCTGCGGGAAGCATCCTCTCGCACGTGTTTTTACTCGACTAGCCTGCGGGATGCATCCTCTCGCACGTGTTTTTACTCGACTAGCCTGCGGGAAGCATCCTCTTGCACGTGTTTTTGCTCGACTAGCCATGCGCATCCCAAAAAACCTGCGCATGCGCATCCCAAAAAATCTGCGCATGCGCATCCCACAAAACCTGCGCGTGCGCATCCCACAAAACCTCGCACGTGTTTGTGCTCGACTAGACTGCGGGATGCATCCTTTCGCACGTGTTTTTACTCGACTAGCCTGCGGGATGCATCCTCTCGCACGTGTTTTTGCTCGACTAGCCTGCGGGATGCATCCTCTCGCACGTGTTTTTGACCGACTAGCCTGCGGGATGCATCCTCTCGCACGTGTTTGTGCTCGACTAGCCTGCGGGATGCATCCTCTCGCACGTGTTTTTACTCGACTAGCCTGCGGGATGCATCCTCTCGCACGTGTTTTTGCTCGACTAGCCTGCGGGATGCATCCTCTCGCACGTGTTTTTGCTCGACTAGCCTGCGGGATGCATCCTCTCGCACGTGTTTTTACTCGACTAGCCTGCGGGATGCATCCTCTCGCACGTGTTTTTACTCGACTACCCTGCGGGATGCATCCTCTCGCACGTGTTTTTGCTCGACTAGCCATGCGCATACCACAAAACCTGCGCATGCGCATCCCACAAAACCTCGCACGTGTTTTTACTCGACTAGCCTGCGGGATGCATCCTCTCGCACGTGTTTTTACTCGACTAGCCTGCGGGATGCGTCCTCTCGCACGTGTTTTTGCTCGACTAGCCTGCGGGAAGCATCCTCTTGCACGTGTTTTTACTCGACTCGCATGCGGGATGCATCCTCTCGCACGTGTTTTTACTCGACTAGCCTGCGGGAAGCATCCTCTCGCACGTGTTTTTACTCGACTAGCCTGCGGGATGCATCCTCTCGCACGTGTTTTTACTCGACTAGCCTGCGGGAAGCATCCTCTTGCACGTGTTTTTGCTCGACTAGCCATGCGCATCCCAAAAAACCTGCGCATGCGCATCCCAAAAAATCTGCGCATGCGCATCCCACAAAACCTGCGCGTGCGCATCCCACAAAACCTCGCACGTGTTTGTGCTCGACTAGACTGCGGGATGCATCCTTTCGCACGTGTTTTTACTCGACTAGCCTGCGGGATGCATCCTCTCGCACGTGTTTTTGCTCGACTAGCCTGCGGGATGCATCCTCTCGCACGTGTTTGTGCTCGACTAGCCTGCGGGATGCATCCTCTCGCACGTGTTTTTACTCGACTAGCCTGCGGGATGCATCCTCTCGCACGTGTTTTTGCTCGACTAGCCTGCGGGATGCATCCTCTCGCACGTGTTTTTGCTCGACTAGCCTGCGGGATGCATCCTCTCGCACGTGTTTTTACTCGACTAGCCTGCGGGATGCATCCTCTCGCACGTGTTTTTACTCGACTACCCTGCGGGATGCATCCTCTCGCACGTGTTTTTGCTCGACTAGCCTGCGGGATGCATCCTCTCGCACGTGTTTTTGCTCGACTAGCCTGCGGGACGCATCCTCTCGCACGTGTTTCTACTCGACTAGCCTGCGGGATGCATCCTCTCGCACGTGTTTTTACTCGACTAGCCTGCGGGAAGCATCCTCTTGCACGTGTTTTTACTCGACTAGCATGCGGGATGCATCCTCTCGCACGTGTTTTTACTCGACTAGCCTGCGGGAAGCATCCTCTCGCACGTGGTTTTACTCGACTAGCCTGCGGGATGCATCCTCTCGCACGTGTTTTTACTAGACTAGCCTGCAGGATGCATCCTCTCGCACGTGTTTTTACTCGACTAGCCTGCGGGATGCATCCTCTCGCACGTGTTTTTGCTCGACTAGCCTGCGGGATGCATCCTCTCGCACGTGTTTTTGCTCGACTACCCTGCGGGATGCATCCTCTCGCACGTGTTTTTGCTCGACTAGCCATGCGCATCCCACAAAACCTGCGCATGCGCATCCCACAAAACCTCGCACGTGTTTTTACTCGACTAGCCTGCGGGATGCATCCTCTCGCACGTGTTTTTGCTCGACTAGCCATGCGCATCCCTAAAAACCTGCACATGCGCATCCCACAAAACCTCGCACGTGTTTTTACTCGACTAGCCTGCGGGATGCATCCTCTCGCACGTGTTTTTACTCGACTAGCCTGCGGGATTCATCCTCTCGCACGTGTTTTTACTCGACTAGCCTGCGGGATGCATCCTCTCGCACGTGTTTTTACTCGACTAGCCTGCGGGATGCATCCTCCCGCACGTGTTTTTACTCGACTAGCCTGTGGGATACATCCTCTCGCACGTGTTTTTGCTCGACTAGCCTGTGGGATGCATCCTCTCGCACGTGTTTTTGCTCGACTAGCCATGCGCATCCCTAAAAACCTGCACATGCGCATCCCACAAAACCTCGCACGTGTTTTTACTCGACTAGCCTGCGGGATGCATCCTCTCGCACGTGTTTTTACTCGACTAGCCTGCGGGAAGCATCCTCTTGCACGTGTTTTTACTCGACCAGCATGCGGGATGCATCCTCTCGCACGTGTTTTTACTCGACTAGCCTGCGGGAAGCATCCTCTCGCACGTGTTTTTACTCGACTAGCCTGCGGGATGCATCCTCTCGCACGTGTTTTTACTCGGCTAGCCTGCGGGATGCATCCTCTCGCACGTGTTTTTACTCGACTAGCCTGCGGGAAGCATCCTCTTGCACGTGTTTTTACTCGACTAGCCTGCGGGATGCATCCTCTCGCACGTGTTTTTGCTCGACTAGCCTGCGGGATGCATCCTCTCGCACGTGTTTTTGCTCGACTAGCCTGCGGGATGCATCCTCTCGCACGTGTTTTTGCTCGACTAGCCTGCGGGACGCATCCTCTCGCACGTGTTTTTACTCGACTAGCCTGCGGGATGCATCCTCTCGCACGTGTTTTTACTCGACTAGCCTGCGGGAAGCATCCTCTTGCACGCGTTTTTACTCGACTAGCATGCGGGATGCATCCTTTCGCACGTGTTTTTACTCGACTAGCCTGCGGGATGCATCCTCTCGCACGTGTTTTTACTCGACTACCCTGCGGGATGCATCCTCTCGCACGTGTTTTTGCTCGACTAGCCATGCGCCTCCCAAAAAACCTGCGCATGCGCATCCCAAAAAACCTGCGCATGCGCATCCCACAAAACCTGCGTATGCGCATCCCACAAAACCTCGCACGTGTTTTTACTCGACTAGCCTGCGGGATGCATCCTCTCGCACGTGTTTTTACTCGACTAGCCTGCGGGATGCATCCTCTCGCACGTGTTTTTGCTCGACTAGCCATGCGCATCCCAAAAAACCTGCACATGCGCATCCCAAAAAACCTGCGCATGCGCATCCCACAAAACCTGCGCATGCGCATCCCACAAAACCTGAGCATGCGCATCCCACAAAACCTCGCACGTGTTTTTACTCGACTAGCCTGCGGGATGCATCCTCTCGCACGTGTTTTTGCTCGGCTAGCCTGCGGGATGCATCCTCTCGCACGTGTTTTTGCTCGACTAGCCTGCGGGATGCATCCTCTCGCACGTGTTTTTGCTCGACTAGCCATGCGCATCCCAAAAAACCTGCGCATGCGCATCCCAAAAAATCTGCGCATGCGCATCCCACAAAACCTGCGCATGCGCATCCCACAAAACCTCGCACGTGTTTGTGCTCGACTAGACTGCGGGATGCATCCTTTCGCACGTGTTTTTACTCGACTAGCCTGCGGGATGCATCCTCTCGCACGTGTTTTTGCTCGACTAGCCATGCGCATCCCTAAAAACCTGCACATGCGCATCCCAAAAAACCTGCGCATGCGCATCCCACAAAACCTGCGCATGCGCATCCCACAAAACCTCGCACGTGTTTTTACTCGACTAGCCTGCGGGATGCATCCTCTCGCACGTGTTTTTACTCGACTAGCCTGCGGGATGCATCCTCTCGCACGTGTTTTTACTCGACTAGCCTGCGGGATGCATCGTCTCGCACATGTTTTTGCTCGACTAGACTGCGGGATGCATCCTCTCGCACGTGTTTTTACTCGAATAGCCTGCGGGATTCATCCTCTCGCACGTGTTTTTACTCGACTAGCCTGCGGGATGCATCCTCTCGCACGTGTTTTTACTCGACTAGCCTGCGGGATGCATCCTCTCGCACGTGTTTTTACTCGACTAGCCTGCGGGAAGCATCCTCTTGCACGTGTTTTTACTCGACTAGCATGCGGGATGCATCCTTTCGCACGTGTTTTTACTCGACTAGCCTGCGGGATGCATCCTCTCGCACGTGTTTTTACTCGACTACCCTGCGGGATGCATCCTCTCGCACGTGTTTTTGCTCGACTAGCCATGCGCCTCCCAAAAAACCTGCGCATGCGCATCCCAAAAAACCTGCGCATGCGCATCCCACAAAACCTGCGTATGCGCATCCCACAAAACCTCGCACGTGTTTTTACTCGACTAGCCTGCGGGATGCATCCTCTCGCACGTGTTTTTACTCGACTAGCCTGCGGGATGCATCCTCTCGCACGTGTTTTTGCTCGACTAGCCATGCGCATCCCAAAAAACCTGCACATGCGCATCCCAAAAAACCTGCGCATGCGCATCCCACAAAACCTGAGCATGCGCATCCCACAAAACCTCGCACGTGTTTTTACTCGACTAGCCTGCGGGATGCATCCTCTCGCACGTGTTTTTGCTCGGCTAGCCTGCGGGATGCATCCTCTCGCACGTGTTTTTGCTCGACTAGCCTGCGGGATGCATCCTCTCGCACGTGTTTTTGCTCGACTAGCCATGCGCATCCCAAAAAACCTGCGCATGCGCATCCCAAAAAATCTGCGCATGCGCATCCCACAAAACCTGCGCATGCGCATCCCACAAAACCTCGCACGTGTTTGTGCTCGACTAGACTGCGGGATGCATCCTTTCGCACGTGTTTTTACTCGACTAGCCTGCGGGATGCATCCTCTCGCACGTGTTTTTGCTCGACTAGCCATGCGCATCCCTAAAAACCTGCACATGCGCATCCCAAAAAACCTGCGCATGCGCATCCCACAAAACCTGCGCATGCGCATCCCACAAAACCTCGCACGTGTTTTTACTCGACTAGCCTGCGGGATGCATCCTCTCGCACGTGTTTTTACTCGACTAGCCTGCGGGATGCATCGTCTCGCACATGTTTTTGCTCGACTAGCCTGCGGGATGCATCCTCTCGCACGTGTTTTTACTCGAATAGCCTGCGGGATTCATCCTCTCGCACGTGTTTTTACTCGACTAGCCTGCGGGATGCATCCTCTCGCACGTGTTTTTACTCGACTAGCCTGCGGGATGCATCCTCCCGCACGTGTTTTTACTCGACTAGCCTGCGGGATACATCCTCTCGCACGTGTTTTTGCTCGACTAGCCTGCGGGATGCATCCTCTCGCACGTGTTTTTGCTCGACTAGCCTGCGGGATGCATCCTCTCTCACGTGTTTTTGCTCGACTAGCCTGCGGGACGCATCCTCTCGCACGTGTTTTTACTCGACTAGCCTGCGGGTTGCATCCTCTCGCACGTGTTTTTACTCGACTAGCCTGCGGGAGGCATCCTCTTGCACGTGTTTTTACTCGACTCGCATGCGGGATGCATCCTCTCGCACGTGTTTTTACTCGACTAGCCTGCGGGAAGCATCCTCTCGCACGTGTTTTTACTCGACTCGCATGCGGGATGCATCCTCTCGCACGTGTTTTTACTCGACTAGCCTGCGGGAAGCATCCTCTCGCACGTGTTTTTACTCGACTAGCCTGCGGGATGCATCCTCTCGCACGTGTTTTTACTCGACTAGCCTGCGGGAAGCATCCTCTCGCACGTGTTTTTACTCGACTAGCCTGCGGGATGCATCCTCTCGCACGTGTTTTTACTCGACTAGCCTGCGGGATGCATCCTCTCGCACGTGTTTTTACTCGACTAGCCTGCGGGAAGTATCCTCTTGCACGTGTTTTTTCTCGACCAGCCTGCGGGATGCATCCTCTCGCACGTGTTTTTACTCGACTAGCCTGAGGGATGCATCCTCTCGCACGTGTTTTTACTCGACTAGCCTGCGGGAAGCATCCTCTTGCACGTGTTTTTACTCGACTAGCCTGCGGGATGCATCCTCTCGCACGTGTTTTTGCTCGACTAGCCCGCGGGATGCATCCTCTCGCACGTGTTTTTGCTCGACTAGCCTGCGGGATGCATCCTCTCGCACGTGTTTTTGCTCGACTAGCCTGCGGGACGCATCCTCTCGCACGTGTTTTTACTCGACTAGCCTGCGGGATGCATCCTCTCGCACGTGTTTTTACTCGACTAGCCTGCGGGAAGCATCCTCTTGCACGTGTTTTTACTCGACTAGCATGCGGGATGCATCCTTTCGCACGTGTTTTTACTCGACTAGCCTGCGGGATGCATCCTCTCGCACGTGTTTTTACTCGACTACCCTGCGGGATGCATCCTCTCGCACGTGTTTTTACTCGACTAGCCATGCGCATCCCAAAAAACCTGCGCATGCGCATCCCACAAAACCTGC
Organism: Lasioglossum baleicum; assembly: GCF_051020765.1. Lineage (NCBI taxonomy): Eukaryota > Metazoa > Arthropoda > Insecta > Hymenoptera > Halictidae > Lasioglossum > Lasioglossum baleicum. The sequence goes on along the minus strand of NW_027469141.1, from coordinate 331,838 downwards.
GTATGCGCATCCCACAAAACCTCGCACGTGTTTTTACTCGACTAGCCTGCGGGATGCATCCTCTCGCACGTGTTTTTACTCGACTAGCCTGCGGGATGCATCCTCTCGCACGTGTTTTTGCTCGACTAGCCTGCGGGATGCATCCTCTCGCACGTGTTTTTGCTCGACTAGCCTGCGGGACGCATCCTCTCGCACGTGTTTTTACTCGACTAGCCTGCGGGATGCATCCTCTCGCACGTGTTTTTGCTCGACTAGCCATGCGCATCCCTAAAAACCTGCACATGCGCATCCCACAAAACCTCGCACGTGTTTTTACTCGACTAGCCTGCGGGATGCATCCTCTCGCACGTGTTTTTACTCGACTAGCCTGCGGGATTCATCCTCTCGCACGTGTTTTTACTCGACTAGCCTGCGGGATGCATCCTCTCGCACGTGTTTTTACTCGACTAGCCTGCGGGATGCATCCTCCCGCACGTGTTTTTACTCGACTAGCCTGTGGGATACATCCTCTCGCACGTGTTTTTGCTCGACTAGCCTGTGGGATGCATCCTCTCGCACGTGTTTTTGCTCGACTAGCCTGCGGGATGCATCCTCTCGCACGTGTTTTTGCTCGACTAGCCTGCGGGACGCATCCTCTCGCACGTGTTTTTACTCGACTAGCCTGCGGGATGCATCCTCTCGCACGTGTTTTTACTCGACTAGCCTGCGGGAAGCATCCTCTTGCACGTGTTTTTACTCGACCAGCATGCGGGATGCATCCTCTCGCACGTGTTTTTACTCGACTAGCCTGCGGGAAGCATCCTCTCGCACGTGTTTTTACTCGACTAGCCTGCGGGATGCATCCTCTCGCACGTGTTTTTACTCGACTAGCCTGCGGGAAGTATCCTCTTGCACGTGTTTTTACTCGACCAGCCTGCGGGATGCATCCTCTCGCACGTGTTTTTACTCGACTAGCCTGCGGGATGCATCCTCTCGCACGTGTTTTTACTCGACTAGCCTGCGGGAAGCATCCTCTTGCACGTGTTTTTACTCGACTAGCCTGCGGGATGCATCCTCTCGCACGTGTTTTTGCTCGACTAGCCCGCGGGATGCATCCTCTCGCACGTGTTTTTGCTCGACTAGCCTGCGGGATGCATCCTCTCGCACGTGTTTTTGCTCGACTAGCCTGCGGGACGCATCCTCTCGCACGTGTTTTTACTCGACTAGCCTGCGGGATGCATCCTCTCGCACGTGTTTTTACTCGACTAGCCTGCGGGAAGCATCCTCTTGCACGTGTTTTTACTCGACTAGCATGCGGGATGCATCCTTTCGCACGTGTTTTTACTCGACTAGCCTGCGGGATGCATCCTCTCGCACGTGTTTTTACTCGACTACCCTGCGGGATGCATCCTCTCGCACGTGTTTTTACTCGACTAGCCATGCGCATCCCAAAAAACCTGCGCATGCGCATCCCACAAAACCTGCGTATGCGCATCCCACAAAACCTCGCACGTGTTTTTACTCGACTAGCCTGCGGGATGCATCCTCTCGCACGTGTTTTTACTCGACTAGCCTGCGGGATGCATCCTCTCGCACGTGTTTTTGCTCGACTAGCCATGCGCATCCCAAAAAACCTGCACATGCGCATCCCAAAAAACCTGCGCATGCGCATCCCACAAAACCTGCGCATGCGCATCCCACAAAACCTGAGCATGCGCATCCCACAAAACCTCGCACGTGTTTTTACTCGACTAGCCTGCGGGATGCATCCTCTCGCACGTGTTTTTGCTCGGCTAGCCTGCGGGATGCATCCTCTCGCACGTGTTTTTACTCGACTAGCCTGCGGGAAGCATCCTCTCGCACGTGTTTTTACTCGACTAGCCTGCGGGATGCATCCTCTCGCACGTGTTTTTACTCGACTAGCCTGCGGGAAGCATCCTCTTGCACGTGTTTTTGCTCGACTAGCCATGCGCATCCCAAAAAACCTGCGCATGCGCATCCCAAAAAATCTGCGCATGCGCATCCCACAAAACCTGCGCATGCGCATCCCACAAAACCTCGCACGTGTTTGTGCTCGACTAGACTGCGGGATGCATCCTTTCGCACGTGTTTTTACTCGACTAGCCTGCGGGATGCATCCTCTCGCACGTGTTTTTGACCGACTAGCCTGCGGGACGCATCCTCTCGCACGTGTTTGTGCTCGACTAGCCTGCGGGATGCATCCTCTCGCACGTGTTTTTACTCGACTAGCCTGCGGGATGCATCCTCTCGCACGTGTTTTTGCTCGACTAGCCTGCGGGATGCATCCTCTCGCACGTGTTTTTGCTCGACTAGCCTGCGGGATGCATCCTCTAGCACGTGTTTTTACTCGACTAGCCTGCGGGATGCATCCTCTCGCACGTGTTTTTACTCGACTACCCTGCGGGATGCATCCTCTCGCACGTGTTTTTGCTCGACTAGCCATGCGCATCCCACAAAACCTGCGCATGCGCATCCCACAAAACCTCGCACGTGTTTTTACTCGACTAGCCTGCGGGATGCATCCTCTGGCACGTGTTTTTACTCGACTAGCCTGCGGGATGCATCCTCTCGCACGTGTTTTTGCTCGACTAGCCATGCGCATCCCTAAAAACCTGCACATGCGCATCCCAAAAAACCTGCGCATGCGCATCCCACAAAACCTGCGCATGCGCATCCCACAAAACCTCGCACGTGTTTTTACTCGACTAGCCTGCGGGATGCATCCTCTCGCACGTGTTTTTACTCGACTAGCCTGCGGGATGCATCCTCTCGCACGTGTTTTTCCTCGACTAGCCTGCGGGATGCATCGTCTCGCACGTGTTTTTGCTCGACTAGCCTGCGGGATGCATCCTCTCGCACGTGTTTTTACTCGACTAGCCTGCGGGATTCATCCTCTCGCACGTGTTTTTACTCGACTAGCCTGCGGGATGCATCCTCTCGCACGTGTTTTTACTCGACTAGCCTGCGGGATGCATCCTCCCGCACGTGTTTTTACTCGACTAGCCTGCGGGATGCATCCTCTCGCACGTGTTTTTACTCGACTAGCCTGCGGGATGCATCCTCTCGCACGTGTTTTTACTCGACTAGCCTGAGGGATGCATCGTCTCGCACGTGTTTTTGCTCGACTAGCCTGCGGGACGCATCCTCTCGCACGTGTTTTTACTCGACTAGCCTGCGGGATGCATCCTCTCGCACGTGTTTTTACTCGACTAGCCTGCGGGAAGCATCCTCTTGCACGTGTTTTTACTCGACTAGCCTGCGGGAAGCATCCTCTCGCACGTGTTTTTACTCGACTAGCCTGCGGGATGCATCCTCTCGCACGTGTTTTTACTCGACTAGCCTGCGGGAAGCATCCTCTTGCACGTGTTTTTACTCGACTAGCCTGCGGGATGCATCCTCTCGCACGTGTTTTTACTCGACTAGCCTGCGGAATGCATCCTCTCGCACGTGTTTTTACTCGACTAGCCTGCGGGAAGCATCCTCTTGCACGTGTTTTTACTCGACTAGCCTGCGGGATGCATCCTCTCGCACGTGTTTTTACTCGACTAGCCTGCGGGATGCATCCTCTCGCACGTGTTTTTACTAGACTAGCCTGCAGGATGCATCCTCTCGCACGTGTTTTTACTCGACTAGCCTGCGGGATGCATCCTCTCGCACGTGTTTTTGCTCGACTAGCCTGCGGGATGCATCCTCTCGCACGTGTTTTTGCTCGACTACCCTGCGGGATGCATCCTCTCGCACGTGTTTTTGCTCGACTAGCCATGCGCATCCCACAAAACCTGCGCATGCGCATCCCACAAAACCACGCACGTGTTTTTACTCGACTAGCCTGCGGGATGCATCCTCTCGCACGTGTTTTTACTCGACTAGCCTGCGGGATGCATCCTCTCGCACGTGTTTTTGCTCGACTAGCCATGCGCATCCCTAAAAACCTGCACATGCGCATCCCACAAAACCTGCGCATGCGCATCCCACAAAACCTCGCACGTGTTTTTACTCGACTAGCCTGCGGGATGCATCCTCTCGCACGTGTTTTTACTCGACTAGCCTGCGGGATGCATCCTCTCGCACGTGTTTTTACTCGACTAGCCTGCGGGATTCATCCTCTCGCACGTGTTTTTACTCGACTAGCCTGCGGGATGCATCCTCTCGCACGTGTTTTTACTCGACTAGCCTGCGGGATGCATCCTCCCGCACGTGTTTTTACTCGACTAGCCTGTGGGATACATCCTCTCGCACGTGTTTTTGCTCGACTAGCCTGTGGGATGCATCCTCTCGCACGTGTTTTTGCTCGACTAGCCTGCGGGATGCATCCTCTCGCACGTGTTTTTGCTCGACTAGCCTGCGGGACGCATCCTCTCGCACGTGTTTTTACTCGACTAGCCTGCGGGATGCATCCTCTCGCACGTGTTTTTACTCGACTAGCCTGCGGGAAGCATCCTCTTGCACGTGTTTTTACTCGACCAGCATGCGGGATGCATCCTCTCGCACGTGTTTTTACTCGACTAGCCTGCGGGAAGCATCCTCTCGCACGTGTTTTTACTCGACTAGCCTGCGGGATGCATCCTCTCGCACGTGTTTTTACTCGACTAGCCTGCGGGAAGCATCCTCTTGCACGTGTTTTTACTCGACTAGCCTGCGGGATGCATCCTCTCGCACGTGTTTTTACTCGACTAGCCTGCGGGATGCATCCTCTCGCACGTGTTTTTACTCGACTAGCCTGCGGGAAGCATCCTCTTGCACGTGTTTTTACTCGACTAGCCTGCGGGATGCATCCTCTCGCACGTGTTTTTGCTCGACTAGCCTGCGGGATGCATCCTCTCGCACGTGTTTTTGCTCGACTAGCCTGCGGGATGCATCCTCTCGCACGTGTTTTTGCTCGACTAGCCTGCGGGACGCATCTTCTCGCACGTGTTTTTACTCGACTAGCATGCGGGATGCATCCTTTCGCACGTGTTTTTACTCGACTAGCCTGCGGGATGCATCCTCTCGCACGTGTTTTTACTCGACTACCCTGCGGGATGCATCCTCTCGCACGTGTTTTTGCTCGACTAGCCATGCGCATCCCTAAAAACCTGCACATGCGCATCCCACAAAACCTGCGCATGCGCATCCCACAAAACCTCGCACGTGTTTTTACTCGACTAGCCTGCGGGATGCATCCTCTCGCACGTGTTTTTACTCGACTAGCCTGCGGGATGCATCCTCTCGCACGTGTTTTTACTCGACTAGCCTGCGGGATTCATCCTCTCGCACGTGTTTTTACTCGACTAGCCTGCGGGATGCATCCTCTCGCACGTGTTTTTACTCGACTAGCCTGCGGGATGCATCCTCCCGCACGTGTTTTTACTCGACTAGCCTGTGGGATACATCCTCTCGCACGTGTTTTTGCTCGACTAGCCTGTGGGATGCATCCTCTCGCACGTGTTTTTGCTCGACTAGCCTGCGGGATGCATCCTCTCGCACGTGTTTTTGCTCGACTAGCCTGCGGGACGCATCCTCTCGCACGTGTTTTTACTCGACTAGCCTGCGGGATGCATCCTCTCGCACGTGTTTTTACTCGACTAGCCTGCGGGAAGCATCCTCTTGCACGTGTTTTTACTCGACCAGCATGCGGGATGCATCCTCTCGCACGTGTTTTTACTCGACTAGCCTGCGGGAAGCATCCTCTCGCACGTGTTTTTACTCGACTAGCCTGCGGGATGCATCCTCTCGCACGTGTTTTTACTCGACTAGCCTGCGGGAAGCATCCTCTTGCACGTGTTTTTACTCGACTAGCCTGCGGGATGCATCCTCTCGCACGTGTTTTTACTCGACTAGCCTGCGGGATGCATCCTCTCGCACGTGTTTTTACTCGACTAGCCTGCGGGAAGCATCCTCTTGCACGTGTTTTTACTCGACTAGCCTGCGGGATGCATCCTCTCGCACGTGTTTTTGCTCGACTAGCCTGCGGGATGCATCCTCTCGCACGTGTTTTTGCTCGACTAGCCTGCGGGATGCATCCTCTCGCACGTGTTTTTGCTCGACTAGCCTGCGGGACGCATCTTCTCGCACGTGTTTTTACTCGACTAGCATGCGGGATGCATCCTTTCGCACGTGTTTTTACTCGACTAGCCTGCGGGATGCATCCTCTCGCACGTGTTTTTACTCGACTACCCTGCGGGATGCATCCTCTCGCACGTGTTTTTGCTCGACTAGCCATGCGCATCCCAAAAAACCTGCGCATGCGCATCCCAAAAAACCTGCGCATGCACATCCCACAAAACCTGCGTATGCGCATCCCACAAAACCTCGCACGTGTTTTTACTCGACTAGCCTGCGGGATGCATCCTCTCGCACGTGTTTTTACTCGACTAGCCTGCGGGATGCATCCTCTCGCACGTGTTTTTGCTCGACTAGCCATGCGCATCCCAAAAAACCTGCACATGCGCATCCCAAAAAACCTGCGCATGCGCATCCCACAAAACCTGCGCATGCGCATCCCACAAAACCTGAGCATGCGCATCCCACAAAACCTCGCACGTGTTTTTACTCGACTAGCCTGCGGGATGCATCCTCTCGCACGTGTTTTTGCTCGGCTAGCCTGCGGGATGCATCCTCTCGCACGTGTTTTTGCTCGACTAGCCATGCGCATCCCAAAAAACCTGCGCATGCGCATCCCAAAAAACCTGCTCATGCGCAACCCACAAAACCTGCGCATGCGCATCCCACAAAACCTCGCACGTGTTTTTACTCGACTAGCCTGCGGGATGCATCCTCTCGCACGTGTTTTTACTCGACTAGCCTGCGGGATGCATCCTCTCGCACGTGTTTTTACTCGACTAGCCTGCGGGATGCATCGTCTCGCACGTGTTTTTACTCGACTAGCCTGCGGGATGCATCCTCTCGCACGTGTTTTTGCTCGACTAGCCATGCGCATCCCAAAAAACCTGCGCATGCGCATCCCAAAAAATCTGCGCATGCGCATCCCACAAAACCTGCGCATGCGCATCCCACAAAACCTCGCACGTGTTTGTGCTCGACTAGCCTGCGGGATGCATCCTTTCGCACGTGTTTTTACTCGACTAGCCTGCGGGATGCATCCTCTCGCACGTGTTTTTGCTCGACTAGCCTGCGGGATGCATCCTCTCGCACGTGTTTTTGCTCGACTAGCCATGCGCATCCCAAAAAACCTGCGCATGCGCATCCCAAAAAATCTGCGCATGCGCATCCCACAAAACGTGCGCATGCGCATCCCACAAAACCTCGCACGTGTTTGTGCACGACTAGACTGCGGGATGCATCCTTTCGCACGTGTTTTTACTCGACTAGCCTGCGGGATGCATCCTCTCGCACGTGTTTTTGCTCGACTAGCCTGCGGGATGCATCCTCTCGCACGTGTTTGTGCTCGACTAGCCTGCGGGATGCATCCTCTCGCACGTGTTTTTACTCGACTAGCCTGCGGGATGCATCCTCTCGCACGTGTTTTTGCTCGACTAGCCTGCGGGATGCATCCTCTCGCACGTGTTTTTTCTCGACTAGCCTGCGGGATGCATCCTCTCGCACGTGTTTTTACTCGACTAGCCTGCGGGATGCATCCTCTCGCACGTGTTTTTACTCGACTACCCTGCGGGATGCATCCTCTCGCACGTGTTTTTGCTCGACTAGCCATGCGCATCCCACAAAACCTGCGCATGCGCATCCCACAAAACCTCGCACGTGTTTTTACTCGACTAGCCTGCGGGATGCATCCTCTCGCACGTGTTTGTGCTCGACTAGCCTGCGGGATGCATCCTCTCGTACGTGTTTTTGCTCGACTAGCCTGCGGGATGCATCCTCTCGCACGTGTTTTTGCTCGACTAGCCATGCGCATCCCAAAAAACCTGCGCATGCGCATCCCAAAAAATCTGCGCATGCGCATCCCACAAAACCTCGCACGTGTTTGTGCTCGACTAGACTGCGGGATGCATCCTTTCGCACGTGTTTTTACTCGACTAGCCTGCGGGATGCATCCTCTCGCACGTGTTTTTGCTCGACTAGCATGCGGGATGCATCCTCTCGCACGTGTTTTTACTCGACTAGCCTGCGGGAAGCATCCTCTTGCACGTGTTTTTACTCGACTAGCCTGCGGGATGCATCCTCTCGCACGTGTTTTTACTCGACTAGCCTGCGGAATGCATCCTCTCGCACGTGTTTTTACTCGACTAGCCTGCGGGAAGCATCCTCTTGCACGTGTTTTTACTCGACTAGCCTGCGGGATGCATCCTCTCGCACGTGTTTTTACTCGACTAGCCTGCGGGATGCATCCTCTCGCACGTGTTTTTACTAGACTAGCCTGCAGGATGCATCCTCTCGCACGTGTTTTTACTCGACTAGCCTGCGGGATGCATCCTCTCGCACGTGTTTTTGCTCGACTAGCCTGCGGGATGCATCCTCTCGCACGTGTTTTTGCTCGACTACCCTGCGGGATGCATCCTCTCGCACGTGTTTTTGCTCGACTAGCCATGCGCATCCCACAAAACCTGCGCATGCGCATCCCACAAAACCACGCACGTGTTTTTACTCGACTAGCCTGCGGGATGCATCCTCTCGCACGTGTTTTTACTCGACTAGCCTGCGGGATGCATCCTCTCGCACGTGTTTTTGCTCGACTAGCCATGCGCATCCCTAAAAACCTGCACATGCGCATCCCACAAAACCTGCGCATGCGCATCCCACAAAACCTCGCACGTGTTTTTACTCGACTAGCCTGCGGGATGCATCCTCTCGCACGTGTTTTTACTCGACTAGCCTGCGGGATTCATCCTCTCGCACGTGTTTTTACTCGACTAGCCTGCGGGATGCATCCTCTCGCACGTGTTTTTACTCGACTAGCCTGCGGGATGCATCCTCCCGCACGTGTTTTTACTCGACTAGCCTGTGGGATACATCCTCTCGCACGTGTTTTTGCTCGACTAGCCTGTGGGATGCATCCTCTCGCACGTGTTTTTGCTCGACTAGCCTGCGGGATGCATCCTCTCGCACGTGTTTTTGCTCGACTAGCCTGCGGGACGCATCCTCTCGCACGTGTTTTTACTCGACTAGCCTGCGGGATGCATCCTCTCGCACGTGTTTTTACTCGACTAGCCTGCGGGAAGCATCCTCTTGCACGTGTTTTTACTCGACCAGCATGCGGGATGCATCCTCTCGCACGTGTTTTTACTCGACTAGCCTGCGGGATGCATCCTCTCGCACGTGTTTTTACTCGACTACCCTGCGGGATGCATCCTCTCGCACGTGTTTTTGCTCGACTAGCCATGCGCATCCCACAAAACCTGCGCATGCGCATCCCACAAAACCTCGCACGTGTTTTTACTCGACTAGCCTGCGGGATGCATCCTCTCGCACGTGTTTGTGCTCGACTAGCCTGCGGGATGCATCCTCTCGTACGTGTTTTTGCTCGACTAGCCTGCGGGATGCATCCTCTCGCACGTGTTTTTGCTCGACTAGCCATGCGCATCCCAAAAAACCTGCGCATGCGCATCCCAAAAAATCTGCGCATGCGCATCCCACAAAACCTCGCACGTGTTTGTGCTCGACTAGACTGCGGGATGCATCCTTTCGCACGTGTTTTTACTCGACTAGCCTGCGGGATGCATCCTCTCGCACGTGTTTTTGCTCGACTAGCATGCGGGATGCATCCTCTCGCACGTGTTTTTACTCGACTAGCCTGCGGGAAGCATCCTCTTGCACGTGTTTTTACTCGACTAGCCTGCGGGATGCATCCTCTCGCACGTGTTTTTACTCGACTAGCCTGCGGAATGCATCCTCTCGCACGTGTTTTTACTCGACTAGCCTGCGGGAAGCATCCTCTTGCACGTGTTTTTACTCGACTAGCCTGCGGGATGCATCCTCTCGCACGTGTTTTTACTCGACTAGCCTGCGGGATGCATCCTCTCGCACGTGTTTTTACTAGACTAGCCTGCAGGATGCATCCTCTCGCACGTGTTTTTACTCGACTAGCCTGCGGGATGCATCCTCTCGCACGTGTTTTTGCTCGACTAGCCTGCGGGATGCATCCTCTCGCACGTGTTTTTGCTCGACTACCCTGCGGGATGCATCCTCTCGCACGTGTTTTTGCTCGACTAGCCATGCGCATCCCACAAAACCTGCGCATGCGCATTCCACAAAACCACGCACGTGTTTTTACTCGACTAGCCTGCGGGATGCATCCTCTCGCACGTGTTTTTACTCGACTAGCCTGCGGGATGCATCCTCTCGCACGTGTTTTTGCTCGACTAGCCATGCGCATCCCTAAAAACCTGCACATGCGCATCCCACAAAACCTGCGCATGCGCATCCCACAAAACCTCGCACGTGTTTTTACTCGACTAGCCTGCGGGATGCATCCTCTCGCACGTGTTTTTACTCGACTAGCCTGCGGGATTCATCCTCTCGCACGTGTTTTTACTCGACTAGCCTGCGGGATGCATCCTCTCGCACGTGTTTTTACTCGACTAGCCTGCGGGATGCATCCTCCCGCACGTGTTTTTACTCGACTAGCCTGTGGGATACATCCTCTCGCACGTGTTTTTGCTCGACTAGCCTGTGGGATGCATCCTCTCGCACGTGTTTTTGCTCGACTAGCCTGCGGGATGCATCCTCTCGCACGTGTTTTTGCTCGACTAGCCTGCGGGACGCATCCTCTCGCACGTGTTTTTACTCGACTAGCCTGCGGGATGCATCCTCTCGCACGTGTTTTTACTCGACTAGCCTGCGGGAAGCATCCTCTTGCACGTGTTTTTACTCGACCAGCATGCGGGATGCATCCTCTCGCACGTGTTTTTACTCGACTAGCCTGCGGGAAGCATCCTCTCGCACGTGTTTTTACTCGACTAGCCTGCGGGATGCATCCTCTCGCACGTGTTTTTACTCGACTAGCCTGCGGGAAGCATCCTCTTGCACGTGTTTTTACTCGACTAGCCTGCGGGATGCATCCTCTCGCACGTGTTTTTACTCGACTAGCCTGCGGGATGCATCCTCTCGCACGTGTTTTTACTCGACTAGCCTGCGGGAAGCATCCCCTTGCACGTGTTTTTACTCGACTAGCCTGCGGGATGCATCCTCTCGCACGTGTTTTTGCTCGACTAGCCTGCGGGATGCATCCTCTCGCACGTGTTTTTGCTCGACTAGCCTGCGGGATGCATCCTCTCGCACGTGTTTTTGCTCGACTAGCCTGCGGGACGCATCCTCTCGCACGTGTTTTTACTCGACTAGCATGCGGGATGCATCCTTTCGCACGTGTTTTTACTCGACTAGCCTGCGGGATGCATCCTCTCGCACGTGTTTTTACTCGACTACACTGCGGGATGCATCCTCTCGCACGTGTTTTTGCTCGACTAGCCATGCGCATCCCAAAAAACCTGCGCATGCGCATCCCAAAAAACCTGCGCATGCACATCCCACAAAACCTGCGTATGCGCATCCCACAAAACCTCGCACGTGTTTTTACTCGACTAGCCTGCGGGATGCATCCTCTCGCACGTGTTTTACTCGACTAGCCTGCGGGATGCATCCTCTCGCACGTGTTTTTGCTCGACTAGCCATGCGCATCCCAAAAAACCTGCACATGCGCATCCCAAAAAACCTGCGCATGCGCATCCCACAAAACCTGCGCATGCGCATCCCACAAAACCTGAGCATGCGCATCCCACAAAACCTCGCACGTGTTTGTGCTCGACTAGCCTGCGGGATGCATCCTTTCGCACGTGTTTTTACTCGACTAGCCTGCGGGATGCATCCTCTCGCACGTGTTTTTGCTCGACTAGCCTGCGGGATGCATCCTCTCGCACGTGTTTTTGCTCGACTAGCCATGCGCATCCCAAAAAACCTGCGCATGCGCATCCCAAAAAATCTGCGCATGCGCATCCCACAAAACGTGCGCATGCGCATCCCACAAAACCTCGCACGTGTTTGTGCACGACTAGACTGCGGGATGCATCCTTTCGCACGTGTTTTTACTCGACTAGCCTGCGGGATGCATCCTCTCGCACGTGTTTTTGCTCGACTAGCCTGCGGGATGCATCCTCTCGCACGTGTTTGTGCTCGACTAGCCTGCGGGATGCATCCTCTCGCACGTGTTTTTACTCGACTAGCCTGCGGGATGCATCCTCTCGCACGTGTTTTTGCTCGACTAGCCTGCGGGATGCATCCTCTCGCACGTGTTTTTTCTCGACTAGCCTGCGGGATGCATCCTCTCGCACGTGTTTTTACTCGACTAGCCTGCGGGATGCATCCTCTCGCACGTGTTTTTACTCGACTACCCTGCGGGATGCATCCTCTCGCACGTGTTTTTGCTCGACTAGCCATGCGCATCCCACAAAACCTGCGCATGCGCATCCCACAAAACCTCGCACGTGTTTTTACTCGACTAGCCTGCGGGATGCATCCTCTCGCACGTGTTTGTGCTCGACTAGCCTGCGGGATGCATCCTCTCGTACGTGTTTTTGCTCGACTAGCCTGCGGGATGCATCCTCTCGCACGTGTTTTTGCTCGACTAGCCATGCGCATCCCAAAAAACCTGCGCATGCGCATCCCAAAAAATCTGCGCATGCGCATCCCACAAAACGTGCGCATGCGCATCCCACAAAACCTCGCACGTGTTTGTGCTCGACTAGACTGCGGGATGCATCCTTTCGCACGTGTTTTTACTCGACTAGCCTGCGGGATGCATCCTCTCGCACGTGTTTTTGCTCGACTAGCATTCGGGATGCATCCTCTCGCACGTGTTTTTACTCGACTAGCCTGCGGGAAGCATCCTCTTGCACGTGTTTTTACTCGACTAGCCTGCGGGATGCATCCTCTCGCACGTGTTTTTACTCGACTAGCCTGCGGAATGCATCCTCTCGCACGTGTTTTTACTCGACTAGCCTGCGGGAAACATCCTCTTGCACGTGTTTTTACTCGACTAGCCTGCGGGATGCATCCTCTCGCACGTGTTTTTGCTCGACTAGCCTGCGGGATGCATCCTCTCGCACGTGTTTTTGCTCGACTAGCCATGCGCATCCCAAAAAACCTGCGCATGCGCATCCCAAAAAATCTGCGCATGCGCATCCCACAAAACGTGCGCATGCGCATCCCACAAAACCTCGCACGTGTTTGTGCACGACTAGACTGCGGGATGCATCCTTTCGCACGTGTTTTTACTCGACTAGCCTGCGGGATGCATCCTCTCGCACGTGTTTTTGCTCGACTAGCCTGCGGGATGCATCCTCTCGCACGTGTTTGTGCTCGACTAGCCTGCGGGATGCATCCTCTCGCACGTGTTTTTACTCGACTAGCCTGCGGGATGCATCCTCTCGCACGTGTTTTTGCTCGACTAGCCTGCGGGATGCATCCTCTCGCACGTGTTTTTTCTCGACTAGCCTGCGGGATGCATCCTCTCGCACGTGTTTTTACTCGACTAGCCTGCGGGATGCATCCTCTCGCACGTGTTTTTACTCGACTACCCTGCGGGATGCATCCTCTCGCACGTGTTTTTGCTCGACTAGCCATGCGCATCCCAAAAAACCTGCGCATGCGCATCCCAAAAAACCTGCGCATGCGCATCCCACAAAACCTGCGCATGCGCATCCCACAAAACCTCGCACGTGTTTTTACTCGACTAGCCTGCGGGATGCATCCTCTCGCACGTGTTTGTGCTCGACTAGCCTGCGGGATGCATCCTCTCGCACGTGTTTTTACTCGACTAGCCTGCGGGATGCATCCTCTCGCACGTGTTTTTGCTCGACTAGCCTGCGGGATGCATCCTCTCGCACGTGTTTTTTCTCGACTAGCCTGCGGGATGCATCCTCTCGCACGTGTTTTTACTCGACTAGCCTGCGGGATGCATCCTCTCGCACGTGTTTTTACTCGACTACCCTGCGGGATGCATCCTCTCGCACGTGTTTTTGCTCGACTAGCCATGCGCATCCCACAAAACCTGCGCATGCGCATCCCACAAAACCTCGCACGTGTTTTTACTCGACTAGCCTGCGGGATGCATCCTCTCGCACGTGTTTGTGCTCGACTAGCCTGCGGGATGCATCCTCTCGTACGTGTTTTTGCTCGACTAGCCTGCGGGATGCATCCTCTCGCACGTGTTTTTGCTCGACTAGCCATGCGCATCCCAAAAAACCTGCGCATGCGCATCCCAAAAAATCTGCGCATGCGCATCCCACAAAACGTGCGCATGCGCATCCCACAAAACCTCGCACGTGTTTGTGCTCGACTAGACTGCGGGATGCATCCTTTCGCACGTGTTTTTACTCGACTAGCCTGCGGGATGCATCCTCTCGCACGTGTTTTTGCTCGACTAGCATGCGGGATGCATCCTCTCGCACGTGTTTTTGCTCGACTAGCCTGCGGGATGCATCCTCTCGCACGTGTTTGTGCTCGACTAGCCTGCGGGATGCATCCTCTCGCACGTGTTTTTGCTCGACTAGCCATGCGCATCCCACAAAACCTGCGCATGCGCATCCCACAAAACCTCGCACGTGTTTTTACTCGACTAGCCTGCGGGATGCATCCTCTCGCACGTGTTTTTACTCGACTAGCCTGCGGGATGCATCCTCTCGCACGTGTTTTTACTCGACTAGCCTGCGGGATGCATCCTCTCGCACGTGTTTTTACTCGACTAGCCTGCGGGATGCATCCTCCCGCACGTGTTTTTACTCGACTAGCCTGTGGGATACATCCTCTCGCACGTGTTTTTGCTCGACTAGCCTGTGGGATGCATCCTCTCGCACGTGTTTTTGCTCGACTAGCCATGCGCATCCCTAAAAACCTGCACATGCGCATCCCACAAAACCTCGCTCGTGTTTTTACTCGACTAGCCTGCGGGATGCATCCTCTCGCACGTGTTTTTACTCGACTAGCCTGCGGGAAGCATCCTCTTGCACGTGTTTTTACTCGACTAGCCTGCGGGAAGCATCCTCTTGCACGTGTTTTTACTCGACCAGCATGCGGGATGCATCCTCTCGCACGTGTTTTTACTCGACTAGCCTGCGGGATGCATCCTCTCGCACGTGTTTGTGCTCGACTAGCCTGCGGGATGCATCCTCTCGCACGTGTTTTTACTCGACTAGCCTGCGGGATGCATCCTCTCGCACGTGTTTTTGCTCGACTAGCCTGCGGGATGCATCCTCTCGCACGTGTTTTTTCTCGACTAGCCTGCGGGATGCATCCTCTCGCACGTGTTTTTACTCGACTAGCCTGCGGGATGCATCCTCTCGCACGTGTTTTTACTCGACTACCCTGCGGGATGCATCCTCTCGCACGTGTTTTTGCTCGACTAGCCATGCGCATCCCACAAAACCTGAGCATGCGCATCCCACAAAACCTCGCACGTGTTTTTACTCGACTAGCCTGCGGGATGCATCCTCTCGCACGTGTTTGTGCTCGACTAGCCTGCGGGATGCATCCTCTCGTACGTGTTTTTGCTCGACTAGCCTGCGGGATGCATCCTCTCGCACGTGTTTTTGCTCGACTAGCCATGCGCATCCCAAAAAACCTGCGCATGCGCATCCCAAAAAATCTGCGCATGCGCATCCCACAAAACGTGCGCATGCGCATCCCACAAAACCTCGCACGTGTTTGTGCTCGACTAGACTGCGGGATGCATCCTTTCGCACGTGTTTTTACTCGACTAGCCTGCGGGATGCATCCTCTCGCACGTGTTTTTGCTCGACTAGCATGCGGGATGCATCCTCTCGCACGTGTTTTTACTCGACTAGCCTGCGGGAAGCATCCTCTTGCACGTGTTTTTACTCGACTAGCCTGCGGGATGCATCCTCTCGCACGTGTTTTTACTCGACTAGCCTGCGGAATGCATCCTCTCGCACGTGTTTTTACTCGACTAGCCTGCGGGAAGCATCCTCTTGCACGTGTTTTTACTCGACTAGCCTGCGGGATGCATCCTCTCGCACGTGTTTTTACTCGACTAGCCTGCGGGATGCATCCTCTCGCACGTGTTTTTACTAGACTAGCCTGCAGGATGCATCCTCTCGCACGTGTTTTTACTCGACTAGCCTGCGGGATGCATCCTCTCGCACGTGTTTTTGCTCGACTAGCCTGCGGGATGCATCCTCTCGCACGTGTTTTTGCTCGACTACCCTGCGGGATGCATCCTCTCGCACGTGTTTTTGCTCGACTAGCCATGCGCATCCCACAAAACCTGCGCATGCGCATCCCACAAAACCACGCACGTGTTTTTACTCGACTAGCCTGCGGGATGCATCCTCTCGCACGTGTTTTTACTCGACTAGCCTGCGGGATGCATCCTCTCGCACGTGTTTTTGCTCGACTAGCCATGCGCATCCCTAAAAACCTGCACATGCGCATCCCACAAAACCTGCGCATGCGCATCCCACAAAACCTCGCACGTGTTTTTACTCGACTAGCCTGCGGGATGCATCCTCTCGCACGTGTTTTTACTCGACTAGCCTGCGGGATTCATCCTCTCGCACGTGTTTTTACTCGACTAGCCTGCGGGATGCATCCTCTCGCACGTGTTTTTACTCGACTAGCCTGCGGGATGCATCCTCTCGCACGTGTTTTTACTCGACTACCCTGCGGGATGCATCCTCTCGCACGTGTTTTTGCTCGACTAGCCATGCGCATCCCACAAAACCTGCGCATGCGCATCCCACAAAACCTCGCACGTGTTTTTACTCGACTAGCCTGCGGGATGCATCCTCTCGCACGTGTTTGTGCTCGACTAGCCTGCGGGATGCATCCTCTCGTACGTGTTTTTGCTCGACTAGCCTGCGGGATGCATCCTCTCGCACGTGTTTTTGCTCGACTAGCCATGCGCATCCCAAAAAACCTGCGCATGCGCATCCCAAAAAATCTGCGCATGCGCATCCCACAAAACGTGCGCATGCGCATCCCACAAAACCTCGCACGTGTTTGTGCTCGACTAGACTGCGGGATGCATCCTTTCGCACGTGTTTTTACTCGACTAGCCTGCGGGATGCATCCTCTCGCACGTGTTTTTGCTCGACTAGCATGCGGGATGCATCCTCTCGCACGTGTTTTTGCTCGACTAGCCTGCGGGATGCATCCTCTCGCACGTGTTTGTGCTCGACTAGCCTGCGGGATGCATCCTCTCGCACGTGTTTTTGCTCGACTAGCCATGCGCATCCCACAAAACCTGCGCATGCGCATCCCACAAAACCTCGCACGTGTTTTTACTCGACTAGCCTGCGGGATGCATCCTCTCGCACGTGTTTTTACTCGACTAGCCTGCGGGATGCATCCTCCCGCACGTGTTTTTACTCGACTAGCCTGTGGGATACATCCTCTCGCACGTGTTTTTGCTCGACTAGCCTGTGGGATGCATCCTCTCGCACGTGTTTTTGCTCGACTAGCCATGCGCATCCCTAAAAACCTGCACATGCGCATCCCACAAAACCTCGCACGTGTTTTTACTCGACTAGCCTGCGGGATGCATCCTCTCGCACGTGTTTTTACTCGACTAGCCTGCGGGAAGCATCCTCTTGCACGTGTTTTTACTCGACCAGCATGCGGGATGCATCCTCTCGCACGTGTTTTTACTCGACTAGCCTGCGGGATGCATCCTCTCGCACGTGTTTGTGCTCGACTAGCCTGCGGGATGCATCCTCTCGCACGTGTTTTTACTCGACTAGCCTGCGGGATGCATCCTCTCGCACGTGTTTTTGCTCGACTAGCCTGCGGGATGCATCCTCTCGCACGTGTTTTTTCTCGACTAGCCTGCGGGATGCATCCTCTCGCACGTGTTTTTACTCGACTAGCCTGCGGGATGCATCCTCTCGCACGTGTTTTTACTCGACTACCCTGCGGGATGCATCCTCTCGCACGTGTTTTTGCTCGACTAGCCATGCGCATCCCACAAAACCTGCGCATGCGCATCCCACAAAACCTCGCACGTGTTTTTACTCGACTAGCCTGCGGGATGCATCCTCTCGCACGTGTTTGTGCTCGACTAGCCTGCGGGATGCATCCTCTCGTACGTGTTTTTGCTCGACTAGCCTGCGGGATGCATCCTCTCGCACGTGTTTTTGCTCGACTAGCCATGCGCATCCCAAAAAACCTGCGCATGCGCATCCCAAAAAATCTGCGCATGCGCATCCCACAAAACGTGCGCATGCGCATCCCACAAAACCTCGCACGTGTTTGTGCTCGACTAGACAGCGGGATGCATCCTTTCGCACGTGTTTTTACTCGACTAGCCTGCGGGATGCATCCTCTCGCACGTGTTTTTGCTCGACTAGCATGCGGGATGCATCCTCTCGCACGTGTTTTTACTCGACTAGCCTGCGGGAAGCATCCTCTTGCACGTGTTTTTACTCGACTAGCCTGCGGGATGCATCCTCTCGCACGTGTTTTTACTCGACTAGCCTGCGGAATGCATCCTCTCGCACGTGTTTTTACTCGACTAGCCTGCGGGAAGCATCCTCTTGCACGTGTTTTTACTTGACTAGCCTGCGGGATGCATCCTCTCGCACGTGTTTTTACTCGACTAGCCTGCGGGATGCATCCTCTCGCACGTGTTTTTACTAGACTAGCCTGCAGGATGCATCCTCTCGCACGTGTTTTTACTCGACTAGCCTGCGGGATGCATCCTCTCGCACGTGTTTTTGCTCGACTAGCCTGCGGGATGCATCCTCTCGCACGTGTTTTTGCTCGACTACCCTGCGGGATGCATCCTCTCGCACGTGTTTTTGCTCGACTAGCCATGCGCATCCCACAAAACCTGCGCATGCGCATCCCACAAAACCACGCACGTGTTTTTACTCGACTAGCCTGCGGGATGCATCCTCTCGCACGTGTTTTTACTCGACTAGCCTGCGGGATGCATCCTCTCGCACGTGTTTTTGCTCGACTAGCCATGCGCATCCCTAAAAACCTGCACATGCGCATCCCACAAAACCTGCGCATGCGCATCCCACAAAACCTCGCACGTGTTTTTACTCGACTAGCCTGCGGGATGCATCCTCTCGCACGTGTTTTTACTCGACTAGCCTGCGGGATTCATCCTCTCGCACGTGTTTTTACTCGACTAGCCTGCGGGATGCATCCTCTCGCACGTGTTTTTACTCG